>NC_058414.1:25640900-25666698 GCF_002201575.2 Neomonachus schauinslandi | reverse complement strand
GTCCTTTTTTATCATTTTTTTTAACATGGTTTCTGACTGTATCACAGATTTGTATTTTCACTTTGCATGATATTAGACCAGGTCAGTTACAAAGAGTTAAGTTGGTAAAATTACACAAAACATCATTATTGTATGTGAGGTCAGGATGACCACTGCTTTCCTATAGGTCAGCGCTCTTTCTCTGACACACTCTGCATGCAATCAGCTGTATGGTTCTAATTATTAAGAAACTATATTCTCAAATATGAAGGCCACACCATAATCCCTGCTTACTTTTAAAAACTAATTTTAAACGTAATTTTCCCCAATTCTGATTGTTCATGGTGGGCCTTTGTTTGTATGCTCCTTGGAGTCTACAAGCTACTCCATGCAGAGAGCATTATCGTATGCATTGTTTATTCTAAAAAAAAAAAAAAAATCTTTTTTTAAATGTGTTTTTGTAGGGGGGGAATTTTTTTTAGGAAAATTTTTTTCCCCAAAAAAAAAAAAACCCCCCTTTTCCCCCCCCCCCCCCAAGTTAGGCATTTCCACAGATACATAATATGCAATTAGATGAGGAGTAAGGCTTGAAAAAGCAAGATATGTAACAGTAAAACCCAGTTATCTCTGCCCGGACTATTGATCACTTCTCTTTGATGGAGAAAGTGATTCCGAGTTGCCCCTAATTGGTTTTTTTTTTTTTTCCGGTTAGACTTAAAAATCCAGATCTGAGGACTTTTGTTGTTCCATCTGCTAGATTTGTCAAATCATTCCCCAAAGAATGTTGAATGTGGGCCCAAGGGGAGTGTTGCTCATTAGGGAAACTTCATTCATCAACTCTTTGTCACCAAAGACAGAGATTAAACTCACTTAGCTGAACTTTAAAGATCACGTAAAAAGCCCTGTTACCCGCAATATTTTCAGCCCAGGAGACCATCTTCCTCAAGGCCCTGGAAAGATTGGACTAAGACAAAAACTTTCAAGATCTTGTGAATTCTACATCGGAGTGCGTGTGAAAGTACAACTCTTGTTCAGTAGCTTTACTGTGCTAATAATGTCTTGTGTTTCTTTAGCAGTGAAATATTTTGGTAATGCTTATTTTGCAATGGTCACTGTGCATCTTCTCTGGATGGAGGCTCACGTAAAGTGCCAGCAAACTGCATGAAATCTCATCTCGTATGTCTTCTTTTCTGTGTTTTCTTTCCTTTTCCTGTACTTGCTACTTTGCCCATTGTTAATAGGATCAACTTATGTGCACAACGGGTATGTCAGCTCCGATCTTCATTTCACTGCAAGTTTTCATGTGATGTGGATGGTCAGTCACTTTCTCTAATTTTTCTTTTCGTGTGTGTTCGGCTTGAAATTTTATTAAATAATCCATATCCCTAAATCCACTATAATAAGTATCCTGAAACCAGGTTATTAAAATCCCAGTACTTACATTGTTTTGTAAATAGCGGAATGCAAGTATTGCTTAAGTTTCTCATCCTAAATCAAGCATATCCTTTTCCTGTGTTTATTTAAAAATCAGTATTTTCTTTTAAGGTTTTATAGAAAGATTAAATCAGTGTGGGAAAAATTATATATGCTTCCTGAGGAGAAATAGCCCAAGGACAATTATTAGAGCTGGTCATCTCTATTTTCAAAGTCAATAATTCAGTTTTTTTTTAAAAAACAAATACGACTTAACTTTTTATATTTTTACTACCATGATATTGATACTTATTGAAATGTTTTAGTATAAGTGCATCCAATTTCTAAGCTCATTTTACTTAGCATCTAGGCTAAAATGATCCCTTATTACCTTTGGCCAATTTCTGAATTCTATCATTACTATGACTGAATAGAGGTTTTAGGGCCTGAGCTTGTGGTCAGGGATTCATTTACAGTTTTGCAGTGTCTTTTCTGATGCTCTGGAATCATCACGATTAGTGTTACTGGAACAGCTTTTACTGTGTTCTTTCTTCACTGCTCTCCAGGTATTCATTGATTAGGGACCACTAGATGGAGATATGGCCATTACTGTGAATGGAGGGGCAGAAAAGTAGAGTAGCAGTGCGAGTCTCAGAAAACAACTACATTTTTCCTGGGATAATAAAATAATGGTTTTCATGGCACAAGATTCCAAGTGAAAGAGAACTAGCTGCTTTGGATCATTAAAAGACCAAAATTAAATGATCCCCTCTCCATATTTTTAAAATTGATATCTAGGTAGCTATTTGAAGTCATGTTTTACTGATCCCTACCCAGGTGACTATACCATTTACATATGAAAACTGTAAAAAATATAACATGGAAAATATTTTTACTATTCTTATTTGTGAAGATAGAAATGAGCAAACTAAAATGTAAGGCTCAGAACAAAAGGTGAGGAACAGTGTAAATATTCACTCTACTTTTCTCCACCGTAGAGTTTTTCGGTAACACAAAAATATAGATCACTTCCCTCTTTACCTTTACGTTAAAAACCTATAGGTAAGCATTCATTTTTTTTCATCTAAAACTCTCCCCTCAAAAATGTGATTGTGACTTTTTCTATGGTATTTTTCTTTCTCACCATAACTATAAACTTACCAAGAAAATAAATACCACTATGGATTCAGCTGGATGGGATCAGTACGTTTTAATGAAATAATTTTTGAAAGATGAAAAGAACACATCTGGGATTCCCTGTCCTTGAGGAATATATAATGGATAGTCTTGAGAAGATGATGTAGATGGCATATACTTTACATTAATAAGACTTGAAAACATAGTTATCAGTATAGAACAGTGAATCTAGTTTATGCAATTGGAGTGTTGCTATGATAACATCAAAAGAAGTATCATTTTCTCTGAAACAACCAAAAGTTGAAAAAAATAGTACCCAAAACTACTGAAGTTAATTGGCAGTTGTTCCTGACACCGAAGCCCAATAAAGGTGAAAGTCTAAACTTCAGTGCTAGTCTAGCTGTACACTAGGAATTTGTGGTGGGTGAGATTCTGCTTACGGATCATCACTCTGAGCATTTCAAGAAAGACTGTCTAAAGCCAAAACCCTTGTATCCTATGGAATCTCAGAAGAGTATCAATTACAGATAGCCAGTTGTGAGGACTTCATTAAAACGCAAGTGTTCAAAAGAGACCTTTTGAAAAGTTTATCAAAGAAGTAAAGCCAATAATATGTGCCATTGAGAAAGTTCATTATTTTATGCAAACCTCATTTATGAAAGCACATTATTGGGTACATGAAAAATGAATATGCAGATGTGTGTATACCTACAAATGTACTGCCTACAAGAACACATTATTTGCTAGACAACTTATCCTATTAAAGGCTTACTGTGTAGTATCCAGCTGCCTAAATAATTCTAAAAGCACATTTAGTGATTTGACTACAGACCTATTTAAATTCCAAAGTTAGCCATTATTTGGGGGGTTGTCTTCACTAGTGATTTGCCCTTTGAATATAATGACTATAATTCAGAAAATAAATTACAAATTACTGACCTATTTATTACTATGTATAATTAGTTACCCCTAGTTATTCTGGTTTGGGAAAGAAAGGCAGATTTAAGAGTTTAGCAATACTTGTTTAACAAGAGAAAATTGAAGATCTTTTAGCCACTAGTATACATGGTCTGAGAAAACCTCGGGGAAAAAAAGGAATTCTCAGTTGATGTGTTTTAGAGTTTTTTGAAAGAAGTCTGTAGCTGAAAATTACTATCGTATTTCAAAGTTATATATAATATTAGCACTGCATAGTTTTACTTAAATGTGTTAAACTGAAACAAAGTATCAATCTTTAAAAGTCAGACTATGAGCAGGTTAATCTGTGTTCATGGGATTTTGATCTATCCTTAATCCAGAAAAAATGCTACGGTTTCTCCCACATCAATGTATTTGCAACTTAGAATGTTTTTAGAATCTATCTCTTAATTTCAAGTCGTGGTAGACGTGGTTGCCCATGCAGAAGACATGACAGGAAACTGAACACCGATTTTTTTTAGTGTGAATCACCTTATCTAAACCTCCCTCTCCCAGACTGAAACAGACCTCATCACACACAAGAAATGCGACTGAGCAAATAAATTAAAAAAAATTAAAACAATGGAATCAGAGACCGTTTTTTTCTTTACAGTAATAGGAATTTCTTTGACAGAATATATCATTAGTACGTTAATGGGTCTTATTTGTGCGCTAATTTTCCATCCCATCGAATTAGTACTTACTGTACACCTGTGAATTAGACCATTCTTCTGGGTATGAGGTATTTGAGGTATGTTTATGCTCAACAATATGTTTTTACTCTGGAATTCAAATGTAACTGAGCATTGTTTCTTTTAGGAAGTTGGGGAGAGGAGAGACGTAGCCAGGTTCCCGAGGCCTTGGTAGGAAATTTGGATTTTGTTCTGAGAGATAAAAAGAAAACTTGATGTACGGTTCTGAGGGGACTGCTTTTTGGTAAAAAGATTGTAGTAGAAGCAATGAGACACGGAAGGCAGCTTTTGAGGGAGTGATGGTGAATTACATTTGAAAAAAGTGTAAAAAAAAGAGCAATCACAGATGACTTGTTGACTTTACCCTGATCTATTTCTACTAGAAGTGTCTTTCAGAAAAGTACTATCTTTGGGCAAGTTTGAGACCTTTCTGAGACACCAAAGAGGAGAGGTGGCAGAGATCAGTGTGGAGGTCAGAGGAAAATTCAGTAATTTTATAGGATATAAAATCAGAAGTCGGGTGCATTTCTATACATGAATAATAAAACATCTGAAAAAGAAAACTATCCCAATTCACCATAGCATCAAAACCAAAGTATTTGGAAATAACTTCAAGGAAGTAAAAGAGCGGTACAATGAACACTCTAAGACTTTGCTGAAAGAAAGAAGACAAACATAGACAATCTGTGTTGATGGATTTGGAGAATATTGTTAAAATGTCCCTACCACCCCCTGCCACCTATGGATTCAGTGTATTCCCCAAAATACCAACAGCATTCTTTACAGAAATAGGAAAAAACAATTCTAAAATTTGTATGGACCCACAAAGGACCCAAACTACCTTAACAATCCTGGGGGAAAAGAGAAAACTGCAGATATAAGGTTTTTGATTTTATACTACAAAGCTACAGTAATCAAAGCAATATGGTACTGGCACAAAAATAGACACATAGACTAATGGAACAGAAGAGAGCCCAGAAGGAAACCCCAAATATATACGGGTCAACTAATATTCAGTAACATAGCCAAGAACACACATTGGGGAAAGGATGGTCTCCAGCAAATGGTGCTGGCAAAAAAAAAAAAAAACACATGCAGGCAGTGGGACTGGACCCCTCCCTATATTACACATAAAAATAACTCAGAATGGATCACAGACTTGAATATAAGATGTGATATTATAAAAATCCTAAATGGGCGCCTGGGTGGCTCAGTTGGTTAAGCGACTGCCTTCGGCTCAGGTCATGATCCTGGAGTCCCGGGATCGAGTCCCGCATCGGGCTCCCCGCTCGGCGGGGAGTCTGCTTCTCCCTCTGACCCTCCTCTCTCTCATGCTCTCTGTATCTCATTCTCTGTCTCAAATAAATAAATAAAATCTTTAAAAAAAAAAAAATAAAAAATAATAAAAATCCTAAAGTAGGAAGAAGTTTCTTGACATTGGTCCTGGCAAAGATTTTTGGATACAACACCGAAAGCATAAACAACACAAGCAGAAATCAACAAATGGGACTGTGACAACTTTGAATGGTTCTGCACAGCCAAAGAAACAACTAAATGAAAAGGCAACCTACAGAATGGGGGGGGGGGGGCGCGGGAGTTTGCAAGCAATATATATAGGATAAGGAGTTAATATCAAAAATATATAAAGAACTCATAAAAGTTTAAAAAATCAACTAAAGGGTGCCTGGATGGCTCAGATGGTTGAGCCTCTGCCTTCAGCTCAGGTCATGATCCTGGGGTCCTGGGATCAAGTCCTGCATCGGGCTCTCTGCTCCTTGGGGAGCCTGCTTCTCCCTCTCTCATGAATAAATAAATAAAATCTTTCTTAAAAATCAACTAAAATTTGGGCAGAAAAACTAAATAGACGTGTTTTCCAAGAAGACATCAAAATGGCCAATAGCTACATGAAAAGATGTTCAACATTGACAGTCATCAGGCAAGTACAAATCAAAACCACACATTTCAGCCTTAAGGACACACACCTTAAAGTATGTGAAAGTGAACGGATGGAAAAATATATTCCATGCAAATGGAAATCAAAAGAAAGCTGAGGTAGCTATACTTGGACACAGTAGACTTCAAGACAAAAACTATAATAAGAGATAATCATATATTGATAAAGGGTTCAATCAAAAGTGGATATAACACTTGTAAATATTTATGCACCTGACAGAGGCACTTAAATATACACAGCAGATATTAACAGACCTAGTGGGAGAAGTAGGCAGCAATATAATAGTATTAATACTGGTAGGGTAGTTCAGTTCCCCATTTTCATCAATGGATAGATCATCCGGACAGAAAATGAACAAGGAAACAGTGGAGTTAAATGACACATTAGACCAGATGGATTTAAGTGACATTTACAGAACATTCTATCCAAAAGCACATTACTCTTTCTTCTGAAGTGCACATGGAACATCCTCCAGGATAAAACTTACGGTAAAGCCACTGAAGAAGCATTAGTAAATTTGAGAAAGTTGAAGTCATATCAGGCATCTTTTCTGACCACAGTTGTATGAAACTAGACATCAACTATATGAAGAAAACTGGATAATTCACCAAATATGTGGAGATTAAACAATATGCCACTGAACAACCAAGGGTCAAAGAAAAGACAAATTATATATAATATATATATTATGTATTGAAGACAAATTAGAGACAAACGAAGATGGAAATACACTGAACCAAAACTAATTGGGAAGTAGCAAAGTAGTTCTAATAGGAAAGTTTACAGTGATAAACACCTATATTCAGAATAGAGAATGATCTCAAATAGATTTACACAAGGATTAAGAGCAAACTAAGACCAATGCTAGAAGGCAGGAAATAACAAAGATCATGAGAGAAACAAATGAAATAGAAACTAAAAAGACAATAGAAAAGATCAGTGGAACTAAGAGCTGGTTTTTTGAGAAGATAAAATGGACAAAACTTCAGCTAGACTTACAAAAAAGGAGGATTAAAATAAAAAAACTAGAAAGAAGAGACATCAAAATTGATACCACAGAAGTATAAAGTATCCTAAGAGACTACTATAAAAATTACATAGCAAAAATTGGAAAATCTAGAAGAAATTGATAAATTCCTAAAAACATGTAGCCTATCCAGAATGATTCATGAAGAAATAATAGAATATCTGAACATACCAGTTACTAGTAAGGCAACTGAATCAGCTCTCAAAAACCTCCCAACAACCAAAAGCCCAGGACCAGACAGCTTCACTGGTGAATCCTACAAACATTCAAGGAATACCAATCCCTCTCAAACTCTTCCAAAAAATAACAGAGGGAACACTTTCAAATTCATTTTACAAAGCCAGCCTTACCATAATATCAAAACCAGACAAGGACACCACAAGATTAGAAAATTCCAAGCCAATTTCTTTGAGGAACCTAGATGTAAAAAAACCTCAACAAAATGTTAGCAAACTGAATTCAACAATCCAAGAGCATATTCCATGATCAACTGGGATTTATCACAAGGATGCAAGGACAGTTTAACATTGACAAATCAACCAATGTGATACACCCTATTAACAAGGTGAAGGATAAAAATCGTATGATCTCAATAAATGCAGAGATAGCACTTGCAAAATTTAACATCCATTTTGATAAAAACTCTTAACAAATTTGGTGTAAAAGGTATATACCTCAACACAATAAAGGCCCGCAACTAATATCATGAACAAGACAAGGATGTCTAGGAATAAATTGAACCAAGGAGGAAGACGACATGTACACTAAAAACTATAACATAAAATTGAAGACACAAATAGGAAGATAATTCAGTGCTCATGAATTAGAATTATTATTGTTAAAACGTTCATACCATCCAAAGCAATCTACAGTTTCACTGCAATTTGTATCAAAATTTCAGTGACATTTTTTACTGAAATACAACAAAGAATTCTAAAATATGTGTGAAACCACAAAACCCTAATAGCCAAAGCAGTCTTGAGCAACAAGAACAAAGCGGGAGCCGTCACACTTTCTTAATTTCTAACTATATTATGTAAATACAGTAATCAAACAGTGGTCCTGGCGCACGCGTGCACACACACACACACAATCAATAGAACAAAATAGCCCAGAAGTAAACCCATGTATATATGTTCAATTAATTCATGATAGAAGAGCCAAGAACATGCCATGGGCAAAGGACGGTCGCTTTGATACATACTACTGGGAACGGCCACACCCAAGAGAATAAAACTGGACCACTATCTTACATCATACACAAAAACCAACTGAAAATGTGTTAACTACTTGAGCTTAAGACCTGAAACAGTAAAACTCCCAGAAGAAAACCTAGGAAGTAAACTCGTTGACATTAGTTTTGGCCATGATTTTTTTTTTTCTAATTTTACACCAAAGGCAAAAATAAACATGGGACTCCATCAAAGTTAAAAGCTTCTGACAGCAAGGGAGACAAATTGAAAGGCAGTCCCTGAAATGGGAGGAATTATTTGCAATTCATGTTGTGATAAGGGGCCAGTATCCCAAATATACAGAGAAATCCTACAACTCAGTATCAAAAGAAATCTGATTAATGAATGGACAGAGGAGCTGAATAGAATTTTCCCAAAGCCATGTAGGTGGCCAACAGGTAGAGGCATGCCTTGTTTTACCATACTTTGCTTTATTGCACTTTACAGATACTGCAGTTTTTTGTTTTTTTTCAAATTGAAGGTTTGTGGCAACCCTGCATTATGTCATTTTTTCCAACAGCATTTGCTCACTTTTGTCTGTCACATTTTAGTAGTTTGCACAGTACTTAACACTTTTTCACTATAATTATATTTGTTGAGGTGATCTGTGATCTTTGATATTACCATTGTAAGTGCTTTGGGGCACCATAAACCACACCCATCTAAGACGACAAACTTACTTTGTGTGTTCTGAATGCTCTACAGACCAGCCATTTCCCCATCCCTTTTTCTCTCCTGGGGCCTTCCTATTCCCTGAGATGAAATGATAATTGAAATTAGGCCATTTAATAACCCTGCAATGGCCTCTGAGTGTTCAAGTGAAAGGCACAGTCACAGGTCTCTCACCTTAAATCAAAAGGTAGACATGATTAAGCTTAGTGAGGAAGGCATTTCAAAGGCCAACATAGGCTGAAAGCTAGGCCCCTTGCACCAAACATTTGGTCAAGGTGTGAATGCAAAGGGGAAGTTCTTGAAGGAAATTAAAAGTGCTATTCCAGTGAATACACAAATGATAAGAAAGTCAAACAGCCTTATAGCTGACATGGAGAAAGTTTCAGTGGTCTGGATAGGAGATCAAACCAGCCACAACATTGCCTAAGCCAAAGCCTAATCCACAGCAAGGCCCTAATTCTCTCCATTTCTATGAAAGCTGAGAGAGGTGAGGAAGCTGCAAAAGAAAAGTCTGAAGCTAGCAGAGGTTAGTTCATGAGATTAAAGCAAAGCAGCCAGCTGCAGAACATAAGAGTATAAGGTAAAGCAGCAAGTTATCCAGCTCTACTGAGGTAACCCATGAAAGTGGGTACACTAGGCTACAGGTTTCTCTTTTTAATTTTTTAATTTCCATTAATTACCATATAGGGTATTACTAGTTTCAGAGGTAGAGTTAAGTGATTCATCGGTTGCATATAATAACCGGTGCTCATTACATCACGTGCCCTCCTTAATGCCCATCACCCAGTTACCTCATCCCCCCACCCACCTCCCCTCCAGCAACCTCTTAACTATAGGAAACAAACTGAGGGTTGCAACAGGTTTTCAGTGTAGATGAACCAGCCTTCCATTGGAAAAAGGTGTCATCTATAGAGTTCTTCCATAGCTTGAGATGAGAAGTCACTACCCATCTTCAAAGGACAGACTGTCTCTCTGGTTAGGGACTCATGAGCTGGTGACTTTAAGTTGAAGTCAATGCTCATTGACCATTCTGAAAATCCCAGGGATTTTCAGTCTACTCTGCCTGTCCTGTATCAATGGAACAACAAAGCTTGGATGACAGCACATTACAACATGGTTTAGTGAACATTTGAAGCCCACTGTTGAGACCTACTACTGAGGCGGGGGAGAAATTCCTTTCAAAATGTGACTGCTTATTGAGAATACACCTGGTTGATTCCAACCGTCATGAATGACTGTGAGGCGTTCAAAACTGCAGTAGAGGAAGTAACTGCAGATGGGGTAGAAATGGCAGGAGAACTAGAATTAACAAGTGGAGCCTGAAGATGTGACGGACTCTCTGCAGTCTCACAATAAAACTTGAAGAGTTGCTTCTTCTGGAAGAGCAAAGAAAGTGGTTTCTGGAGATGGAATCTACTCCTGGTGAAAAAGCTGCGGATATTGTTGAAATGACAACAGAGGAGTTAGGGTATTACACAAACTTAGTCGATCGAGCAGTGACAGGGTTTGAGAGGATTGACAGAGAGATTGTTGTGAAAAAGTCAGTCAGTGTAGCAAACTCTTTGTTGTCTTACTTTAAGAAATGGCCACGGCCACCCTATCCTCAGCAACCACCACCCTGGCCAGTCAGCAGCCATCAACAATCGAGGCAAGACCCTCAAAGAAAAAAAAAAAAAAAAAGACTCACTGAAAACCCAGATGATGGTTAGCATTGATCACTAAAGTCTTTTTTAAATTAAAGTATATACTTTTTTAGACATAATGCTATTATACACTTAAGAGACAACAGTATGGTATAAACATAACTTTTATATGCACTGGGAAACCAAAACATTATTCTGACTTGCTTTATTGAGATATTCCCTTTATTGAATATCTGCAACTGGAACTGAACCTGCAGTATATCCAAGGTATGTCTGTACATGAAGGAGGTTCAACATCACTTAGCAGAGACATGCACATCAAAACTTAAAGGAGATATCACTTCACACCTTCTAGAATAGCTATCATCAAAAAGACAAGAGATAACCATTGCTGGCAAGGATGGGGAGAAAGGGAATCCTCTGTGTTAATGGTGGGAATGTTAATTGGTACAACCACTATGAAAAACTGGTATGGGGGTTCCTCAAAAATTAAAAATACAACTACTGTATGAATTGGCAATTATAGGTATTCATTTGAAGAAAATGAAAACATTAGAAAAGATATATGCACCCCTATGTTCATTGCAGCATTTTTTTCAATAGCCAAGATACAGAAACAACCTGTGTCCATCAACAGAGGAATGGATAAAGAAGAAGTGGTATGTAGATAGATAGAAGGACACCCAGCCATTTTTGACAACAGTGTTGGGCCTTGAGGGCATTATGCTACATGAAACAAGCAAGACGAAGACAAATAGTGCATGACATCACTTATATGTGGATTCTATTAAAAAAAAAAAAATCAAACTCATAGAACCCAAGAGCAGAAAAGGAGTTGTCAGTAGCTGGGGGGGGGGGGGGGGGGAAGGATACAAACTTTCGGCTATAATATGAGTAGTCTGGGGATCTAATAAAATGTGATTATATTTGATTATACTGTAGAATTGAAATCTGCCAAGCGAGTAAAACTTAAATATCCTCACCAATGGGGGGAAAATGATAAATATGTGGATAATGGACATGTTAATTATCTTGGGTGGGGTAACCTTTCACAATGTCTACCAATCACCTAAATATATACCTTAAATATCTTACAGTTTTGTCTATTAAAACTAAAAGTTAAAATTTTTAAAGCAAAATGAAAAAACACAAGGAAAAATCATTTCATATTAAAGAGGACAAAATTATGAGTTATTAACAAATTAATGGAATTTAAAGCTATAGGACTAGATTAGATTACCTGGGAAGAAAGTATAAATAAAAAGAGAGAAGTAATTTCTGGAAGTCTATCATGTAGAGAGCAAGAAGAGAAGCAGGTTGAGCTAAAGAGAGTAAGATGAACCCAAAACAAGTTTGGAGGAAACCAGATGTGTTGGGCAAATATACATGGGAAGATATTTTAAGGGGAGAATGTTGTACATTACCAAATGCTCCTGAAAAGTAAAATAAGATGAGGACCAAGAACGGATCATCATTTCATGCTACTCGTTAGATTTAGGAGCTAGCTTTTGAAAAATAAACTTTTTCTTAATAGATTCTTTTGTTTCTTTCAGACTTCTCTTTAACAAACAGAAGTGTTCTGCCTCAAAAATGCAGCTCAAGAAAGAAATTTTATTTATTTACTGGGTGGCAGGCACTGTACTACACCCTTGTGAGGAAAACAAGCCAACGTTCTCTTCTCTGCAAGCTCAGAGTCTTTGGAAAATCATTCTGAACATTGTATTTACTTACATAACCTATTATTTTGATTATTGGATGATGAACCTTGGCATAGTGAATTTTTTTAAAAGCCTCATATCTACATCTACTTATTTTCCTAAACATCTTTAATGAAATTCAGTAATTAAAAGAAATCAAAGGATGTAGAAAATGTTACAAAACACAGAACCTAGGGATAAAAGATAAAGGATAATTTTGCATTTAAAGGCACTTAATGAGCTACTATGAGACAGTGGGGGGTCCAAATAAGTATATCAGTTGCTTATATTTCATAGTTCTGTAAGTCAAACAAATGTCTCTTACTATCTTCGCTCTTTATTTTGAATATGTTATTAGAGTGACTTTTCATGTATGATTCAAATACGTTATTCTTTATTTTAGTTTTGGTGAAGGTCTGGATGCTACATGGGCAGCATGGTGTGTTCACCTTTGAAACTAGCCATAAAGGATATGGAAGAGAGAGAAGATCATTTCTCACATTGATTTTACCAGTCCCAAACTTTGCCTTATTGAGCATAATTCTTGAGAATTATTAAACCTACTGTCAATTTTACATTTACTCCTTATTCGTATAAATATGTAGGAATATCTGATACTGTGAAAGTTTTTTTTTTTATTCAGCAACTGGTATATTAGTCAAAACAGCATTTATTATTCAAGTATTTTCTTTCTTAACCATCAGAATCTGCAATTCAAAATTTAAAGCATTCTTGAAATGGTACTAGGGAAATCGCTTTATTCAAAATTGCTGAACTATAAAATCTAGGGTAATTAATTTATTTGGATTCAAATTAAAACCATTTTATCAGGTGAGTTCAGAAGTGGACTAAACACGGGTGCTCTGATAGATGGCTTACTAAGTATTTCTTCAGGATTTTTCTTTCTCCTTTTCTTTCCAACAGGAGGATTATACCGACTGTGGTGGTGTTTCTGGATTGAATCCCTCCCTGTGGTCCATCATCGGAGTCCAGTTTCTACTACTTTGGCTTTTATCTGGCAGCAGACACTGCCAGTTATGACCTTCTAAAACTCAATCTGCGTAATTAAACTCCAGACCCTGCCAAAACACGAGGCCTCAGTTGCGTTAAGATAGGGTCAACCGTGGAATGAGCAGAACACTAGCTGGGCCCATACCATGGCTAAATCTAAGGCACAGACGCATATGGCCCCCACTGGCTGCATGTCAGGGTCTCAGATCCTTAAACTTGTGTGAATGCTGCATCATCTATGTCTAACATCAAAGCAAAATTCTATACATGCTCTATTGGAAAATTGGAGAGTTTGTTGTTTGCGTTGTTGGTGATTATATGTAAAAGGGCTCCCCACACTGTTTATGAATCATACAAATTGTCTTGACCTTGACCTGGAATTTTGACTTGCTGCCATTCTTGTTCTTTTACCAAGAAAATCTCTAAAGGAAAAAAAAAGATTTATTTTTGCCCTCACGTATTCTTCTGTTAAAAATTATTTCCTGCTTTGAGTAGTTATTGAAAAACAAAATAGAAAGAGAGAGATTGATGTAATCTGTTGAAATAGAAATAATGGCTAACTTTCTATGGAAAGAAATTTGCCATAAATAAAATGCCTTACGAAGAATGGCTTCTCTGCCAAAATAGGAACACAAATGACGACCAGTTAAGTTTTGCTGGGGTAATGAATCCGTGTTTGAAAACAATAACTAAGAAACTATTAAACTAAAGGTGCTTGAAGATGCAATTTGAACATGTGACATGTTTCCTCATAAATGTAAGCCCTGAATCAGTGCTTCGATGTAATGTTTCTTTTTGTTCACAGTAAAGTTCTGTAGTGCTAGCCAGATATTTCAAAATGCTCTGAGAGAAGCTTGTGGGGGGGTGGGGGGGGGAAATGTTTTTTCTTGTGATAAATGAACTTTGGTTACCAAGGGTATTTTGCATGATGCTGCCGCTATTTTACCTTTCGGTTTGTTTTTCTCTTACTGTATAGTCCTTTGAAAAGTTAACCGAGTGACATTAGTGTTATGTAAGACTCTGAACCTTGCAGTGTAATGCACTTAAGTCATCCTTAAAAATGTCATTAAATTACTCTGAATATACTGTGCAACGTCAATGCCGAATGACTGGCGTAGGTAAATGGTGAAATGGGCTAACGGATTTTATACAGACTCGTGCTTTTGCCTGAAAACCTATGTACAGATATTTTAAGTACATAAATCAGATTTGACACATTTATTTTTTGAAGAGTCCATATACGTTCTCGATGAAGATTCACACTAGGTTTCCTCTTTGTTCGTTTGAATAGTAGCACATACACTCCAGACGTTTCTGCCACTGCTGCTTTTCTCCATCCGTTGTAAAGGGTATATGATCACTTGACCAAAATTTCCATGCAGTTTGATGAGGGTTTTATAATATCTGAACAAATAGGAAACCTTGAATCTGTATGTATGCACATGAACACTTGATTGTGAATAATCAAAATTGTTTTTATACAGCCTCATTGGTGAAAATGATTAGTGTAGTGAATGGGATATTTCATTATAGACTGATATGCTAGATTATTATTTATGCTTTTAAAAATAATTTGCAGGAGTCAACAGTGTTTGAAGAAAGGGTAAAAACTATGGATGTGTAATTCTAGTTCAAGTGAGTAATTCTGCCGAAGGCTGGAAGTATACAGGTATTTTTTATGGCGAAATGCCTTTGTTATTTTGAACATGCCAAGTATTGGTGTGTGTATATGCTGGACATTTTCTTATACATCCTTTTTAAGTCAATATCTTACTAACATTATCCAGCATGCTTTATTATGCTCCGCGTATCAAAGACCTAACCACGTCTTTGGCGTAGTTTAAAAGATGTTTGTTTTGTTTTCAGCTTTGCACACATTTGTAACTCCCTCCCACCACCCATATGCCCTAGGAACCATTTGTGTATACTTCCTTATTTAAACTATTTTTTATTTAAAAACGGGGGTGGGTGGGAGTGGAATCATTTTGCCAGCTATTGTGCTAAGAGTTGACATCAGTTACCATTTCTAACGCATCGTTGTGATTTTGTAGTCTCATTTGTACCTGGTATTGACATTTTAGAAAACACCAAAGTGATTAAAAAATATATATATATATATACACGGAACTTCTCACTCTAGTGACACTATGTTTAAATCATGTTGTTTGTTGATTACATATTTAAACCTTACTGTTACCTTTTGTTAGACTATTTTAAATCATGAAAGTGTTGGGAAGCGGATATCAAAATATAAAATTATGTTAGTTCGTGTGTATATATGATGCACATTAAAACAACTGAATTGCTTTCAGCATACAACAAACTACCTTAAAATTATCTTTAAAATCTATTAAATATATTTTCGTGGCTAATGTCACTGAAATAGTATGTCTTCATCAACTACGTTACTGTTGCATTAATCACAGTTAAACTTGGCGTCTCTTGGCAGGGTCCTGTTGATTCCATTTGCCATCAAAATATATTTACATGCACGAGTCTTGCTATGATCCTTGATTTTCTGTTATAAAATAAACTTATACTATGAGAACTATGTACTTGGTAATAAATTGGGTAAGAACGTGCTTTCTGACTAAAAATTGTTCTCATGCCTAATACTAGTCTTCATACTCTTAGCATTTTTTCAAAGACAGTAACCCTCATCCCATCAAATTGTTATGTTTAATTTAGGATTTTTCTGTGAGTTCTAATTCTTGACAAGACCTTAAATTAGAGCCTGTTATAAATATTGATTTTCAAAGACTAAACGATCGAGAGAAAAAAGCTTCTAATCTCTTTGGCTTCTTTCATTTTTGCTCTACTCATCCAGTTTAATGTAGTTTGTCACCGAAACAAAATCAAAGTAAGTCTTACATTGGTGTTGAGTAACAGGAATGACTTTTACATTAATGGTTTCTTTATATTTTCTTCATTTGAACAACCAGCATTACTGCCAAACACCAATCGTGGTCCATATTTGTAACAGGTTTTTAACATGACATAGTTAGCAAGTTTGATTGAAGAGATTTTTAGGTCCTGGGCCTATAAGATTTTAGTATGATCTTTTTTCATGTTTCTAATGCTTGAGGCGTTATTGCTTTACTTGGGGGAAAAAAAAACACAAAACAAAACAGTGTTGCTGCCATTTGTAAGTTTTCCTGGAATATTCCTTTTAGTAACTTTAAAACTGGCCTTACTGGGTTCAAATAGGCAGTATCCCTTTTAAGTGACCTTTGCAACCCAAGTGTTACTTGCTTATTTGATGCTCTCTTCTATTTTATGTCTCATTTAAATCTTTCTCTCCACCAAAGCGTAAATTCTGTGTCTTAATTTAAAACTCTGAACTATTCCATTAATCGTTAGTTAACATTAAAATATCTACAGGTAGACAGTTTGCCCTTGTGAAACAAAATGAGCGCTGTGATTTTTTTCAAGTGTAGAATAGAATGATGATTTCACTTGCCCCCAACTTGAACTATTTTATTCCTATGTAGAACTTGTGTTGTTTTCCCATTAGCAGAATGTTAATATTGCTAATATTCCATGTATATTTCTGTAAAGAGCAAATCAATACAACAGACGTATCAAGTGTTGAATAAATTCCAGAATTTCAAAGACTCAGACAACCCTTAGCAAGAGTTTCTTCTACCTTATTTCTAGTTCATGTAATTAACTCAGAGAAATTCCACTGAGACTAATGGGATACTGTCTTGTATAGATGCCAGTTGAGTTTACAGTGTGACCTGACAAAGCTGTCTTTTTTGTTGTGCCGTATGATTGTTGGATCATGCTTTTTAGGGATACTTTTATTGAAATGCTCAGTGTGCATCCACGCAAAAGGCCAATTGGCTTTGTGAACAAAAGATCTTTTCTCCCCTTTATTATGTTCTCTTGACACTTTTGTGGAAATTAACTAGCCTGATAAAGTTTTGTAAAAATTTGTATAATACTGTTATAAAAATATTTATAATCCCAGAAAATGTTGTGTTAAATCTTGTGCAAAAACAGTATATTCAGAATAAAAGTTTATCATTTAAAGTCACCAGTTTGGATTATTTAATCACATAAAATCCAGTTGAAAGAGACAAGTTATTGTCATAAATATATTTTACTCAGTCCTTCCCTTGGAGACCATTCAAAGTAGTGAAATAAAACTTGGGATTAGGAAAGTGCTTTTACGATCACAAACCTCAACTCACAAACAAATGTGCTTGCAACTCCTTTTCTAGCTCTCACCCTTTACATGTGGTTTTTGCCACCAAGGCATTTAGGAAGTTATTAATTCAGACTTTGGGCTTCTGGTAAAAAAAAAAAAAAAAAAAATTCCCAGCAGAAATAAAAATTTTTCCACTTTCCTTTAAAACCTTGGGGAAATAGTTCGAAAGAGACAAAGTTAGAATATTTAAAATGTTAGTGTATCTTTTATACATCTGACTTTTAAATATTTCTCCTAGCTACTTTATAGCAACAGCAGCTGAAAAATTGAGGTCTAGTGTAAAGAATTAGGGGAAAAAAAAAAACTGTTAGCTTTCTTTTACATTTATATCAGCTTATAACCTGCTCTTGTATGCTCACCCAATAAATACATTAATGAGCCCGATACTGTGTGGAATCTAGTATAATGTAGGCCTGCTTTTCTTTCTGGGGACTCTCGTAAGAGAACACAAATTGCTACATGTGGGAGGAAGGCAGTATGTGAGTACCAATGATGGTGATTACTGGAAGAGCCGACCTCCAGTTTCTGATCAAGGCATTTTAACAGGAAAAAGCCTACATAAAAGTGTAAGGTGGATAACACTTGTTTTTTAAACATCTGGCTTCATTTTGTACCAATTTATCTCCTCAATCAATCCTCTTACTCCCCAGACACCCTCATTTCCTCTATCAATCATCTTGAACCCATCTCTACCTCTTCCCTTGGGACCTTGCTTCATCAATTCTCCTTCCTCAAGCATATTCAGTCTCCCCTTTCTGCAGGCTTACTTCTTTCTGCCTTGCAAACACGTTGAGAACACCTCCATTTAAAACAAAAATTAAACATCCACTGTTGCCTCTTATCCCTATTACTTCTCAGAGTTGTAAACCTCGGATTAAAATAGTCCTTTGCACATCCACAGTCTTCTGAAAGTCAACTCAACTGGGACTCAATACTCAAGGGGGCCTTAGATTTTTAGATCTGAAAGGCTTATTATCTCTGACCTTTAGTTTTGGGCTACTACCACTGGAAAATTTTAGTTACTGGTATGAGGTCCTAATAAATTCAAGGTATTGGGCATTTCTTTTTTGTTTATAATCAATTAATTAACATAGTGTGTTACTAGTTTCAGAGGTAGAGGTCAGTGATTCATCAGTTGCATATAACACCCACTGCTCATTACATCATGTGCCCTCCTTAAGGCCCAACACCCAGTCACCCCATCCCCCCATCCCCCTCACCCTCCTCCACCAATTTCTTAATGCTCAAAGGCTTTGTATCTTAAAGTGGAGTTATTCACAGAGCCCCTACATCATTTTCTATAAATTGATATACAATCAACAATGCTATTTAATGTTTTTTTAATGGACCCTACTTTTTTATTTTTTTAAGATTTTATTTATTTGAGAGAGAGAGAGAATGAGCAGGGAGAGGAGCAGAGGGAGATGGAGAAGCAGACTCCCCACTGAGCAAGGAGCCCGATGCGGGACTTGATCCCAGGACCCTGGGATCATGACCTGAGCCTAAGGCAGATGCTTACCCGACTGAGTCATCCACATGCCCCACGGACCCTACCTTTTTTAAATAAATATTTTTAAGAAGAAAATTTACTATCACTGCCATAATTGGGAAACTAATATAATTTGCCACAATTAGTAGTTAAGGCCACAGGTTCCTATTATAATGAAAAGAAATCCATAAAAATCAGCACATACCACTGTCAAATGTTCTCAATTTAATATAACACATCTTCAACACGTTTATTGAAATGATAGATTAGGTAGTTTTTGTATTTCTGTCACTAACGTTTTAAAGTGTGAACCTACACACTTTAATACATAGCACTATGGGAATTGACAGTAGGATAACCTGGCAAGAAGGAGCTGGCCAGAGAAGTCTGCCATGATTTCAAGCTGAGGCAAGGCAGTCGCAGTACTGTGACAAAGAGAGCGAAGTGTGTGAACGCTGAGACGTGCATTCAAGGCACTGGAAGGTGCTGAGTATCTCTGTCTGCAGAGACAGGGGGCCAGAGATTGGAGTCCTCTCTAGAACACATGGCGGTGGGATGGGAGCTGGAGGGTGTTAGGCATTTGGAAGCTGCTGCCAACTTTTAAGCAGGGAACAGTATGATCAGATTTGCATTTCAGGAAGCCCACTCTGGATGAAATGTGGGTTAGTGGTAGAAGAACATCGATAGACAGGAGACCAGTTGAGACTACTGTCAAGATGAGAAATTTGTTGACTGGCACAGCAGGCTTGATGGATAAAAGTGGCCCGATTTTAGCAATATTTAGAAGGGAAAAGGGAGAGAACTTCATGATTCACCTGCTGATGATTCACTGTTGGACAAAATTTAGAATGACTCCCAGGGTTCCGAAGTTTAATTGTGGGGAGTTGTGCAATCCCCCAAGGTAGGGAACATTGGAGGGTCCTAGGGGCAGGGATGAGATAGGCAGGACAAGTCCAAAGGAGCAATGGAGAACCTGAACTTCAGAGCGATGAGACTGAATTCATTGTAAATGAGCTTCTGTACAGGGCTGATGATACAAAGAAAAAATAGGGTCTCTGCCACCCAGCAATATATACGCCAGGATAATGATTCTTAACACTAAATCATTTAAAACTCTTATTGGAGGTTTTCCTGATCCATTTTGCTTTGGCTTAAACACTGATTGATACCCAGAACCTACTCTAATTCAGAATCTCAGGTGTTTTCACTGTGCAGCCAGAATTACACTGCTGGGGGCATGTTAGACTACAGATGTGACAGTTCTGATGTAGGTAATATCTGAATTCTACTTTATGAAACCCTATTTAGATGCAAGTTATTTGTTCCATTTTAAATAATCCCCCTTTTTTGAACACGTGTTTTGAAACACACCTATGATCTTAGCTCAACTGCAGTATTTGTGAGGACTGTTTTTTTTTTTTTTTTTTTAAAGATTTTACTTATTTGAGAAAGAGGGAGAGAGCACATGCACACGAGTAGGGCGAGGGGGCTCGATCTAGGATCCTGAGATCATGACCTGAGCGAAAGGTAGACGCTTAATTGACTAAAACACCCAGGTGCCCCAAACACTGTACTTCTTAATGTTTGATTTTTTCTCTTTGGATCCAGGTTATATAGCTGTACATAGAATATCAATAAAGTTTTCATCAATTGTGATTGATAATCAGGATCCATGATTAGAACAATTCCTACTATAGGAGATTCTATTCCCTTTTAAGTCACATTAACAATATCAAATGTTTTGTACAGTTGAACCACAGATTTTGTATAAATAGTATTAGAGAACTTTGCTGATCAGGCTCATTCTTATGGCAAAGGATACTGCAAGTTAGAAAAAAAATTATATTACTTGACAATCCAGTTTCTGTACAGATTTTATTTAATAATGGCTATTCCTTAATAAAGAGCTAATCAAGCCTTTAGAAAAACTCACTTAAATGAGGAGTATTTCTGATTGATTTCAGACTGCCTATCCATCTTAATCCACAGAATCTCAAAAAAATCTGACTGAGGCAAGGGGCCATGTGATACATGGTAGAGAGTCCAGGCAGCAGACTGCCTGGGTCCATATCCCAGCTTCCCAGTTTGGGCATATTTTGTCATCTCTTTCTCTCCCATCAGTCTAATTTACACTACTGACTCCACAAATATTTGTATATAAACACAATGATAATAGTTACTATCTAATAGTTGCTCATGCCTCTATTTCTTATCTGAGAAACTCAGTAAGTCTGATGCTGATGATTTCAACTTTAGAAAAACTTGGCATCAACTGAGGGTTGCTGGAGTGGAAGGAGGTGGGTGGGGGATGGGCTAAATGGGTGATGGGGATTAAGGAGGGCACTTGCTGTGATGTGTTGTGATGAGTGTTATATGTAAATGATGAACCACTAAATTCTCTTGAAACTAATATTATACTATATGTTAACTAGAATTAAAAAAAAAACTTGAAAACATCAAAAAAGAAAGAAAATAAACAAGAAAAACTTGGTATCAAGAGGATTCCTAGGTTGTGAAGAATATTGCCAGAACTTCAAATTAGTTATTCTTCTAGGCACTAGGGATACGATGATAACAATGATGAGAAATACAAACACAACACAAACTGTAGGAGAGCATAGGGAGGGCATTCATCAAAAAAAAAAAAAATCATGTAAATAAACATATTACTAACTCTAAAAAAACACTTTGCAATTAAAGATCTTGGTAATTAAGAAGTGATGGCAAAGGGGAGAACAGAGCCTGATGGAAACTGCACTGGCTTTAAATGGAAGATCCAAACTGTCCTCAGTGTCTTCATCCAAATCTCAGAAACAATTAGACAAACCAATATCCCTGATATAGGGGCAAAAATTCCTAAAATAAGTATTAGTAAACTGAATGTAAGACATTAAAGGGACTATAAACCATGACCAAGTGGGATTTATCCCTGGGATGCAATGACACTTCAACATACACAAGTCAATAAAAGTAACACATTACATTAATACAATGAAAGATAAAACTCATATACTCATCTCAATAGATGCTGAAAAAGCATTTGACAAAATGCAATATATTCCGTGATAAAAACCTTGATGTATTGGGTATAGAAAGAATATATGTCAACATTATAAAGGCCATAAATTACAAATCCACAGCTAACATTATACTGGATGGAGAAAAATTGAAAGCTTTTATTCTAAGATCAGGAACAAAACTGCCCACTATCACCATAGTACTGGAAATTCTAGCTAGAATAATTATGCAAGAAAAAGAAATAAAAGGTATCAAAATTGGAAAGGAAGAGCTAAAAGTACCTCTATTTGCAGATGATATGATTTTGTACATAGACAATCCCCAAGACTCCACAAAAACTCTTGCAACTAATCCATGATTTTAGTAAAGTTATAGTATATAAAATTAACATTCAGAATTGGTTGCATGGCTCTACGCTGAAATGAAACAAGTGAAAATGAAATAAACTATTCCATTCATAAAAGCATCAAAAATACCTAGGAAAAACTTTCACCAAGGAAGTGACAGAACTGTATAACAAAAACCAAGACTTTGCTGAAAGAAATCAAAGAAGACACAAACAAATGGAAAGACATACTGTGCCCATGGATTAAAAGAATATTGTTAAAATTTCCACAGTACCCAAAGCCATCTATAGATACAACACAATCCCTATCAAAATAACAATGGAATTCTTCACATAAATAGAAAAACAATGCAAACTTTGTATAAAACCACCAAAGACCCCACATAGCCAAAACAATCCTGAGCAAAAGAATATGGCTAGAGATATCACCCTCCCTAATTTCAGACTCAATTATAAATCTACAATAAAAAAATAGTATGGAGGGGTGCCTGGGTAGTTCAGTCAGTTAAGCAGTCGACTCTTCATTTCAGCTCAGGTCATGATCTCAGGGGTCTGGAATCAAGCCCAAGGTCATAATCTCAGGGGCCTGGGATCAAGCTCCAGGTCAGGCTCCATGCTCAGCAGGGAGTCTGTCTAGGATTCTCTCTCCCTGTCCCTCCACCCCTCCCCCTGCTCATGCGCGCATACTTTCTCACTTTAAAATAAATAAATCTAAAGAAAAAAAGTAGAGTACTGGCACAAAAATAGACACATAGACAACAGAACAAAATAGGGAACCCAGAACTAAACCCACACATGTACAGTCAACTAATATTCAGCAAGGGAGCCAAGAACACCCAATGTGGAAATGATAGTCTCTTCAAAAAATGGTTTGGGAAAAACTGAACAAATACATGCAGAATAATAAAATTAGACACCTATCTTACACCACCCACAAAAATTAACTTGAAATCGATTAAAAATTTAAACATAACACCTGGTACCATAAAACCTTTTGAAGAAAACTTAGGAAAGAAACTCCTCGCCATTGGTCTCAGCAATGATTTGTTAGATATAACAATAAGAGCACAAACAAAAGCAAAAATGAACAAATGAAACTATATCAAACGTAAAACCTTTTGCATGGCAGAAGAAACAAAAAATGAAGTCAACCTACTGAATGGGAGAAAAGTTTTGTAAATCCTTTATCAGATAAGGGCTTGATATCCAAAATATATAAAGAACTCATACAACTCAATAGCAAGCAAGGAAGCAATAAATAAATAAATAAAGTTTTTAAAATCTGATTTTAAAATGGGCAGAGGAACTAAATAGACACTTTTCCAAAGAAGACCTCCAAATGGCCAGCAGGTACATGAAAAGATGCTCAAATCACTTATCACTGAGGAAATGCATATCAAAACCACAATGAGATAACTCACACTTTTTCAAATGGCTATTATCAAGAAGCAGGAGAGAAGTGTTGGCAAAGATGTGGAGAAGAAGGAACCCTCATGCACTGTTAAGCGGAATGTAAATTGGTGCAGCCACTATGGAAAACAATACAGAGGTTCCTCAAAATATTAAAAATAGATCTCCCATATGATCCATCAATTCCATTTCTGGGTATATACCCGAAGGAAACAAAGACAGGATATTTAGAGATATATGCACCCCCATGTTTCCTGCAACATTATTCATAATATCCAAGATATGGAAAAAACCTAAGTGTCCTTCAGTGGGTGAATAAAGATGTGTTAACTACAGCTGACCCTTGAATAACATGGATTGGAACTGCACAGGTCTACTTAAAAGTCAGTTTTTTATATAAATACAATGTAATACTATAAATATCTTTTTCTCGTCATTATGATTATTTTAACTTTTTTCTCTAGTTTATTCTAGGAATACAGTATGTAATACATATAATATACAAAATGTGTGTTGACTGTTATTGGTTAGGCTTCGTGGTTACCAATAGGCTATTCTGGGGAGTCAAAATTTATACACAGATTTTCAACTGCTTGGGGTTTAACACCCCCATGCCCACATTATTCAAGGGTCAGATGTATATACAATGGAATAGTATTCCACTGTGAGAAAAAAGGACATCCTGCCATTTGTGACAACATGGATAAACCTTGAGTACATTATGCTAGGTGAGAGAAGTCAGACAGAGAAAGACAAGTATTATAGGATATCATTTATACCAAATCTCAAAGAAGTAAGTCATTAATGGTGTTATCAATGGTCCTTGCTCAAACCTTGCTCAAAAGATGGCACAAGAATCTCAAGGCCACAAGCTTCCCAGGCAGTTCTCAATACTTTAAAGACTGCCACTAAAAGCCCTCAGTGGCAATCCATTCGGGACCCTTCTCACTCTAGAGAGCTTTCTCTTTCCTTTCTGTTCACACCTTCACTTAACTTTCACTTCACTTCACGTCAAAAAAAAAAAAAAAAAGAAAAGAAAGAATATCACTTATATGTGGAATCTAAAAATGCCAAACTTACAAAAACAGAAAATAAAATGGTGGTTACAGGAGATGGGAGTGGGGAGACAAGACAGATGTTTTTTTAAGAGTACAAACCTTTAACAAGTAGCAAATAACTTCTGAAGATGAATGTACAAGATAGTGAATATAAGCAATATTGTATTATAATCATGAAAATTCCTACAAGACTAGAACTTTATTCTAACCACTGAAAAGATAATTATGTAATGTGATAGAGGTACTAATTATTGATACAACGGCAATCATATTATAATATATAAATGTATCAAATTAGCATGCTGTACACCTTAAATTTACACAATGTTATATGTCAAATGTATTTCAAATTTTTTTTTCCATTTTTTTTTTATTCTTATGTTAATCCCCATACATTACATCATTAGTTTTAGATGAAGTGTTCCATGATTCATTGTTTGTGCATAACACCCAGTGCTACGTGCAGAATGTGCCCTCCTCAATACCCACCACCAGGCTAACCCATCCTCCCACCCCCCTCCCCTCTAGAACCCTGTTTGTTTTTCAGAGTCCATCGTCTCTCATGGTTCGTCTACCGCTCCGATTTCCCCCGCTTCATTCTTCCCCTCCCGCTACCTTCTTCTTTTTTTTTTTCTTAACATATATTGCATTATTTGTTTCAGAGGTACAGATCTGAGATTCAACAGTCTTGCACACCTCACAGCACTTACCAGAGCACATACCCTCCCCCGTGTCTATCACCCAGTCACCCCATCCCTCCCACCCCACAACCCACTCCAGCAACCTTCAGTTTGTTTCCTACAATTAAGAATTCCTCATATCAGTGAGATTATATGATACATGTCTTTCT
>NC_058414.1:25435510-25635900 GCF_002201575.2 Neomonachus schauinslandi | reverse complement strand
AGCAACAACTCTCTCATCAGAAAAGCGACCACTTTCTGGAAGGTAGGACGTGCGGAGAAGTGAATCCGAGGCGATATTCGGGAGGATAGACGGCGGGGGAGGGGCCTCCGGCGGCCGCTTCTGGCAAGTGATAGAGCCGCGGAGCACAAAATCGGAACTTTTAAAAGTCTGCCCCGCTGAGGGACGTCACTCTGGTGGCTAAGCGGGGAGTGGAACCCTCCGGGACAGTGTGGTCTCAGGACCCTCGGGGTCACAGAAAGACCGGGGGTGCCTGAGTGTGGCAGAGCTCCCAGGTAACGGAGCAGGGAAGCCAGCTGCAGAGGCGGAGCCCAGGCGCGGGCTCTCAGCTCGGGGTTGCCATAAACCGTGATCCGCGGCACCGTCGGGCCCCTGCTCCTCCAGCAGGGACCCAACAAGCGGCAGATCCGGGGAGACTCACCTTCCTCCCCCGGGAGGAGCCACGCGGGAGTGCACCGCAGGGATCTGCTGGGTTTGGAGACTCGACCCGGGGTCGGGTGCCAGAGATAGAAACGCGCGGTCACAGGCCGGGTGAGCACGGAGTGCGGCCGGAGACCGGGGAGATGGGAGTGACTGACGGCTTTTCTCTGGGGGCTCACTGAGAAGCGGGGCCCCGAGTTCTCGGCTCCTCCGGGGCGGAGATTGGGAGGCCACCATTTTCACTCTCCGCCACCAAAGCTGTACGGAAAGCTCGCAGGGAACAAAAGCCCTGGAGAGCAAACCCGAGCAGATTACTTAGCTGGGAGGGGGCAAGGGCGGGGCAATTCCGCCTCCGGCAAAGACATTTGGAAACCAGGCAACAGGCCCCTCCCCCAGAAGATCAGCGAAAACAGCCAGCCAAGACCCCCAAGTTTACCGATCAGTTAGAACGGCAGAACTCCAGCGCTAGGGGACTACTGCACATAGAATTCATGGCTTTTTTACCATGATTCTTTAGTATTTCAAAGTTAATTTTTTTTAACGGTCTTTTTTTCTTTTTTTTTTCTCTTTGAATTTTTCTTTTTCCCTTTTTCAACCAACATCTTATCAATCCCTTTTTTTAAAAAAAAAAATTTTATTTTTCATTTTTAGAGTCATATTCTATCCCTTCATAGTAGTTACCTGTATTTTTGGCTTATATATATAAGTTGTTCTCTCTTTAAAATTTTGAGATTGTTTCTTCTAACAGATTAAAATATACCCTAAATCTCTAGTATATGGTGTTTTCTATTCCCCTGCCTGATCACATCCTCTCCCTTTTTTTTTTCTTTTTCTTTTTTCTTTTTTTAAATCCTCTTCTTTCTTTGTTCAAACAACTTCTTATCAACTCCTTTTATAAAATTTTTTATAATTTCCATCTTTACAGCCATATTCCATCCCTTCATCATATCAACCCTTATTTTTGTACATATATAAGTTTTTCTTTCTTTAAAATTTTGGGAGGCACTTTCTTCTAAAAGACCAAAATACACCCCAAATCTAGTGTGTAGCACTGATCTATATACCAGCCTGATCATATTTGATCACATTCTGGGTTTTTTTTTGTTGTTGTTGTTGTTTTGTTTGGTTTGGTTTTGTTTTTATCTTTTTCTTTTTTTTCTTTTTCTTTTTTCTCTCTTTCCCTTTCTTTTCCCACTGCTTCAGGTCTTTTCTGATTTGTTTAGAGTATATTTTCTGGGGACGTTGTTACTCTGCTAGCATTTTGTTCTCTCATTAATCTATTCTCCTCTGCACAAAATGACAAGACGGAAAAAATCACCTCAACAAAAAGAACAAGAGGTAGTACCGACTGCCAGGGACCTACTCAATACGGACATTGGTACGATGTCAGATCTAGAGTTCAGAATCATCACTTTAAAGATACTAGCTGGGCTTGAAAAAAATATGGAAGTTATTAGAGAAACCCTTTCTGGAGAAGTAAAAGAACTAAAATCCAACCAAGTAGAAATCAAAAAGGCTATTAATGAGGTGCAATCAAAAATGGGGGCACTAACTGTTGGAATAAATGAGGCAGAAGAGAGAATCAGTAATATAGAAGATGAAATGATGGAAAATAAAGAAGCTGAGGAAAAGAGAGATAAACAACTACTGGATCATGCGGGCAGAATTCGAGAGATAAGCGATACCATAAGATGAAACATTAGAATAACTGGGATCCCAGAAGAAGAAGAAAGAGAGAGAGGGGCAGAAGGTATAATGGAGCAAATTATAGCAGAGAACTTCCCTAATTTGGGGAAGGAAACAGGCATGAAAATCCAGGAAGCAGAGAGAACCCCTCTCAAAATCAATAAAAATAGGTCAACACCCCGACATCTAATAGTAAAACTTACGAGTCTCATAGACAAAGAGAAAATCCTGAAAGCAGCTCGGGAGAAGAGATATGTAACCTACAAGGGTAGAAACATTAGATTGGCAACAGACCTATCCACAGAGACCTGGCAGGCCAGAAAGGACTGGCAGGATATATTCAGAGCACTAAATGAGAAAAATAGGCAGCCAAGAATACTCTATCCAGCTAGGCTGTCATTGAAAATTGAAGGAGAGATAAAAAGCTTCCAGGACAAACAAAAACTAAAGGAATTTGCAAACACAAAACCAGCCCTACAGGAAATCTTGAAAGGGGTCCTCTAAGCAAAGAGAGCGCCTAAAAGCAACATAGACCAGAAAGGAACACAGACAATATACGGTAACAGTCACCTTACAGGCAATACAATGGCACTAAATTCCTATCTTTCAATAGTTACCCTGAATGTAAATGGGCTCCATGCCCCAATCAAAAGACACAGGCTATCAGACTGGATTACAAAACAAGACCCATCGATATGCTGTCTGCAAGAGACTCATTTTCGACCCAAAGACAGCCCCAGATTGAAAGTGAGGGGGTGGAAAACCATTTACCATGCTAACGGACACCAAAAGAAAGCTGGGGTGGCAATCCTTATATCAGACAAATTAGATTTTAAACCAAAGACTGTAATAAGAGATGAGGAAGGACACTATGTCATACTTAAAGGATCTATCCAACAAGAAGATCTAACAATTGTAAATATCTATGCCCCTAACATGGGAGCAGCCAATTATATAAGGCAATTAATAACAAAAGCAAAGAAACACATCGACAACAATACAATAATAGTGGGGGACTTTAACACCCCCCTCACTGAAATGGACAGATCGTCTAAGCAAAAGATCAACAAGGAAATAAAGACTTTAAATGACACACTGGACCAAATGGACTTTACAGACATATTCAGAACATTCCACCCCAAAGCAACGGAATACACATTCTTCTCTAGTGCCCATGGAACCTTCTCCAGAATCGATCACATCCTAGGTCATAAATCAGGTCTCAACCAGTACCAAAAGATTGGAATCATTCCCTGCCTATTTTCAGACCACAGTGCTTTGAAACTAGAACTCAATCACAAGAGGAAAGTCGAAAAGAACTCAAATACATGGAGGCTAAAGAGCATCCTACTGAAGAATGAATGGGTCAACCAGGAAATTAAAGAAGAATTAAAAAAATACATGGAAACCAATGAAAATGAAAACACAACTATTCAAAATCTTTGGGATGCAGCAAAGGCAGTCCTAAGAGGAAAGTATATAGCAATACAAGCCTTTCTCAAGAAGCAAGAAAGGTCTCAAGTACACAACCTAACCCTCCACCTAAAGGAGCTGGAGAAAGAACAGCAAATAAAGCCTAAACCCAGCAGGAGAAGAGAAATAATCAAGATCAGAGCAGAAATCAATGAAATAGAAACTAAAAGAACAGTAGAACAGATCAATGAAACTAGGAGCTGGTTCTTTGAAAGAATTAACAAGATTGATAAACCCCTGGCCAGACTTATCAAAAAGAGAAGAGAAATGACCCAAATCAACAAAATCATGAATGAAAGAGGAGAGATCACAACCAACACCAAAGAAATACAAACAATTATAAGAACATATGAGCAACTCTATGCCAGCAAATTAAATAACCTGGAAGAAATGGATGCATTCCTAGAGATGTACCAACTACCAAAACTGAACCAGGATGAAATAGAAAACCTGAACAGACCTGTCACCACTAAGGAAATTGAAGCAGTCATCAAAAATCTCCCAACAAACAAAAGCCCAGGGCCAGATGGCTTCCCAGGGGAATTCTACCAAACATTTCAAGAAGAATTAATACCTATTCTTCTGAAACTGTTCCAAAAAATAGAAATGGAAGGAAAACTTCCAAACTCATTTTATGAGGCCAGCATTACCTTGATCCCAAAACCAGACAAAGACCCCATCAAAAAGGAGAATTACGGACCAATATCCCTGATGAACATGGATGCAAAAATTCTCACCAAAATACTAGCCAATAGGATCCAACAGTACATTCAAAGGATTATTCACCACGACCAAGTGGGATTTATCCCTGGGCTGCAAGGTTGGTTCAACATCCGCAAATCAATCAATGTGATACAATACATTAACAAAAGAAGGAACAAGAATCATACGATCCTCTCAATAGATGCAGAAAAAGCATTTGACAAAGTACAGCATCCTTTCTTGATCAAAACTCTTCAGAGTATAGGGATAGAGGGTACATACCTCAATATCATAAAAGCCATCTATGAAAAACCTACAGCGAATATCATTCTCAATGGGGAAAAACTGAGAGCTTTCCCCCTAAGGTCAGGAACGCGGCAGGGATGTCCACTATCACCACTGCTATTCAACATAGTATTGGAAGTCCTAGCCACAGCAGTCAGAGAACAAAAAGAAATCAAAGGCATCCAAATTGGCAAGGAAGAAGTCAAACTCTCACTCTTTGCAGATGATATGATACTTTATGTGGAAAACCCAAAAGACTCCACCCCAAAACTGCTAGAACTCATACAGGAATTCAGTAAAGTGGCAGGATATAAAATCAATGCACAGAAGTCAGTGGCATTCCTATACACCAACAACAAGACAGAAGAAAGAGAAATTAAAGAGTCGATCCCATTTACAATTGCACCCAAAACCATAAGATACCTAGGAATAAATCTAACCAAAGAGACAAAGGATCTGTACTCAGAAAACTATAAAATACTCATGAAAGAAATTGAGGAAGACACAAAGAAATGGAAAAACGTTCCATGCTCATGGATTGGAAGAACAAATATTGTGAAGATGTCAATGCTACCTAGAGCAATCTACACATTCAAGGCAATCCCCATCAAAATACCATCCACTTTTTTCAAAGAAATGGAACAAATAATCCTAAAATTTGTATGGAACCAGAAAAGACCCCGCATAGCCAGAGGAATGTTGAAAAAGAAAAGCAAAGCCGGCGGCATCACAATTCCGGACTTCCAGCTCTATTACAAAGCTGTCATCATCAGGACAGCATGGTACTGGCACAAAAACAGACACATAGATCAATGGAACAGAATAGAGAGCCCAGAAATGGACCCTCAACTCTATGGTCAACTCATCTTTGACAAAGCAGGAAAGAATGTCCAATGGAACAAAGACAGTCTCTTCAACAAATGGTGTTGGGAAAATTGGACAGCCACATGCAGAAGAATGAAACTGGGCCATTTCCTTACACCACACACAAAAATAGACTCCAAATGGTTGAAAGACCTCAATGTGAGACAGGAGTCCATCAAAATCCTAAAGGAGAACACAGGCAGCAACCTCTTTGACCTCAGCCGCAGCAACTTCTTCCTAGAAACATCGCCAAAGGCAAGGGAAGCAGGGGCAAAAATGAACTATTGGGACTTCATCAAGATAAAAAGCTTTTGCAAAGCAAAGGAAACAGTCAACAAAACCAAAAGACAACCGACAGAATGGGAGAAGATATTTGCAAATGACATATCAGATAAAGGGCTAGTATCCAAAATCTATAAAGAGCTCATCAAACTCAACACCCAAAGAACAAAGAATCCAATCAAGAAATGGGCAGAAGACATGAACAGACATTTTCCCAAAGAAGACATCCAAATGGCCAACAGACACATGAAAAAGTGCTCAACATCACTCGGCATCAGGGAAATCCAAATCAAAACCTCAATGAGATACCACCTCACACCAGTCAGAATGGCTAAAATTAACAAGTCAGGAAATGACAGATGTTGGCGGGGATGCGGAGAAAGGGGAACGCTCCTACACTGTTGGTGGGAATGCAAGCTGGTGCAGCCACTCTGGAAAACTGTATGGAGGTTCCTCAAAAAGTTGAAAATAGAGCTACCATATGATCCAGCAATTGCAGTACTGGGTATTTACCCCAAAGATACAAAAGTAGGGATCCAAAGGGGTACGTGCACCCCGATGTTTATAGCAGCAATGTCCACAATAGCCAAACTGTGGAAAGAGCCAAGATGTCCATCGACAGATGAATGGATAAAGAAGAAGTGGTATATATATACAATGGAATATTATGCAGCCATCAAAAGGCATGAGATCTTGCCATTTGCAACGACGTGGATGGAACTGGAGGGTATTATGTTGAGTGAAATAAGTCAAACAGAGAAAGACATGTATCATATAATCTCACTGATATGAGGAATTCTTAATCGCAGGAAACAAACTGAGGGTTGCTGGAGTTGGAGGTGGGGTGGGAGGGATGGTGTGACTGGGTGATAGACACTGGGGAGGGCATGTGCTCTGGTAAGCGCTATGAATTGTGCAAGACTGTTGAATCTCAGATCTGTACCTCTGAAACAAGTAATGCAATATATGTTAAGAAAAAAAAAAAGAAGAAGAAGGTAGCGGGAGGGGAAGAATGAAGCGGGGGAAATCGGAGGGGTAGACGAACCATGAGAGACGATGGACTCTGAAAAACAAACAGGGTTCTAGAGGGGAGGGGGGTGGGAGGTTGGGTTAGCCTGGTGGTGGGTATTGAGGAGGGCACATTGTGCATGGAGCACTGGGTGTTATGCACAAACAATGAATCATGGAACACTTCATCTAAAACTAATGATGTAATGTATGGGGATTAACATAAGAATAAAAAATAAATAAATAACTTGTAGGGAAATAAAAAAGAACAAATTTGGAGGTATCATAATCTCATATTTCAAGATATTCTACAAAGTTACAGTAATCAAAACAGAATGGTACTGGTTTTAAAAAAAGATACGTGGAACAGGACCGAGAGCCCAGAAACAAACTCATGCTTATGTGGTCAGCTAATCTATGACCAATGAGGCAAGAATATGCAATAGGGGGGCGTCTGGGTGGCTCAGTAGGTTAAGCGACTGCCTTCGGCTCAGGTCATGATCCTGGAGTCCCTGGATCGAGTCCCGCATCGGGCTCCCTGCTCGTCAGGGAGTCTGCTTCTCCCTCTGACCCTCCCCCCTCTCATGTGCTTGCTCTCTCTCATTCTCTCTCTCTCAAATAAATAAATAAAATCTTAAAAAAAAAATATGCAATAGGAAAACCATAGTCTTTTCAATTAATGGTGCTGGGAAAACTGGACAGCTATATGTGAAAGAATGAAACTGTACTACTTTCTTACATGACAATAAAGTCAAAATGGATTAAAGTCCTAAATGTGCGACCTGAAACCATAAAACTCCTAAAAGAAAACATTGTCCATATGTCTCTTGGACATCGGCCTCAGCAACATATTTATGAATATGTCTCCTCAGAGAAGGGATACAAAAGCAAAAAGAAACTATTGGGACTACACCAAAATAAAAACCTTTTGCACAGCAAAGGAAACTATCAATAAAACAAAAGGGCAACCTAGTGAATGGGAGAAGATATTTGTAAATGACATCCAATGAAGGGTTAATATCTAAAATATATGAAGAATTTGTACAGATTAACATAAAAAAATCCAATTAAAAATGGGCAGAGAACCTGAGTACATCTTTTTCCAGAGAAAATGTACAGATGGATAACAGACATATGAAAAGGTGTTCAACATCACTAATTAGGGGAATACAAATTAAAACCTCAGTGAGGTTTCACCTCGCACCTGTCAGAATGACTGGTATCAAAAAGACAGGAAATCACAAGTGTTGGCAAGAATGTGGAGAACAGAGAACTGATGCACTGCTGGTGGGAAAAGACAGACACAGGGGAGAAGGTCATGTAAAGACAGAGAAGGAATAAGTCTGCCGCAAGCCAAGGAATGCTTGGAGCCACCAGCAGCTGGATGAGGCAAGGAAGGATTCTCCCCTAGAGCCTTTGTAAAGTGTTCCCTCTGGCACTGATTTCAGACTTCTGATTTCTACAACTTTGAGACAATAAATGTTGGTCATTGTAACTCTCCCACTTTGTGGCAATTTTGACAGACCTGAGCTACTAATATTATACATAATCAACTCTCTGTGCCTAAGAGATAAAATAACAAGAAACTAATGTCCTATGAGAATTGTAACAAAGATTTAGACACTGCTAAGGAAAGCACAGGAAGAAATTTAGTGGTTATTTGTGAGTTACTTAGGGTGAGCTCAGTAATATTCCATATTTTATTTAATTAAAAATAAGAAGGCCAAAGTACTAGTGAAGACTTTTAAATAAATTATTTTTATATACAAGAAAGATACACTCATAAATTTTTATAATGCATATTTAGGAATAGCCTGGAAGGAAAATACACAAAGTAAGTGAGAACTTCATTCTGCTTTTGAAACAGAATAATTCCTGATAGGCTACAAGAAATAGAAATGGGTTCAGAGAGTTGATGAGATTTGTCTTCAATGTCTGTCGTTGAAGAGCTCCAGATTCATTCCCCCTTCCATTAGAACCATTCCATCCCCCCTTTCAATTTAATAAATGGAAGTATCATGTACAGAGTTCTCAAGCCAAAACCTAGGATTATTATAATCCATGCCCTTTTCTCTTACCAATATCTTACTTTGAGTAACACCTAGCACTTTTCTTCTCAGTTATACTGGCTGTTTCCTTTTCTCTATTTCTTTTTTTTTTTTTAAAGATTTTATTTATTTATTTGACAGAGAGAGAGACAACGAGAGAGAGAACACAAGCAGGGGGAGTGGGAGAGGGAGAAGCAGGCTTCCCGCGGAGCAGGGAGCCCGATGTGGGGCTCGATCCCAGGACCCGAGCCGAAGGCAGACCCTCAATGACTGAGCCACCCACGCGCCCCTCCTTTTCTCTATTTCATCACCACACTTCTTAGTGTGACCAACATCTCTCCCCGAACTATTCCGGTTATTCATATTGTGATCCCAGGCAACCTACTTGACCTTTCTAGGCCTCCATAAAATGAAAAGAATAATAGTACTAACATAATAATAGTACCGACATTATGGCTGTGAATAAATTGATTAATAAATGTAAGAAAGTTAAATAAAACTTGGTATATAGTAAGTACTACAGTGTCAGTCATTATCAAGATCCTGAAATTTAATTAGGTCATATTTTATGGTGGAAAATGGAAAGAACATACAAGTTGAATGAGGAGAATTAACTGTGGACTTCTCCAAAGGTTGTCTTTGTCTTCACTATCAAACAATATACATCTTCATTTCATGTAACTGCCCAATACGATTCCATATGGACGAATTTTGAGATCTTTGTTATATTAAAGTATTCAATATGTACATATAATAGTAAAATACATGTTTTATGAAATAATATTTTTCTAATTATCAGTTACATTAATTTATCTAAATAGCTCTAATTCAAGAACAAGTAGTCCAAATGCTCCCAGAAGTGCATTCCAGGGGCACATCGTGGTTGACTGTTTCCATTTTGTGGCATTACCCCTGCCATGAATTTGCTTACTGACTGATTTCTTTAAAAATTCCCACACTGGGAGGCGCCTGGGTAGCTCAGTCCTTAAGCGGCTGCCTTTGGCTCAGGTCATGATCCCAGAGTCCTGGGATCGGGCCCCGCATCGGGCTCCCTGCTCGGCGGGAAGCCTGTTTCTCCCTCTCCCACTCTCCCTGCTTGTGTTTCCTCTCTCTCTGTCAAATAAATAATAAAATCTCTAAAAAATAAAATATAACAAAAATTCCCACATACGTACAAAAATACATACTTGACTCTTGGATTCTTCTTGTCCATCCCTTTCCATTCTTAGTGGTAACTAAATGGGAAAATAATTCTCAAATTTCTCTGATATTGTGGTTAAGATGTGGTGTTCAAAACTGAGACATGAGCTTATATGTATGATCTACGACCATGAATTTCCCTAGATAAAATAGGTATTAATAGCATAAGTTAGGTAACATCATTTTAAGTGAAAATCAGTTTGACAAGAATCATAAGATAGGAACTCATTAAATCCCAAATCGTGGATGTGTAGAGCATTTTATTAAGCCATTCCACTACTCGTAACAATGGTAGGGTAATGGGACAGGTCAGCAAATAAGGTGATAGCTTCTTTTAATATAGCTAGAAGAAAGCATGTGTTCAAGTTCAATAGAACTGAGCCATGTGTGTTTCCAAAGCTTATACTTAAATTGCTCCTACTATATTTTTATTCCCATTGCCTTCTTCTTGTTCATATATCCAATCAACAAGCTTTTAACGTGTACATACTCTATATACAAACTCTGCTGAGTGCTTGAAAAATAGTTAGCAAAGTATACCCTCTTCTCCTAATCCAATTCCTGTCACGACCTACTCTGCATCTGAAGTACAGACAGATGTAAGCGCCGTGTAAATCAGCATGACAACAGTGGCAAAATGCTTCACAAAAATGCACAGGACTTTTACTTTAGAAAGATCCTATTGGTATTTACTTCTGATATAGGTCAGAACTTCCAACATAAAAAAAAAAAAATACTACCCCAAAATAAAAACACAGCATGCTTGAATAAACTCTTTGTCTACTGGGAGCTAAAGTTTTGAATATGCTATTCTAAAATATTCGTGGAGAAGCCTGAAAAACTGCCACTTTGATGTCTTGAGCAAAAGAAAGTTCCATATATTTTAGGTTACAAGCAGTTCAAGTATCCCTGCTATTCAATCTTAGAAACCTGAAGATCCACTGGAGCTCAAAATGCCTGCATCAAATTTAGATTCTTAGTAGACACTGAGAGTTGACCCAGTAGGTTGTTTAAGTAAGGGCATTTACCTTTCAGAAAGCAAATTCTCTTATTGGAGGGACAAACTAAGAAGCAAACAAAAGATTTGGGGAGAAAAAAAGTCTTTGGAGGAAATGAAATGTCATCTCACAGACCAAATGTGTGTTTATGGGACATGAATTGATCATGTATCCCAAATTATCCATCTGTTTCAACCACTGGGGGGGTCAGGCATGCCTTGTGACATCCCATCCTTAAGGGATGTGGTATGTTGGACTAGACCAGTGAACACTCTGAAGGCACAAATAAGTTGCATGAACAAGGTTCTCAGGTTCACAGTGTTCCTACTCACACCACCCTCCACTTAACTCAACTAGGCCTTCAAGGATTGATCCTATGACCATTTTAAAGAGACTGAATAAAAATCACTGTACCCAGTTCTGTGAAATTCATGAGACCAGCTTACTGAAGACGTCTATAGTATTAAGTCCCATTCAAGATTAGTTATGAAATAAAATGAATAAAGAAATACTCTTTGTATATAGGGCAACTAACACTATGCCTTCATTTCCACTTTATCTGGAAAGTCATGGCTTCAGATTAGTATCTACACTAGGATAATAGCTAATAATTTACCCTGATGGTCAGGGCCTTGGACAGGGTAATATTAGAAGACTGGTAACATCAAAATTTGGGGAACACTAATGTGAATGGAGCTCTAAGATTTTGGCTAAAGTCTATAAATGTTATCTCTTAGGAAGGTCCACAGAAAATTTCCCCTAGAAAACTGTTTTTTTTTCTTGTTCAGGTTTTGTGTGTGTGTGTGTGTGTGTGTGGCACAGTTGACTAAATTTAAAAATATTCAAAGTATACAACATGATGATTTGATACATAATGTGAAAGGATTTCCCCCATGGAGTTAATTAACACATCCATCACCTCAGGTATCTACCTTTTAGAAAAAACTCGTAATAAGTGTAGTGTAAGGCCTAACTAAAATTAAATCCAAATAGTAAGTGCCACCTTGATGTTTGAATTTGGGGTGGTCTAATGCAAGCTTCCCTCCCCACTGTGCTCCTGTGGATAAGATCTCTATTTATCAAACATACCAGGCAAAGCTCCTGCTTATTCCTAAGTAACAAGTTTCAATTCCCTACTAGCAAATGGAATTATTCAAGCAAGCTAATCATATTCTCCCACTGGAACCACAGGGCATTTCATGGTCTTGATACTCCAAAACCTCCCAACATGCTGGGTTGTTCACTCTGTTCTCAAGAGTAACCCTCATGTGGGCTCTTACTGTGTAAGGGGTCCTCCTCTCCCAGGCTGTTGGTATATATGACTGATAAACCGCTGTCGATTTCATTTGTCTATTGTTGGATGTTCTGTGTTAAACACTCTCACTTACCAGTAGAGTGAATAAAAGGCAATTAAAATAATAACCAAGTAAATAGGATAATGAATTCTTCTTATTTTAGTCAGCCTTTCTGTTTGTTGGAACCAAAGAACCCTAACTGAATCAAACCAAACTAAAAGTTAACCATGATCTCAGAAATGTGATGGAACCATTCACTTATAAATAAGGGGGGCCAGGGCAGAGACTGGGTTGAGAAGAGTAACAATAAGTTCATTTGGCAAGGCTGAGTTTTATGTGTGTATGGGACACAGGTATAGACTAGCTGTAGGATAGAAGTGTCTATCTCAGCAGGAAAATTCAGAGGGAATTATATAGATTTTGAAGTCAATATATAAATAGTACTTGAAGTCACAGGTTTAGATGTGGTAGGCCAGGAAAAAAGAATTATTTGGCCTAATGAATCTTTTGACCCTTAGACTCTCTTTTATGCCAATTTATTTACATTTCTTATAAATATAGATTTTTAAGGGATATAGCAAATGTTTTTAAGAAAGATGTTAATTTGCAGGAGTGTGCCCAAATAATTGCCTGCTTCTTAGGTAAGTTCTAAAATAAAATTATGTCTGAGACTTTAGATCATGTTTGAAATAAATCCTACATATTGAGTAAGAATCTTCTCAAATTCTTGTGCAGGAATTGAATGTGTCCTACACATAAGTACAGATGGGCTTACAGCAGAGTAAGAAAATTAGAACATGGAAAGGAAAGTAAAACAAGAGGAGGGTAGAAAAGAGCAAGAATGTTCATTTCAAATTATTCCTTCTATGTGTTTAATTTTTTTAAATAATTAACACCATATATTCATTTATATTCCCTCCCTGATAAATCCTGTGCTTAAGACAAAGATAAGTTATCTCTATAATCCCACTGTAACATCAAAACTTAACATTTGATATACTGTATTTGTTTTATAAATCTAGTAAGAACAGACCTGTAATATACTTCTGATTTGTGAAAAAAGGGTGATCGCTAAGCATTTGAAGTGTTTTTCCTCATATATTTAGGTGTATCTCAAAGTAAGAATATAATCGACTTAAAAAATAAGTCCTCTATCTTAAGATTATAGGTGTCATATAATAAACATAGTTGGCCCCCATTTTGTGAGATGCCACTGGAATGAATGGAATGACTTACAAAGAAGAATTAAAGTAGAACATCAAGAACAGGCGTGGGAAGTGAGCATCAGTGGCCAATGAGAAAAATCAACATTTCTGTTGGAAGATAGTAGAGAAGGTCCAACCTACAATATTCCATAAAGATGGTAGGAGCAAATTTTTCCAAAGAATTTCTAAGAAGCTCTCTCATCTCAGATTCAGGAGGTATGAAGTGTAGAAATGGAAAATAGGGCTAAAATTCAGTTAAAGTTTAGGTTATGGAGTAACTGTCATTAGACACACATTTGTTTTTCCCTAATCCTGAACAGAATCACAATCAATCCATATTTATTCCTAAGAAAATTCACTGATGGTTGTACAGGAACATAGTCATGACCTCTGAATTATCAGATAACTATGTGACATTTTTAAGGAAGGATCATTTGTTACCCTTCGAGAACCCTCTTTCCATCAATCACAGGCTAACAGCAATCTTTACTGTTGGTGAAGTCACTAGGTTTTTTGGGTTTGCTACTTACCTTAGGAAAATCAAGTCTATCTTATTTTGCCTATGCTCTAACACCCATTTTTTTTTTTTTTTTGCAAACAATGGGAAAACCAAGCCTTTTACTGTGGACATTTGTACCCCAGAGTTGAGCCCCTATCATTCCAGTATTTGGAAAGTCCCACAAAATAAAGAAAAAAGACAAAGGAGAAAATAGATTTGACTTGAGACACTTAGAATGAACAAGTTCACCAAATACCTATCACTTTAAATTTGAAAAATCTCACACTTAGACATATTTTCATTAAACTCCAGGACCATAAAGGAGAAGATATTAAACCTTCCAAAGACTTTTTTTTAAGTCATTCAAAAAACGGTAAGAAAATGACTGCCATGAATAGTGCCAGATCTAGTTATTTAAGCGCCTGAGTTCTAGGGTCAGGCAATTCAATTTACCAACCATGTGATTCGGGCAATTCATTTAACTTATCCTGCAGTTATTTCAACTATAAAATGAAAATAATAGCTTTTATCTTTTACACTTGTTTAAACCTTAAAGTGCTTATAATAGTACCTAGACCTGTTAGCTGTTACAAATATTGGCTAAAGTACTTTCCAGACTTATAAAGAGCACTCTTGAAAGTGAGAAGACAGTAGGGCATTGCACTCAGAATTATAATGGTTGCAGTTACAAAATGAACACAATTACAGTGTCCATTTATAGTGTCTATATTGGCTCCTAATTGAAATTTGTTTTTAGTTCATGAATCCCAATTTCTGTTTGGTAGGAGAGAGAATTATCTGGCCATTCAAGGTAACTCAGCTACTTAGGATTTTTAAGCATGGGCCCTTGGAACTCCTCTCTTCCCTTGCTTCTTTTGTTGATAGAAGGAATGAGTTGAAACTGGAGATACCTAGGAGTGCAATGTCAGCTCCAAATGCTGATGTCTGTCCGTGATAAGCTCCCATGTATGATCTCCAATATTGGCCACTGCCTCCAGTTTCTTTTTTAGGAATTTTAACCTTTGATGTTGCAGTAGAATTAAAAGGATAACTGGTTCTTTTCTTGAAGAACCTCAGGATTTATCAGGGAGGGAAGATACATGAATATGAAAATAGAGTGTTTAAAATTTTAGTAACTCTGGGGTTACAGAAGATTATTTTTACCTAATAGATGTCTTTCCATTGCAGTGATTTATGTTCCCAGATGGGATAATTATTTATGTCTCTACTTTCATAGGAAATGTACAGTACCCCCCCCTTTTTTTTTTTTGGAAGTGGAGGTTGGTGGTTCTCCTCTTGTCAGTTTAGGTCCCACCTTAGTTTTTGTTGCATGTATGTGATGCTCTGAACTCTGCCATGTCCCAGTACACCTTGGATCATCCTATAGTCTCAGTTACAGGGTTCCTTTGCCCCATTCCACTGCAAATCCTCAGCAGGCATGCCAATTTCACAATCTCAACCACATTTTGCGTCACATGCAGAAATTTCCTGATCTTCACGTTGGTGACAGCCAAGGATCTCTGAACTAAGTTGCAACTATGTGTTTGCATGTAGGATACATCCTAAAGTGTGTGTAAATAAGTAGTGTGACTGTAGTGTGAAGATGCTAACTAGATTTAGATATGAAAGACATTAACGTATTCTATCACACGTTACTGGAATACATGAGAGAAAAAATGAGTTTCACTTATAAAAATAAATCATAAAATAAGACTAACCTACCCCTACAACATTTCTGTTGAGAAAAAAAGTTTTATTTTAGACTCATCCTTTCCCACAGATTTCTATCTCATTCCTCAATTATATGTGGTAGGTAAACTTTTTCTCTCCACTATTTAGACAATTGCCCTGATTTAATCAGTGAATAAGAATGAGAGTTTAGTCCTGAATACAATCTGATACATGAAGAATGTGATCTAAGGCTCTGTTTTCAGCTTTAAAGTCTATGAATGTCTCTGAGATTCACATACAATACCATTTGAGTGTTGTTTCCTACAGTTAAGAGAAATACTTTAATATTTTATGATTTTTTCATTTTGGTCCAACTATATTTGACAATATAACACTGAACAATGTAATATTTGCTATTATCTGTTTTAAGCCAAATATATATCTCTTTAAGATTTAAGTGATCAAAGTATTAAACTATATGATGTGATGTTCAAGTTTGGTATGATAGCTTAATTTATAAAAATATGATCTTTAGAAATCTTTTTTTAGCCCCATATTTGGATTAACTTTTCTTTCTAGTAGATTAATTTTAAAATAGAAAATCCTGGTTATCAATGACAATTTAAAAAGCAAAGAGGCCTCTCGCTTGTTCCTTAAAGAGAAATATATATATGTATAAACATATGTGTGTGTATGTATATACATATATGTGTACATATATGTGTGTGTATATATACATGTATATACACATTTATATATATAAATATAGTCACTTCCTTATAAAAAACATCAGTTAATAAATGCCTTAGGTCACATTTTTCTATTTCAAGATCCTATTAGTCTTAGAGTGTGAAAAATAATTTGTATTTCTAATTTGTTTTAAGGCATAGTCGTAGGGATGTTGATAGAAGAAACAATTATTTGAAAAAAAAAATGAAGAGGTCATAATTTCTCATCATCTGATCATGCCCTTCTTACAGCACCTAAGTTCAAGGACATGTGGAATGAAACATGATAAAGAGTCTGTATACATTATATATTACATTACCAATGTTTAGCTTCAATAAAAACTTCATCCAGCTTCTGTACCATGTGGTATATGAGTTAGACTCACTTTAATTGACTCCAGCTGTTAGTTACTATGTGGAATAATGAATCATATTCTTTTCAGCATTGTCTAAAATGAGATATGTGTACAAAGGGAGAAAATGTGTAAAAAATAAAAAAAATAATCACCAATTTATATTTATTGAGTGTACTAGGCCCAAATGAGGGGGAAAAGATAGAATCTAGAACATGGCAAAGTAAATAATGAACCAAGTTAAAGGAATTCAGGCATAATGCAAAGAACAGATGTCTAGAAGTCAGTACACCTGGTTTTAGGCCTTGGCTTTGCCACTAACTACCCATATGAGTGACTGAAATATCAATTATGCATGGTCCTTTTCGCCCAGGTAAGTAAAGAGAGGGAACAGTTTACCAGATTTGAATAGGCTGATAGATGAACCATGGTGACAATAGAGTATCTACCAGAGGACAATACAAAAAAGCATGGTCAAAGGAAATTGATAAACCCAGACTACTCTAGGCCGTAGTTACCCACAGGTGTCCATATAGTGACAGAATATCAGCCAAAAAGAGAAGAGGGGCAGAAGGTATTTTAGAGCCAGGTAAGATGAGTGGTTTTCAAACTGACTGCACAGTTGTGAAGTCCAACCTTAGACCAATGAAATCAGCTGTCTAGAATTGAAACCCAGACAGGTTGGGTTGAAACAGACATGCATAAGTTTTTTATAGCTCCCTACATAATCATTACATGTTGTCAAGGTTGGGAACTCGTGAATTACATGGTCAATTCAAAGTTTTACTCTTGGAGAAGCAGGTCACAAGATATTGGACTGGGCTCAGTCCCCTCAGGAAAGCCAAGCCCTAGTACTGGGATTAAGAGTGGAGAGAGCTGTCATTCCAGGATTAACCTGAGTGACCAGTGGAACCAAGTGGAAAGTAGATTCCAAATGTAACCAGTAGCACATGTGAGATGACCACACTTAGCTCTTAGTACTAAAGACCGAATAGTGGAGGTGACAACCAGAGTAGCTTAAGACCCCCAATCAGCATCAGAAATCAGGAGAAAGAGAACAAACCAAACTATGTTAGTTCAAACAAGTGTCACACCAGAAGGCAAATGCTACTTCTACCTTGGTTACTTGCACAGCAAAATGAGGTCAACAAACCATTTCTTGGAATAGTCAGGACCCACATTAGTCCTCTTCTCCACTTCGGAAACTTCTCACAAAGTATTCCTCTCAGAGTTACGTTTTCATTCATTCTGATCATCAATACTTCAAAACAGTTAAAAATATTCCTCTTTCACCAAAAAAAAAAAAAAAAAAAATTGCACAACAACCTAACAAAGTTACTATGACACATTAGCTCAATAGTCATTTTGAATGGTACCTGTAAATAGTGAAATGAGAAAGAAAAAATAAATGAGTTAAAAAATTGTAAAGGAGAAGGTAAAATTACCATTATTTGTTGATGAAATAGTACTAGCTAAACCCCACAGAGTAGTGCAAACACTAAGTTATATAGTAAAGTGGTGGGTGTAAAATTAATATATATTATCAAGAATCTTCTTTTATACAAACAGGAAATTAGAAAATAAGAATATTTAGAAAAAAAATATTAACAGGGAATATGGAAAAATAAAAAATAAGTGGCTTCTAAGGAACTTAAAAGAACATTCTCTGAGCTTAATTAGAAAATCTGTAATAAAGATGCCAGTTATCACTCAATTAACTTCTAAAATTAACAGAAAGCAAAAATAATTGGAATTTATTTTTTAACACTAAATATATTAACTTCAAAGTTCATAAGAAAAGAATATATGAAAAAATAAGTTCAGCTGGGAAGATGGCAGAGTTGGAGGATTCGAAGTTTGCCCGTACCCATAGATACAACTAGATAACATTCATATCAGCATAAATAACCCAGAAAACAACCCAAAGACTGGCAGAACAAACTCCACAGTTAAAGCCTCAGTCAGTTAAGACTCTGCCTTCAGCTCTGGTCAAAATCCCAGGGTCCTGGGACTGAGTCCCACATTGGGTTCCCTGCTCAGCAAGGAGTCTGATTGTCCCTCTCCCTCTGCTTGCCACTCCCTCTGCCTGCCACTCCCCCCTGCTTGTGCACATGCTCTCTCTCTCTCTGACAAATAATAAAGTCTTAAAAAAAATTTTAAAAGTAGCAAGAGAAAAGAGGACAGTTACATACAAGGGAAACCCCATAAGCTATCAGTGGATTTTTCAGCAGGAACTTTGCAGGCCAGAAAGTAGTGGTATGATATATTCAAAGTGCTGAAAGGGATAAATCTGTAGCCAAGAATACTTTATCTAACAAGACTGTCATTCAGAAGAGAAAGAAAGAGTTTTTCAGACAAGCAAAAATTAAAGGAATTCATGAATACTAATCCAGTCCTACAAGAAATATTAAAGAGGACTCTTTGAGTGGAAAGGGAGACCATAAGTGAGAGTATGAGAAATAAAAAAACTAGGGGTGCCTGGACAGTTCAGTCAGTTGTGTTCGACTCTTGATTTCAGCTCAGATCATGGTCTCAGGGTCATGAGATACAGCCCTGCATCAGGCTCCACACTGGGCAAGGAGCCTGCTTAAGACTCTCTCTCCCCCTCCACACACTCCTTCCCTACCCACCCCCCAGCTTGTGTGTGTGCTTTCTCTCAAAGAAAACAAAAAAGTAGTAAAAATAATTATCTCTATAAAAATCAGTCAAGGAATTCATAAAATAAAAGGATGTAAATATGACACTTTATACCCAAAACGTGGAGGGGAGAAGAGTAAAGAAAGGATTTAAACTTAAGTAACCATCAACTTAATATAGACTGCTATGTGCAGATGTTATATGTAAACCTAATGCTAACCACAAATAAAAAACCACTAATTGATTATGCGAAGAGTAAAGAGAAAGGAATCCAAGCATATCACTAAAGAAAGCCAACAAACCAGGAAAGAGAACAAGAGAAATTTCAGAGAATATCTATAGAAACAATCACAAAACAAGTAGTAAAATGGCAATAAATACATAACTATCAACAATTACTTTGAATGTAAATAGACTAAACACTCCAGTCAATAGACATAGAGTGACACAGTGGATAAAACAAGATTTGCATGTTGCCTATAAGAGACTAATTTCAGACATAAAGATACCTACAGATTGAAAGCGAGGGGACGAGAAACATTTATCATGTAAATGAATGCCAAAAGACAGCTGGAGTAGCAGTACTTATTTTGGAGAAAATAGACTTTCAAACAAAGACTGTAACAAGAGACAAAGAAGGACATGATATAATAATAAAGAGGACAATCCAGGGGTGACTGTGTGGCTCAGTTAGTTAAGTGTCTGCCTTTGGCTCAGGTCATGATCCTGGGGTCCTGGGATTGAGCACCACTTTAGGCTTCCTGCTCAGCAGGGAGCCCACTTCTCCCTCTCCTACTGGCCCCCTCTGGCCCCGGCCCACAGTCTGCCCCTCCCCCCCCGCTCATGCTCTCTCTGTGCACTCTCTCATAAATAAATAAAACCTTTAAAAAAAATAAAGAGGACAATCCCACTAGAGGTTGTAACAATTGTAAATATTTATGCACTCAACATGAGAGCACCCTAATTCATAAAAGAGTTAATAGCAAGCATAAAAGAGATAATCAATGGTTATACAATAATAGTAGTGGACTTTAAGTCCCCACTTACATTGATGGAAAGATCATCCAAACAAAACAACAAGGAAACAGTAGCTTTGAATGACACACAGGACCAGATGTACTTAACAGATATATTCAGAACATTCCATCCTAAAAAAGCAGAATACACATTCTTTTTTTTTTTTTTAAAGATTTTATTTATTTATTTGATACAGAGAGAATGAGAGACAGAGAGCATGAGAGGGAGGAGGGTCAGAGGGAGAAGCAGACTCCCTGCCGAGCAGGGAGCCCGATGCGGGACTCGATCCCGGGACTCCAGGATCATGACCTGAGCCGAAGGCAGTCGCTTAACCAACTGAGCCACCCAGGCGCCCCAGAATACACATGCTTTCAAGTGCACACAGAACATTCTCCAGAATATATCACATATTAGACCACAAAACAAGTCTCAACAAATTCAAAAATATCAAAATCATACTATGCATCTCTTCTGACCACAACACAAACTAGAAATCAACCAAAGAAAAATCTGGCAAAAGCATGAATACATGGAGGTTAAATAGCATCCTATTAAAAAAAATATGAGTGGGTCAATGAAGAAATAAAAAATTACATGAAAACAAAAGAAAATTAAAACAATAGTCCAAAATCTTTGGGATGTAACAAAAGTGGTTCTAAGAGGAAAGTTTAGAATAATACAGAACTACCTTAAGAAGCAAGAAAAATGTCAAGTAACCTAACCTTACACCTAAAGGAGCTAGAAAAAGAACAAAACCCAAACCCAGCAAAAGGAATAGAAATAATAAAGATTAATGATATAGAAATAAAAAAATGGTATAGAAATAAATGATACAGAAACTTAAAAACACAGAACAGATCAATGAAACCAGGAGTTGGTTCTTTGGAAATATCAAAAAATCTGATAAACCTCAGCAAGACTCATTAAAAGAGAGAGAGGGAGAGAGACAACCCAAATAAACAAAATTACTAATGAAAGAGAAGAAATAACAACAAAACCACAGAAACACAAACAATTGTAACAGAGTATTATGAAATCTTATATTCCAACAAACTGGACAACTTAAAGGAAATGGATAAATGCCTAGAAACATATAACCTACCAAAACTAAAGAAGAAATAGAAAATTTTAACAGACTACCAGCAATGAAATTAAATCATTAATCATAAAATTCCCCCAAAACAAATGTCCAGGACCAGATGGCTTCACTGGTGAATTCTACCAAATGTTTAAAGAAGAGTTAATGCCTATTCTTCTCAAAGCAGTCCAAAAAATGGAAAAGAAGGATAACCCAAATTCATTCTATGAGTCCAGGATTGGCCTGATACTAAAACCAGACAAAGACACCACTAAAAATGAGAACTAGAGGCCAATATCTCTCATTAATATAGATGCAAAAATCCTCAACAAAATATTAGCAAACTGAATCCAAAATGACATTAAAAAAAACATACACCATGATCAAGTTGAATTTATTTCCAGGATGCAAGGGTGTTTCAACATTTGCAAAACAATCAATGTAATATGTTACATCAATAAGAGAAAGAATAAAAACTGTATGATCATTTTAATACATACAGAAAAAGCATTTGCTAAAGTACAACATCCATTCATAATAAAAACCCTCTGCAAAGTAAGTCTAGAGGGAACATACCTCAACACAATAAAGGCCTTATATGAAAAACCCACAGCCAACATTATACTTGATGATGAAAAACTGATAACTTTTCCCCTAAGGTCAGGAACAAGACAAAGATGTCTACTCTCACCACTTTTATTTATTTTTTATTTTTAAAAAAGACTTTATTTATTCGAGGGAGAGAGAGAGCGCAAATATGAGCAGGGGCAGAGGGAGAGGCTGAGCAGGGAGCCTGAAGTGGGGCTCAATCCCAGGACCCAGATATCATGACCTGAGCTGTAGGCAGAAGCTTAACCAACTGTGCTACCCAGATGCCCCTCTCACCACCTATACTCAATATAGTGCTAGAAGTACTACCCATAGCAAATAGACAACATAAAGAAATAAGTGGTATCCAAATTGGCAAGGAAGAAGTAAATTCCTCATTATTTACAGATGACATGATAATATACACATTAAACCCTAAAGACTCCACCCAAAAATTCTAGAAGTGATAAGTGAGTTCTGTAACATTGCAGGATACGAAAATCAATGTATAGAAAACTGTTGTGTTCCTCTACACTATTAAGGAAGCAGCAGAAAGTTAAATTAAAAAAAAAAAATCCCAGGGTGCCTGAGTGGCTCGGTCATTAACTGTCTGCCTTTGGCTCAGGTCATGATCCCAGGGGTCCTGGGATTAAGCCCTGCGTTGGCTCCCTGCTCAGCGGGAAGCCTGCTTCTCCCTCTCCCACTCGCCCTGCTTGTGTTCCCTCTCTTGCTGTGTCTCTCTCTGTCAAATAAACAAAATCTTTAAAAAAAAATTCCACTTACAATTGCACCAAAAACAATAAAATATTTAGGAATAAACTTAACCAAAGAGGTTAAAGACCTGTACTCTGAAAACTATAAAACACTGATGAAAGAAACTGAAGTCAATGCATAGAAATGGAAAGACATTCCATGTTCATGGGTTGGAAGAACAAATACTGTTAAAATGTGTATACTACCCAAAGCAATCTACACATTCAGTGCAATCCCTATCAAAATACCAACAACATTTTTCACGGAACTAGAGCAAACAATCCTAAAATTTGTATGGAACCACAAAGGACCTCAAATAGCCAAAGAAATCTTGAAAAATAAAAACAAAACTGGAGGTATCACAATTCCAGATTTCAAGTTATATTACGAAGCCGTAGTAATTAAAACAGTATGATACTGGCATAAAAATAGACACATAGATCAATAGAATAGAACAGAAAACCCAGAAATAAACCCACCACTATATGATCAATTCATCTTTAACAAAGGAGGAAAGAAGATGCAATGGGGAAAAGTCTTTTAAAGAAATGGTGTTGGGAAAAGTGGACAGCCACATGCAAAAGAATGAAACTGAACCACTTTCTTTCACCATACATGAAAATAAACTCAAACTGGATAATACAACTCAATACCCCAAAACCCAAATAATCCAATTAAAAATAGGCAGAAGTCATGAACGGACATTTCTCCCAAGAAGACATCCAGATGGCCAACAGACACAAGAAAAGATATTCGACATCATGTATCACCAGGGAAATGCAAATCAAAATGAGATCCCATCTCAAACATGTCAGAATGCCTAAAATCAAAAACTCAAGAAACAACAAGTGTTGGGGAGGATATAGGGAGAAAGGGACCCTCATATACTGTTGGTAGGAATGTAAATTGGTGCAGCCACTATGGAAAACAGTGTGGAGGTTCCTAAAAAAATTAAAAATTCCTACGATCCAGGAATTACATTACTGGGTATTTACCCCCCTCAAAAAACCACAAAAACACTAATTCAAAGGACACCTTTATGTTTACTGCATTATTTACAGTAGCCAAACTATGGCAGCAGTCCATGTGTCCATCGACTGATGAATGGATAAAGATGTGGTATATGTGTGAGTCCTGAGTCAGGCTCCCTGCTCAGTAGGGAGGCTGCTTCCCTCCCCCCTCCCCCCGCTCATGCTCTCTCACTCACTCTAATAAATAAAATCTTTTAAAAAATGAGATAAAAAAGTATATATGTAACAGTGTTATTTTTTTTAAAAAGATTTTATTTATTTATGTGACAGAGAGAGACACAGCGAGAGAGGGAACACAAGCAGGGGGAGTGGGACAGGGAGAAGCAGACCTCCCACTGAGCAGGGAGCCCGATGCGGGGCTCGATCCCAGAACCCTGGGATCATGACCTGAGCCGAAGGCAGACGCTTAACGACTGAGCCACCCAGGCGCCCAACAGTGTTATTTTTTAAGGCAAGAAATTAAAACAACTTTAACAATAATATTTCAGTTGTATAGGAAAGAACACATCAAGGAATTAGAGAAACTATAAAAAATCAAATCAAAACAAAACAAAAAAACAAGGAATTTTGGTCCAGGCAGGAATTATTTTCTAGATGAAGGTACTGACTACTCAGTGACTCAATCACAGACAGAAGGCAGCTGCAAGTCTGGGCTACGTAGTTTCCTTCTTGATTTCTCTACTTCCTTTTTGAAATCCACATATAAAAAGTAGCCTTGAAGGTCATCGGAAAAACGGGAGATTTACATCATTCACCAGCTTCATTCAGCTTACCAACCCTGATATAATATTACATTTCTTTAAATTCAATGTAACAACTGCTCTATTCTTCTGCTCTGACCCACATTTTCCATTTTTGAGTCTTTCTGAGGCCTCCCTTTCACAGCCCAAAGCTTACCCCTACCTTGACCTCATTTCTTCCATCCATTTTTCTTTTTTTAATTGAAGTTTAAGTGGCATATAATATTTTATTAGTTCCAGGTGTATACAATATTGATTTGACAATTCTATACATTACTCCATGCTCAGCATGGTAAGTGTAGTTACTATCTGTCACCATACAAAGTTATTACGATACTATGGACTATATTTCCAATGCTGTAACTCATCTCTGTGACTTATTTATAACTGGAAGTTTGTACTTCTTAATCCCTTTTAACTACTTTGCCTACTCCCTTGCCCACCTCCCTTTGTCCACCACCAGTTTGTTCTCTGTATATTTATTTTTTTTACATTCAAACCATCATTATCCTTAACATATTTATGAATATGTCTCCTCAGACAAGGGAAACAAAAGCAAAAATGAACTATTGGGACTACACCAAAATAAAAAGCTTTTGCACAGCAAAGGAAACCGTCAACAAAACAAAAAAAGCAACCTAGTGAATGGGAGAAGATATTTGCAAATGTTATATCCAATGAGGGGATGTATAAAGAACGTACACAACTCAATACCAAAATCCCCAAATAATCCAATTAAAACATGAAAAAAGGACCTGAATAGACCTTTTCCCAAGGACATATAGATGGCCGACAGATGAAAAGATGCTCAATAACACTATTCATCAGGGAAATGCAAGTCAAAATCACAATGAAATGCCATCTCACACCTGTCAGAAAGGCTAGTATCAAAAAGGATGTGGAGATGAGGGAACCCTTGTGCACTGTTGGTGGGAATACAAATTGGTGCAACCGCTGTGGAAAACAGTATGGCAGTTCCACAAAAAAGTAAAAAATAGAGCTTCCATAGAATCCAGTAATTCCACCACTGGGACTTTACCCAAAGAAAAGGAAAACACGAATTTTAAAATATATATGCATCCCTATGTTTATTGCAGCATTATTTACATAGCCAAGATATGGAAGGAATCAAAGTGCTCATAGATAGGTGAATAAAGAATGTGTCTTTGTCTCTTTCCCTCTCTTTCTCAGACACACACAAACAGGAATATTACTCATCCATAAAAAATATTGCGATCTTGTCATTTGCAACAACATAGATGGACCTTAGAGGGTATTAAGCTAAGTGAAATAAGACAGAGAAAAACAAATCATAATTTTTCTAATAATGCATTTCCTTCCTGTAGATTCCACAACAAACAGTGCTGTTTGAATCAATTCTATTGAACTACAACTGAAACTACCAAGCATTCTTATATTTGCTGCTATAAAGATATAATCACGTCCCTTGTCTTTACATATTGAGTAATAAACCTTGAGATCTCTTTTTATTATATCTTACTTTCCTAATCGCAATCATAAAGTAAATTATTGTGACATGCTTTATTGGAAAATAATCTGATTTCAGAGTTTTAAAAATTATTAGTCTGTGAAGAGTTAATTGTGTGCTAGATGCTATGTGGATTTATCCCATAATTTCATATCCATTATTAATTTATTGAAACGCTGGAGAGTTTACAGTTTCATAACTCACTGGTATTATTTTAGATGAATGGTACACTCATGTGCTTTGGAGGGGGGAAAAAACATTTAGAACAGCAATATTTTAAGCCAGAAAATGAAAACACATATTTTTTTTTCTTTTGCTAAAAACATAGATCTAGTTGACATTTTTTTTTCTGATGTTCATCCATATGTTTGAGACATAAGTAAACCTTTTAAGATGGATGTGACATGACACTACATTTAAAATTTTTGTTTTCTGTGAGTACAAATTGCATTTATCTTAACACAGAGGTGAAGCAAAGTGCTTATTCTACACAGAGGTTCTTTTTGTATTTTATAGTTTATATCATTATCGATAGTTTTAGCAAAGAACATACATTAAACATTTCTCCCCTCTAAGTAAACTGCCAGCCCATACTGTTCATTTAGAAAGGATAGATTTTTGTTCCCCTGAAGCATAGAATTTGGCTCTAGGCCACTGACACAGTTTGAAAAATGACCTCTAAAATGCTTAAATTAACAAAGCAACTGTATTGTATGTATTCATTTTTGTTTCAGGAGAAGTCATTCATTTTACACTCTTTGAACAATACGGTTAATTTATCACTAATGTTCATTTTATGATATATTTTAGGAGAGGCATATTGTTTCCACTAAAATACAAAATCGACATTCAAGTCATCTGAAAGTTTATTTTTTACACACTCTGGAATGTTTTTTTTTTTTTCCCCAAAGTGTACACACAGTTTACCTGCAGATGGAATAATTATTTTTACTTTTTCACTGCAGATTTCATGCCCAGTATCAGCAAGGTAGAAGAGAAGGAGAGACTCTCATGCAATGAGGGGGAGGAGGAAAAAGAGGAAGGAGGAGGAGGGAGACTAAAACAGTGACCCATTAGGTTAATGGTGTTAAGGACAGAAACCACCCTTAATGACTTAAGCAGGAATTGAGATAAAGGCATTAAAGTATGTTACGTTACTAGTGAGCCAATGGGTTCTTCAGTGGATAATTGTAGAAAGATAAAGTTATAGGGGAAAGTAGGATTCAAGTTTTGTTTCTTGAAACAAATATGCATTTGACACTCAACAAATTTGCATTTGAATTGAACAAATGTGTAGGATTAAAATAGTCCCCAAGGAAGTCTGAGAAAAAATATATGAGGTGACTGTTGTCACTAGTATTTGTATGAAACCGACATAATTCCTTTAAATTTCTATTTTGCATAAACAAATGTTTTGTTCAATCTTAATAGTCTCCTAATGACAAGAGTGTCTGATTATTTGTCATAACTACACATCATTAAATCACCCATTTCAAACATATTCTTAGTAGGACTACAGATCTATTGTTGATACTCTGTAGCCTTTTAAAATAAGCCACTAAAAAACTAAACAAAACACAAAAAACCCTCCATTTAATTAGAATGGAAATTCACTAGAAATGTGTCAAACATGAAATTAATCTATCATCATCAGTTCTGTTTAGACATAAAATTCTAGTAAGCTTGAGATATTTATTTTTCCTTCAGTAGCATCTACTATGTAATACAAAGCTTTAATGTATGGAAAAGTGGCTTTCTGATCCCAAGTGTTATTAAAGAATTTAATATTTAAAAGTCCACATTTTTCAATGTATGGGATTAAATGCACTTACTATATCTTAAAGAAGTAGTTTCATCTCCAATTACTACATGGATCTCCACTATCTAAAGTCATAAACATGTCATTAAAAAGGTACTAATAACTCTGTAAGTTACAAATTCTCCTGTTCTAATATTAATAAGAACACAGGAATTTTTAAGAAAAACTATCAACACAAAACATAAAATTATCTCTCATAATGTTTCCAGAATTACCTCAGAGCAAGGTAAAAATTATATAATAAACTAGAAGCATTCTCAGAATAATGTGTATTTGATCAAAAATTTTATAAAAAGTTTAAATGAGGTATATTTATGCTACAAACCAAAGGTGTACAAGTAACATTCTATTTTAACAAAAAAATCATAAATAGAAGTAATAATGTTGAACTATGCTATTTACTAGCACACAGCAATTTTTAAATGGTTAGTTCCATGCAGTATTCATTTTGATTGAATTGGTGATTTTTCAAAGAGGAATTATAGGTCTTAATTAGTTTGATTTGCTTTCATTTTGCCTTGTTTTACAAGGCAGAAACTCCCAGTTTCTGTTAATTGCTGAATTAAGGACATTATCACGATGGTTTACTACCATAATTGTTTATGATACTTATCATTAATTAATATTTACTTTTTATTTAGTGTTATCAGAGAATGTTGTTTATAGTAGCACTACTAGTTTGTATTTTCAGGCTGTTTCCTCTGCGAAGTAATATATGGTCAATTTTTTGTGGCTATTTCATAAATCATGGAAAAGAAGATAATTTCTTTAATGTATATCGATTAGATTTTCCTTCTTAAATATATTATTTTGGCTTACTATATTTATCCTCTTGCTTTATTAGAGAGAAATATATATTAAAATTCGCTATTTCTAACAAGCTGTTGCCATTTCCCCCTATATTTCTAAGTTGTTTTACTAGCTGAAGTCTATATTCTATGCAAGCTAACCAAAAAGAAAGAGAGGTGACATAATTTACCAATATCAAGAATCAAATGGAGATCTCACTGCTGATTAAAAGGATAAGAAAATACTACCAAAAAAATCTATGCCCATAAATTCATAACTTAGGTGAAATGGAGCAATTCTTTGAAAAACACAAACTCTAAAAACTTACTGAAGAAGAAATAGTAAAACCAAATATTTCTATGTCTATTAAATTGTGGTTAAAGTTGATTGAAGAAATTAAATTTGTAGTTTAAAATTACAAGTTTTTTTTTCTTTTTTTCTTTTTTTTTTTCTTGAGAGAGCGAGCGAGCAAGCAAGTGAGGTGGAGGGGGGGAAAAGGAGCGGGAGAGAGAGAGTCCTAAGCAGGCTCCACACCCAGCACAGAGCCTGATAGGGGGCCCAGTCCTATGACCCTGAAATCATGACCTGAACTGAAATTGAGTCAGATGCTTAACTGACTGAACCACTCAGGTGCCCCTAAAATTTTGTGGTTTTTTTTTTTTTTTTTTAACTTTTGAAGGATGCTTTTATTCTTATAATTTCATTTTTTTAATGTAAAATTTATTTAAGTTTTTTTATTATGTTATGTTAATCACCATACATTACCATTGGTTTTTGATGTAGTGTTCCATGATTCATTGTTTGCCTATAACACCCACTGCTCCATTCAATACGTGCTCTCTTTAATACTCATCACAAGGCTAACCCATTCCCCCACCCCCTTCCCCTCTAGAACCCTCAGTTTGTTTCTCAGAGTCCATAGTCCTCATGGTTCGTTTCCCCCTCCAATTCCCCCCCCTTCATTTTCCCCTTCCTGCTATCTTCTTCTTTTTTTTTTTTAACATACAATGTATTATTTGTTTCAGAGGTACAGGTCTGTGATTCAACAGTCTTACACCATTCACAGCGCTCACCATAGCACATTACCTCCCCAATGTCTATCACCCAGCCACCCCATCCCTCCCACCCCCCACCACTCCAGCAACCCCCAGTTTGTTTCCTGAGATTAAGAATTCCTCATATCAGTGAGATCATATGATACATGTCTTTCTCTGATTGACTTATTTCACTCAGCATAATACCCTCTAGTTCCATCCATGTCGTTGCAAATGGCAAGATTTCATTCCTTTTGATGGCTGCATAATATTCCACTGTATGTATATATGTATATATATATACATACCACATCTTCTTTATCCATTCATCTGTCGATGGACATCTTGGCTCTTTCCATAGTTTCGCTATTGTGGACATTGCTGCTATAAACATTGGGCTGCAAGTAACCCTTTGGATCTCTACAGTGTATCGTTGGGATAAATACCCAGTAGTGCAATTGCTGGGTAGCTCTATTTTCAACTTTTTGAGGAACCTCCATACAGTTTTCCAGAGTGGCTGCACCAGCTTGCATTCCCACCAACAGTGTAGGAGCGTTCCCCTTTCTCCGCATCCCCGCCAACATCTGTCATTTCCTGACTTGTTCATTTTAGCCATTCTGACTGGTGTGAGGTGGTATCTCATTGAGGTTTTGATTTGGATTTCCCTGATGCCGAGCGATATTGAGCACTTTTTCACGTGTCTGTTGGCCATTTGGATGTCTTCTTTGGAGAAATGTCTGTTCATGTCTTCTGCCCATTTCTTGATTGGATTCTTTGTTCTTTGGGTGTTGAGTTTGATGAGTTCTTTAAAGCTTTTGGATACTAGCCCTTTATCTGATATGTCATTTGCAAATATCTTCTCCCATTCTGTCGGTTGTCTTTTGGTTTTGTTGACTGTTTCTTTTGCTGTGCAAAAGCTTTTTATCTTGATTGAAGTCTCAATAGTTCATTTTTGCCCCTGCTTCCTTTGTCTCTGGCAATGTTTCTAGGAAGAAGTTTCTGTGGCTGAGGTCGAAGAGGTTGCTGCCTGTGTTCTTTAGGATTTTGAGATGTGGACAGGAGTCTCACATTTAGGTCTTTTGACCATGTTGGGTCTATTTTTGTGTGTGGTGTAAGGAAATGGTCCAGTTTCATTCTTCTGCATGTGGCTGTCCAATTTTCCCAACACCATTTGTTGAAGAGACTGTCTTTGTTCCATTGGACATTCTTTCCTGTTTTGTCGAAGATTAGTTGACCATAGAGTTGAGGGTCCATTTCTGGGCTCTCTCTTCTGTTCCATTGATCTATGTGTCTGTTTTTGTGCCAGTACCATACTGTCTTGATGATGACAGCTTTGTAATAGAGCCTGAGGTCCGGAATTGTGATGCCACCAGTTTGCTTTTCTTTTTCAACATTCCTCTTCTATTTGGGGACTTTTCTGGTTCCATACAAATTTTAGGATTGTTTAATTTCTTTGAAAAAAGTGGATGGTATTTTGATAGGGATTGCATTGAATGTGTAGATTGCTCTAGGTAGCATTGACATCTTCACAATACTTGTTCTTCCAATCCATGAGCATGGAACATTTTTCCATTTCTTTGTGTCTTCCTCAATTTCTTTCATGAGTATTTCATAGTTGTCTGAGTACAGATCCTTTGCCTCTTCAGTTAGATTTATTCCTATGTATCTTATGATTTTGGGTGCAATTGTAAATGGGATCGACTCCTTCATTTCTCTTTCTTCTGTCTTGGTGGTGGTGTATAAGAATGCCACTGATTTCTGTGCATTGATTTTATATCCTGCCATTTTATTGAATTCCTGTATGAGTTCTAGCAGTTTTGGGGTGGAGTCTTTTGGGTTTTCCCCATAAAGTATCACATCATCTGCAAAGAATGAGAGTTTGACTTCTTTGCTGATTTGGATGCCTTTTATTTCTTTTTGTTGTCTGATTGCTGTGGCTAGGACTTCTAGTACTATGTTGAAGAGCAGTGGTGATAGTGGACATCCCTGCCACATTCCTGACCTTAGGGGGAAAGCTCTCAGTTTTTCTCCATTGAGAATGATATTCGCTGTGGGTTTTTCATAGATGGCTTTTATGATATTGAGATATGTACCCTCTATGCCTACACTCTGAAGAGTTTTAATCAACAAAGGATGTTGTACTTTGTCAAATGCTTTTTCGGCATCTATTGAGAGGATCATATGATTCTTGTTCTTTCTTTTGTTAATGTATTGTATCACATTAATTGATTTGCGGATGTTGAACCAACCTTGCAGCCCAGGGATAAATCCCACTTGGTCGTGGTGAATAATCCTTTGAATGTACTGTTGGATTCTATTGGCTAGTATTTTGGTGAGAATTTTTGCAACCATATTCATCAGGGATATTGGTCTGTAATTCTCCTTTTTGATGGGGTCTTTGTCTGGTTTGGCGATCAAGGTAATGGTGGCCTCATAAAACGAGTTTGGAAATTTTCCCTCCATTTCTATTTTTTGGAACAGTTTCAGAAGAATAGGTATTAGTTCTTTAAATGTTTGGTAGAATTCCCCTGGGACGCCATCTGGCCCTGGGCTCTTGTTTGTTGGGAGATTTTTGATGACTGCTTCAATTTCCTTAGTGGTTATCGGTCTGTTCAGGTTTTCTGTTTCTTCCTGGTTCAGTTTTGGTAGTTGATACATCTCTAAGAATGCATCCATTTCTTCCAGATTATCTAATTTGCTGGCGTATAGTTGTTTATAGTATGTTCTTATAATTGTTTGTATTTCTTTGGTGTTGGTTGTGATCTCTCCTCTTTCATTCATGATGTTATTTATTTGGGTCATTTCTCTTTTCTTTTTGATAAGTCTGGCCAGGGGTTTATCAATCTTATTAATTCTTTCAAAGAACCAGCTCCTAGTTGTGTTGATCTTTTCTACCATTCTTTTGGTTTCTATTTCATTGATTTCTGCTCTGATCTTTATTATTTCTCTTCTTCTGCTGGGATTAGGCTTTATTTGCTGTTCTTTCTCCAGCTCCTTTAGGTGTAGGATTAGGTTGTGTATTTTAAGACCTTTCTTGTTTCTTGAGAAAGGCTTGTATTGCTATATACTTTCCTCTTAGGACTGCCTTTGCTGCATCCCAAAGATTTTGAACAGTTGTGTTTTCATTTTCATTGGTTTCCATGAATTTTTTTAATTCTTCTTTAATTTCCTGGTTGACCCATTCATTCTTTAGTACGATGCTCTTTAGCCTCCATGTATTTGAGTTCTTTCCAACTTTCCTTCTGTAATTGAGCTCTAGTTTCAAAGCATTGTGGACTGAAAATATGCAGGGAATGATTCCAATCTTTTGGTACTGGTTGAGACCTGATTTGTGACCTAGGATGTGATCTCTTCTGGAGATTGTTCCATGGACACTAGAGAAGAATGTGTATTCTGCTGCTTTGGGATGGAATGCTCTGAATATATCTGTGAGGTCCATTTGGTCCAGTGTGTCATTCAAAGTCTTTATTTTCTTGTTGATCTTCTGCTTAGATGATCTGTCCATTTCAGTGAAGGGGGTGTTAAAGTCCCCCACTATTATTGTATTGTTGTCAATGTGTTTCTTTGCTTTTGTTATTAAATGGCTTATTTAATTGGCTGCTCCCATGTTAGGGCATAGATATTTACAATTGTTAGATCTTGTTGTTGGATAGACCCTTTAATAATGATATAGTGTCCTTCCTCCTCTCTTATTGTAGTCTTTGGTTTAAAATCTAATTTGTCTGGTATAAGGATTGCCACCCTGGCTTTCTTTTGGTGTCCATTAGCATGGTAAATGGTTTTCCATCCCCTCACTTTCAATCTGGAGGTGTCTTTGGGTCTAAAATGAGTCTCTTGCAGACAGCATATTGATGGGTCTTGTTTTTTTATTGAATCTGAATTTATGTGAATGTGAATGAATATGAATTTAGTGCCACTGTATTGCCTGTAAGGTGACTGTTACTGTATATTGTCTCTGTTTCTTTCTGGTCTATGTTACTTTTAGGCTCTCTCTTTGTTTAACAATATACACCACACAAATCAGAAGAGACCAAAAACCAGCCGGAAAGAAAGGGAAAGAAAAAAAAAAGAAAAAAAGAAAAAGATAAAAAAAAAAGAATATGATCAAATATGATCAGGCTGGTGAATAGATCAGTGCCACACACTAGATTTTGGGCGTATTTTGGTCTGTTAGAAGAAACTTCCTCCCAAAATTTTAAAGAAAGAAAGACTTATATATGTACAAAAATAAGGGTAAATACAATGAAGGGATGGAATATGACTGTAAAGAAACTTATAAAAGATCTTATAAAAGGAATTGATAAGAAGTTGGTTGAAAAGGGGCGCCTGAGTGGCTCAGTCGTTAAGCATCTGCCTTCAGCTCAGGTGATGATCTCAGGGTCCTGGGATCGAGCCCCACATTGGCCCCCCTGCTCAGTGGGAAGCCTGCTTCTCCCCCTCCCTCTGCCACTCCCCTTGCTTGTGTTCCCTCTCTCGCTGTGTCTGTCAAATAAATAAATAAAATCTTTTAAAAAAATTAAAAAAAAGAAGTTGGTTGAAAAAAGAAAGAAGAGAAATTTAAAAAAAAAAAAAGGGAGAGAATGGGATGAGGCAGGAGACTAGAACAAAGCCATACACTAGAGATTTAGGGTATATTTTGGTCTGTTAGAAGAAACTGTATCCTAAAATTTTAAAGAGAGAACAACTTATATATATGCCAAAAATAAGGTTAACTACTATGAAGGGATAGAATATGACTCTTCCAGAAAGTCGTCGCTTTTCTGTTCAGAGAGTTGCTGCTACTCTTTTCTTTGATCTCCTGTTGAGTTCATAGGTGTTCAGAATGGTTTGATCCCTATCTAGCTGAATTCCTGGGACCAGATGAAATTTAGGTCTCCTACTCCTCTGCCATCTTGCTCCTTCCCCTCCAAAAATTTTATGTTTTAACTGACTCGAAGACCAAATGATTTCAATAGTGAATTCTACTTAACATTTAAAAATAAATAATGCCAGCTATTTATAATGGTGGAACTACATAGTATAGGTACTAGTAGAACTACATTATCACTTCCAGAAAGCAGAATCAAAAAGGACACTTGCCACCTTTTTTGACTCTAGCATATTATCAAAACTAGACAAAGACATTTTAAGTACAAACCGTTATCTCTCATGAATATAGGCACAAAAATCCCTAAAAAAAAAAATCTAATAGCAAATCTAATCCAGTGATATATAAAAAAAGGTAACACATAATATCCAAGTGGAGTTTATCCTGAGAATGCAAGGCTGGCTCAATACTGAAAACTTCATCAAAAAATGAAATACATAGGTATAAATCTATCAAATTTGCCCGTGATATATGTGTAGAAAACTTTAACTCACTGATTAAAGGAAACAAAGAAATCCAAATAACTTGAAAAAAAGTCACATCCATGAATTAGAAATCTGAATATTGTTAAAATTTTAGAATTAGCTAGTCAGTATCTAGTAAGTGCTTGCTGAATTCTTCATTGGAGTTGTATCAAATCTATTAATCAAATTGGAAAGAACATTTTTTGGTTATTACTGTAAATGGTATTTTTAACTTTACATTCCATTAATTAATTTCCATATATCAGAATATAACTGATTTTTGTAAATTGATCTTAGATTTTGGAACCTTACTTAAACTCATTATTTCCAAAAAAAAAATTATAAATTCATTGGGATTTGCTACATAGAAAATTATGTCATTTAATAAAGACAGTTTTACTTTTCCTTTCCAATTTGTGTACTTTTTATTTTCTAAAATTTATATGGAAAGGCAAAGGAACTAGATTATACAAACAATTCTATAAAAAGAAGAATAAAGTTGAAAAACTCACATTTTCCTATTTCAAGATTTACTCTAATACTTCAGTTATCAGGATAATGTAATACTGGAAGAAAGACACATAAATCAATGCATCCAATAGAAAATCCCAAGAATAGTTCCATGCAAATATTGTCAACAGTTTTCAACAAAAATTCAAAGGCAATTTAGCAGACAAAGGTTAGTGTAGGAGAAAATCTATATTGCCTTGGCTTTGACAATTTTTAGATACAGCACCAAAAGCAAAATCTATGAAAGAAATTGCCAATAATTGGACATTATAAAAAAAATGTTCTGCAAAGGACACTAAAGGAATAAAAAGACAAATCAGACTGTGAAAAGTATTTGAAAATCACTTATTCAATAAAGGGTTTGATCCAGAACATATAAAAAAACCCTCAAAATTCAATCCTAATAAAACAAACAACCCAATAATATATGGACAAAAGATATGAACATAACTTTACCAAAGATAAACAGCTGGATAGTACATGAAATGATGCTCAATATCATTTGTAACTAGGGAAATGTAAATCAAAACAATGAAATGCCACTACACCTGTATTAACTAAAAAAAAAAAATTATATATATATATATATATATATATATAATCTTGCTCCTATATATATATATATATATATATAATCTTGCTCCTATATATATATATATATATATATAGGAACAATATAATATATATATATATATAGGGAAGGCAAGTACTGGAATCTCCTAGTCTGCTATCTTGAGGATTTCACCTATTAGCTTTTCCTTCTTTATTATCTGTACTCTCCCTCTCCAATAATAAGAAACCTTGTTCCCACAATCCACTGTTTATATATTTTTTAATCTATAAATTCCTTTTGTCTTTAGCCCTACAATTTTCAGGCAAACATTTTCCTAGGTTAGTTAAGTCTATTTTTCCCCCACCTTGAGTTTGGCCAAGGGAATATATATATTCCCTATATATATATATATATATATATATATAAAGTTGTCACGCTAATGTGGGCTTGGATGTGGGATATTTATTACCTAGAGAATTCAAAATGGTTCAGACACTTTGAAGGACAGTTTGGCAGTTTAAATAAATTTATAGACTTATCATATGATCTAGCAATTACACTTCTAGGTATTCACCCAGGTTATATGAAAACTTATAGTCGCACACAAAAACTTCTTAAAGCAGTTTTATTCATAATAGCTAAAACTAGAAGCAATCTAAGTTGTCTTCCAACAGGGGATTGGAGAAACAAATAATGTAATATGGTATAGAAATAAAAAGAAATGGAAGTATTATTTTATGTTATATGGATGCTTCTTAAATGCATTTTGCTAAGTAGAAAAAGCCAGACAGAAAAGCCTACCTATTAAATGATTCCATTTATATGAACTTCTGGAAAAGGCAATACAATCAAGATGGGAAACAGATTAGTAGTTGCTAGTGGTTACTCAAGTGGAGTGGGAAGTTAACTACAAACAGGACATACAAGGGTATTGTTCTATTATATTACAATGGTGGATAAATGAATATGCATTTGTTAAAACTCATAAAACTATACACCACAAAGAGTTAAATTTAATGCATGAAATGTTTGAAAAAGAGAAAGGATTATCAGCCAAGATGCTGGGGGATGCCCATAATGGAATGCAGAATGTGACAAATGAGATAAATTACATTGCCAATATATGACATGACCACACTGAAGGGGAGGTGGGGGAAAAATAGACTTAACTAACCTAGGAAAATGTTTGCCTGAAAATTGTAGGGCTAAAGACAAAAAGGAATTTATAGATTAAAAAATATATAAACAGTGGATTGTGGGAACAAGGTTTCTTATTATTGGAGAGGGAGAGTACAGATAATAAAGAAGGAAAAGCTAATAGGTGAAATCCTCAAGATAGCAGACTAGGAGATTCCAGTACTTGCCTTCCCCCAACCCCACCCAACAGAAACAACAACAAGGAATAAGCAACTATCTCACATCAAAAATAGCTCTGGGAGAGGTCTAGAATACAGGAGATGCAGAAACACAGTGGAGCATAGAAGCTGAGGATGGCTGATGAAGCTGCCTGGAGTCCTACTGCTATACCTGAGAATATGAGGCAGTTAATTATATATGAGCAGGGAAGAGGTGCTTTCTGACTGATAAAAGGGCAGAAACCAAGTTCCAAAGAGTTGGGACAGACCCCAGGGGATACACACTCCCCTATGACCACTACTCTACAGTAACCTATGGCTTCACTATAATAAATCTACATTGTGGTCATAACCCCTGCCTGCCTTGAGCAGAGGAAGGCTGACAAGGACCAAAAAGGGCCCAAAACTTGCCCTTTCAATTGTTGGAGGAGTCCCTTAGAAAATTGGCTGCAACCCTAGTCAGGATCTGCACAGCTATGACCCATAATCTATCCATACATAAAAAGCAAAGACAACCCTGAGCCCCAGTGCAGATGCCATCTCTGGGCCTGCCCACTCTTCCATCTTGAGAGTGTCTTTTCACTTGAACGACTATTAAACCCTTGCTTACTTAAGAGTTTGACTCTGAGTTCTTCCTTGGCCAAACTCAAGAACCATGAATGGTTAAATTATTGTATCAGTGTTCAGTGTGCTGAATTAGAATATTCCTATTCTTAGGAAATACCCACCGAAGTATTAGAGTTAAAGGTTATGATATTGGTGCAGAGAGAGCACACGCAAGAACATGAATGACAGATCAAGCAGGACAAAATGTGAATAGGTGAATCTAAATGAAGGTATTTGGGTCTTGTATGTTCAATTCCTATTCTGGGGCTGGGGAAAAGGACTTACTATTGACACACCCATCCTAAACCCTGGGACTAGAGCCATCTCTGTTTCTTGTCCCCCACCCCCTGGGGCCAAATCCATGGCTACATCTTACACCACCCCAACATTCCCCTCTTGCAACCACACACATGCCTCAGACCCCAATTCTTTTTTTTTTTTTTAAGATTTTATTTATTTATTTGACAGAGAGAGAGAGAGCGAGAGCAGGAACACAAGCAGGGGGAGTGGGAGAGGTAGATGCAGGCTTCCTGCCAAGCAGGGAGCCTGATGCGGGGCTCGATCCCAGGACCCTGGGATCATAACCTAAGCCGAAGGCAGACGCTTAAAGACTGAGCCACCCAGGCACCCTCAGACCCCAATTCTATGACCCTTCAGTACATACCTATATCTCAGACACTGATGCATTTGTGGTGAGTGAGCCTGTACCCTAGGCCAGGTGCCATAGTTGTTCTGAAAACCCCTGAGCCCTGGACTCTAGCTCTGTGGCCACTCAGTATATTCCCACACTCCTGACACCATTGTCACTGTTGCCATAAGTACACATAGTCCCCAGATCACAGCACTGCTGCTGCCCTGTTTGTGCCCATGCACCAGACCCAGTGCCAACAAAGACCCCTTCAACCATCATCTCCCCTACAGGGAGAAAAATAAGAGTCCAACAGATGTTTCTACCAAAGACACCAGCAGCCCTTGTTACCACCATGGATACACATAACCTTGGCTTCCAAGGACCCTTACTGTCTTTGTCAAGGCTGACCTCAGCTTTTATGGAGCTCCATAAAGGATGTAACATTGTGCCCTCCCTGAACACAGAATTACCACTGCACCCCCACCACAGTAAGAGCTGCTGCACCCCACCCATATGGCATGATCACCCCCATCAATAGATGAAGTTCTTTCCCTAGTAAAGCCAGTCTGGAAGAGGTGACTGCTTCCTCAAATGAACAGACATCAATGAAAGGCTATGAAATACACCCCCCCCCCACACACACACACAATCAAAGAACCATGACATCAAAAAGCCACAATACTTTTCTAGAAATTGATCTTAAGTCAAAGAAGATCTAAAAATTGCCTGATAAAACAAAAATTAAAATAATTGTTTTAAGAAAAATGAGGAAGCCACATGACAATACAACAAAGAGAAACTACAAAAAAAGAAAAAGAACCAAACTAATACTGGAGCTGAAGAATACATTGAATGAAATGAAAATGTAATGGAGAGCTTTAAGAGTACTTTAAAGAGCTTGAGCTGATTAATCAAGCAGAAGAAATGATCTACAAACTTATAGTCAGGTCATTTGAAGTTATCCAGTCAGAAGATAAAGAGGAAAAAAAAAAAGGAAAAGAGTGAAAATAGTGAAGAAATCTATGGGAAACCAACAAGAGAACCAATATGTACATTATAGGATTCCCAGAAGGAGAATAGAGAAAGAGAAAAGGGCAGAACACTTATTTAAATAAATAATGGATAAAAACTTCCCTACTTTGGGAGGGAAGTGGACATCAAGATTCATAGAACTACAGGTTCTCAAACAGGAACAAGACAAAGAAGGCTAACCAAGATGTACTATAATCAAATTGTAAAAATCAAGGGAAATTTTAAAAGAATCCAGAGAAAAGCAAATCCTCATAAAGGAATCCATTAAGAATATACACAGATTTTTCAGGAGAAACTTTGCAATTCAGGAAAGAGTGGGATGTTATATTTAATGCATTCCAATAAAACACACACACACACAAAACAACAACAAAAATAACAAAACAAATAAACACCTGCCAACCAAGAATACTATACTCAGCAAAATTATCCTTTAAAAAATAGAGGAGAAATAAAGTCTTTCCTAGACAAACAAAACCCGAAGAAATCCATGAGTACTAGACCTGATTTATAAGAAATGCTTAACAAAGTTCTCCAAATTGCAATGAAAAAAATACTAAACAATAGTGTGAAGGCATATGAAAGCATAAATCTCAGAGGTAAAGCTAAGTATATAGACATATACAGATTAACAAAGTACCATAAAGGTTTTTAATACTAATATAACCCTAATATAAAAGTTAATAGGTAAAAACTTGTTAATGGATATATGACATGAAAAGAATCAACATCTGACTACTAGAACACAAAGTATATATGGGATGGAGTAAAAGTGTAGTGTTTTGTATGTGACTGAAGTTACATATTTGCAACTTAAAATATGTTGTAACTACAAGATATTTTATTTAAACCTCAGGGTAACCCCCCCCCTAAAAAACCCCACATAAAACATACACAAAAAAAGAAAAACAAGTCACTACAAAAAATAACCAAATAATAAAGGAAGTGAGTTGAGAAGATGAATGGGAAGCTCCCCCCAAAAAAGATAAAAAGAATTAAAATGGTAATACAAACTTGTCCCTTACCAATAATCACCTTAAATGTAAATGGATTAAACTCACCAATCAATAGACATACAGTGGCTGAATGGATTAAAAAAAAAAAAAAACCCAAACAAGATTCAGTGATATGCTGTCTAGAAGAGATTCATTTTAGAAGTAAAGGCCCACATAGGCTGAAGATAAGGAGATGAAAAATGAAAAAAAATTAATGGAAATGGTAACCCAAAGAAAGCAGGAGCAGCTATAATGATATCAGATAAAGTAGACTCTAAAGTCTTGTTTCGAGAAACAAAGTTATTATAAAATTGTAATTATATAATCATAATTATAGGGCCTGTTCAACAGGAAGAAGCTAAAGCTATTATAAATATATATGCAAGCAACATCAGAGAAGCTACATATATAAAATGAATATTGACAGATCTGAAGGCAGAAATTGACAACACAGTACTAGTAGGAGATTTCAATACCCCACTAACAATGGGTAGAACCTCTAGACATAACTCAATTAAAAAATGACTGACTTGAACAACCGTATAGACCAAATAAATCTAACTGATTTATCTGATCTAAGTGAATTTTCTAGCTACAGTTCAGTTCATAGTTTTCTCCTTATGCACATTAAATATTCTTCATGATAGACCACTGGCTAAGTTTCAAAACAAGTTTTAACAAATTTAAGGAGATCAAAATAAAGTTGACTTTTGAACAACATGGAGGTTAGGGGTGCCAACATCCCATGCAGTTGAAAATACATGTGTAACTTTTGACTCATCAAAAACTTAACTACTAATAGCCTATTGTTGACTGGAAGCCCTACTGATAACAGAAACAGTTGATTAACATGTATTTTGTATATTATATACTAAATTCTTATAATAAAGTAAGCTAGAGAAAAGAAAACGTTACTAAGAAAATCATAAGAAAGAGAAAATACATTTACAGTACTGTACTGTATTTTTTGAAAAAAAAAATCTGTGTATAAGGGGATCTGCAAAGTTCAACCATTCATTGTTCAAGGTTCACCTATAATTTCAAGTATTTTTTCCAACCAAAATGGAGTGAAACTAGAAATCAATGATAGTAAGAATACAGGAAAACTCATAGATACATAGAAACTCAACAACACATTCTTGAACAATTTGTTACACATTCTTGAACAACAATTTGTTGTTCAAGAAATTTCAAAATTTCTTGAGACAAAAGTGAAAACAAAATACATCAAAACCTATGGGATACAGCAAATGCAAAAATAAGATGGAAATTTACAGCAATACATGCATTTATTAAGAAGGAGAAAAATCTCTAACAAGCAACTTAACATTACAATTCAAGGAACTAAAATAAAGAGAACAAACTAGGTCCAAAGTTAGCAGATAGAAATAAAGATTACAGCAGAAATAAATCAAATATGAAACAAAAAACTGGACATAAATATCAAATGAAGAGTTGGTTTTTTGAAAAAGTGAACTGACACCCTCTTAGCTATATTAACTAAGAAAAAGAGAGAGGACTCAACAAATAAAATCAGAAATGAAAGAGGAGAGGGACGCCTGGGTGGCTCAGTCGGTTAAGCGGCTGCCTTCGGCCCGGGTCATGATCCCAGGGTCCTGGGATCGAGTCCCACATCAGGCTCCTTGCTCAGCAGGGAGCCTGTTTCTCTCTCTTTCTCCCTCTGCTTGTGCTCTGTCAAATAAATAAAATCTTAAAAAAAAAAAAGAAATGAAAGGAGATATTACAATAAATACCTCAAATAAAAACATAAAGAACAATTATGAAAAATTATATATCAACAAATTGGGTACCCTACAAGAAATTTCAAAATTCTACAATACACAAAAGTTGCATTTGTAAGAAAATAGAAAGCCTAAATAGATCCATAAAAATATGGAGATTGAATCAATAATCAAAAATCTCCCAAAGAAAAGTGCAGAACCTGATGGCTTCATGGGTGATTCTAACAGATATTCAAATTAATGCCATTGTTCCTGAACTTTTCAAAAAACCAACAAACAAATTAGAAGAGGGAGTACTTCCAAAATTGTTTTATGAGGACAGCATCACCCTGATACTACAAAACCAAGCAAAGATAACACAAGAAAAATAACTATAGGCTAATATCTGTGATGGATATAAGTGCAAACATCCTTCATAAAATATTAAACTGAATTCAACAGCACATTAAAGGAATCATATACTATCATCAAGAAGGATTTATTCCAAAGATGCAAGGATGGTTCAACATCCACAATCAATGTGGTATACAACATTAACAAAATGAAAGGTAAAAATCATATGATCATCTCAATAGGTGCAGAAAAAGCATTTGACAAAATTCAACATCCATTTGTGAAAAAAAACTCAATAGAGTGACTACCCAGGGTATGTACCTCAACAGAATAAAAGACATACAAGACAAGCCAACAGCTAACATCATACTCAAAAGTGAAAACCAGAAAACTTTACCTTTAAGATCATGACCAAGACAAGGATGCCCATTCTCACCAGTTTTATTCAACATACTAATGGAGGGATGCCTGGGTGGCTCAATCAGTTAAGCGTCTGCCTTCAGCTCAGGTCATGATCTCAGGGTCCTGGGATCAAGTCCCACACAGGGCTCCTTACTCAGCAGGGAGCCTGCTCCTCCCTCTGCCTGACGCTCCCCCTGCTTGTGCTTGTTCTCTCTCTCTCTGACAAATAAATAAATAAGACCTTAAAAAAAATACTAATGGAAATCCTATGTAGGGAAATTAGGCGAAAAAAGGAAATAAAAGGCATCCAAATCAGAATGGAAGAAGTAAAAACGTCTCTATTTGCAACATATTATATACAGAAAATCCTCAAGATTACACACACACACACACACACACACACACACACACACACAAGACCCTATTAGGACTAATAAACACAGTAAAGTTACAGTATACAAAATCAATATGCATTTTGCAATATGCAATTATTATTGCAAATGACTACATATTGCAAAATTATTGCAATATGCAATACAAAAATCAGTTGCATTTCTTTACATTATTAATAAACTATACAATAAAAGGGAATTAAGAAAATAATCTTGTATACAACTGCAACCAAAAAATAAAAGTACCTAGGAATAAATGTAACTAAGGAAATGAAAGACCCGTACCCTGAGAAGTATAAAGAATTGATGAAAGAAATCAAAGAACATACAAGTAAATGGAAAGACATTCCATGCTCATGGATAGAACATTAAAATGTCCATTCTACCTGAAGCAATCTACAGATTCGATGCAATCTTGATCAAAATTCCAAAGACATTTTCCACAGAAATAGAAATAATGGTCCTATAATTTATATTGAATCACAAAAGACCATGAAGAGCCAAAGCAATTTTGAAGAAGAAAGCTGGAGGCATCACACTCCCTGATTTCAAACTATACTATAAAGCTATAGCTATCAAAATAGTATGGTATTGACATAAAAACAGACACACAGATCATGGAACAGAATACAGATCCCAAATTGGATAGCCACATGCAGAAGAATGAAACTGGACCATTTCCTTACACCACACACAAAAATAGACTCCAAATGGTTGAAAGACCTCAATGTGAGACAGGAGTCCATCAACATCCTAAAGGAGAACACAGGCAGCAACCTCTTTGACCTCAGCCGCAGCAACTTCTTCCTAGAAACATCGCCAAAGGCAAGGGAAGCAAGGGCAAAAATGAACTATTGGGACTTCATCAAGATAAAAAGCTTTTGCAAAGCAAAGGAAACAGTCAACAAAACCAAAAGACAACCGACAGAATGGGAGAAGATATTTGCAAATGACATATCAGATAAAGGGCTAGTACCCAAAATCTATAAAGAACTCATCAAACTCAACACCCAAAGAACAAAGAATCCAATCAAGAAATGGGCAGAAGACATGAACAGACATTTTCCCAAAGAAGACATCCAAATGGCCAACAGACACATGAAAAAGTGCTCAACATCACTCGGCATCAGGGAAATCCAAATCAAAACCTCAATGAGATACCACCTCACACCAGTCAGAATGGCTAAAATTAACAAGTCAGGAAATGACAGATGTTGGCGGGGATGCGGAGAAAGGGGAACGCTCCTACACTGTTGGTGGGAATGCAAGCTGGTGCAGCCACTCTGGAAAACTGTATGGAGGTTCCTCAAAAAGTTGAAAATAGAGCTACCATAGGATCCAGCAATTGCACTACTGGGTATTTACCCCAAAGATACAAAAGTAGGGATCCGAAGGGGTACGTGCACCCCGATGTTTATAGCAGCAATGTCCACAACAGCCAAACTGTGGAAAGAGCCAAGATGTCCATCGACAGATGAATGGATAAAGAAGAAGTGGTATATATATACAATGGAATATTATGCAGCCATCAAAAGGCATGAGATCTTGCCATTTGCAACGACGTGGATGGAACTGGAGGGTATTATGTTGAGTGAAATAAGTCAAACAGAGAAAGACATGTATCATATAATCTCACTGATATGAGGAATTCTTAATTGTAGGAAACAAACTGAAGGTTGCTGGAGTGGGTTGTGGGGTGGGAGGGATGGGGTGACTGGGTGATAGACACGGGGGAGGGTATGTGCTCTGGTAAGTGCTGTGAGGTGTGCAAGACTGTTGAATCTCAGATCTGTACCTCTGAAACAAATAATGCAATATATGTTAAGAAAAAAAAAAGAAGAAGAAGAAGGTAGCGGGAGGGGAAGAATGAAGCGGGGGAAATCGGAGGGGTAGACGAACCATGAGAGACGATGGACTCTGAAAAACAAACAGGGTTCTAGAGGGGAGGGGGGTGGGAGGATGGGTTAGCCTGGTGGTGGGTATTGAGGAGGGCACATTGTGCATGGAGCACTGGGTGTTATGCACAACAATGAATCATGGAACACTTCATCTAAAACTAATGATGTAATGTATGGGGATTAACATAAGAATAAAAAAAAAAAAGAATACAGATCCCAGAAGTAAACTCACACATATATGGTCAATTACTTCACAACAAAAGAGCCAAGAATATACAATGGGGAAAGGACAGTCTCTTCAATAAATAGTGTTTAGGAAACTGGATAGCTACACACAAAAGAATGAACCTGGGACATTATCTTACACCTTACATAAACATCAACTCAAAATGAATTAATGATGTGACTGTTAATACCTGAAACAACAAAATTCCTAGATGAAAACATCGGAAGGAAGCTCCCTGACATCAGTCTTGGTGATGATTTTTTGGATTTGACACCAAGAGCAAGGGCAACAGAAAGCAAAAATAAACAAGCGGGACCTCATCAAACTAAAATGCTTCTGTATAGCAAAGGCAACTATTAAAAAATTAAAAAGTTATTCTACAGAATGAGAGTATTTTCAAACAACTTATCTAATAAAGGGTTAATATCCAAACATATAAAGAACTCATACAACTCAACAGCAAAAAAATATCTACTTTAAAAAAATGGGCAGAGGACCTGAATAGACTTTTTTCCCAAAGAAGATATCCAAAGGCCAAGTACAAGTACAAGGAAAGGTGTTCAATATTACTAGTCATAGGGAAATGCAAATCAAAACCACAATAAGATATTGTGAATATCTTACTAGAATAGATACTTTCAAAATGAAAAGACCTAACACATGTTGGTAAGGATGTAGAGAAGAGGGAGCCCTTTTGTACTGTTGGTGGCAATGTAAATTGGTGCAGCCACTATATAAAACAGTATGGAGACTCCTCAGAAAACTAAAAACACAACTACCATATGATTCACCAGTCCTACTTCTGGATATTTATCTGAAGAAAGCAAAATCACTCTTGAAAAGATAATTGCACCATCATGTTCAATGCAATATTATTTACAACAGTTAGAACATGGAAACATGGTAAGTGTCCATCAGTAGATGAATAAAGAAAATGTGATACACAGATGGACACACACATGTGCATACACAGAGTGGCATATTATTCAACCACGAAGAAAAAGGAAATCTTGGCATTTTCGAAACATGAATTGACCTTGAGGGCATAGTGCTAAGCAAATAAGTTAGAGCAAGACAAATACTGTATCATATCATTTATATGTGAAATTTAAAAAGTGAATTCATAGATACAGACAACGGGTTTGTAGTTGCCAGAGGTGAGGGTTTAACAAAATGGGTGAAAGTGGTTGAAAAGTTACAAAATTTAAAAAAAATTAGACAATATCCAACAACCATTCATAACACCTTTTATATATGTATGTGTATACATACGTATACATATACACACCTTTTACATATGTGTGTATACACACGTATGTACATATACACATATATAAGAAAGATGTAAAACTCATTCATTGATAAGATTTTTTAAATGATTTTAAGTAAATTATTGGTAGCAGTGTAAAGATTTATATTTTAGGTGATAGACACTATAGAATTCAAATCAATTCCAGTAGACAGCACAACTACAGTATTATAATGATGTTTGTAAATAGACAAGTAGGTTAGACTTAGGAAAACAAGGAAAATTTTTGTTGTGGACAGATAAAAGGATTCAGTGTTTGAAAATAAGTAATGCTTGATAAGGTATCAAAATTACACAAAAGTCATAAAGAATACACTAATAAAACCAAACACATATCCAGTCTCCATACTATCAAAAAAATACCCAACCATTCCTTTCCTTATACTTTTCCTCATGCCATGAAAAAAATAGTGAGTTTAGCAAATTCAGTTTATATAAATCAATACAATAAAAATACGATTTATATCATTCTATGATGTAAATTTTAGAGGGTAAAAATTATTTAAAATTGAGCAAAGATCAGACTGGAACTGGAGATGATGATCTAGACCACCACATCACATGATCACTGCAGTTTTACAGTGAAAGTTTATAAGAATTTCATTTGCAGTTAGAATGATTTTTTTGTTTGAAAACTATAGGTTTTTCTCAGATATGAATATAGCTCAGAAATATTAAACACACTTTATCATTATATAGAAATAAATATTTAGGAAAAGGAAAATAAAAAGGACTAGCACGTGGATATTGAAACATTTAAACATGGAGTCTTCTGAATACTTTTAGTAAATACGATGGCAAAGTGGAGACTAACTACAAAAATAATACTTCTAAGATCATATGGATATTTAAAAATATAGCCCTTAATAAACAGGGTCTAAAAATAGAAAGAATATTCAATAGAAATCTATGGGGCTCCAATTTTAAGAGTTCATAAAATAATGTTAAATTATTTTTATACTATGAAAATCAGAAGACTTGTTATTAATCATCAAAAAATATTACAGAGAAAAATTTTTTTAAATGGAGGCAGGATTTATATATTGCCAATCATTGAAAAATCTTACCAAAAAAGTTAACCACATAAAAGTAACTCATTGTTTTAGAGCTATGGATTTTTTTTACAGTTATTACATTATTGACTATATTTCTTATACTTTTCATCTCTATGAGTTGTAATTGGAAATTTGTTTTTTTGTTTTTGTTTTTGAGAGAGAGAGAGAGGGAGAGAGATGGGGGAAGTGCAGAGGAAGAGGGAAAATCTTAAGCATTCTCCATATGCAGCCCAGAGTCTGACATGGGGCTTGATCTCAAGACCCTGAGATTATGACCTGAGCTGAAACCAAGAGTCAGATGCTTAACCAACTGAGCCACCCAGGTGCCCCTGGAAATTTGTACCTCTTAATCCCCTTCACCTGTTTCATCCCACCCCCTCCCCTCTGGCAATCATTAGTTTATGGGGCTTTTTAGATTTCACATAAGTGGAATCATAAGCTATTTGTCTCTCTGACTTATTTCACTTAACATTATACCCTCTAGGTCTACCCATGTTGTTGCCAATGGCAAGATCTCATTCCCTTTTATGACTGAGTAATATCCCAGTTGTATAAATGTGTGTGTGTATAAAATCTTCCTATCCTTGCATCTATCAATGAACACTTCAGGTGCTTCTATATCTTGGCTATTGTAAATAATGTTGTAATAAATACAAGGGTGCATAGATCTTTTCAAATCAGTGTTTTCATTTTCTTTGGGTAAATACCCAGTAGTGAAATAACTGGAGCCTATGGTAGTTCTATTTTTAATTTTTTGAGGAAACTCCATATTGTTTTCCACCATGATTTCACCAATTAAACTTCCTTTCAACAGTGCATGAGGGTTCCTTTGCCCACATCCTCACCAACAGTTATTTCTTATCTTTCTGATATTAGTCGTTCTGAGAGGTATGAGGTAACATCTCATTATTTTTTTTTCATTTCCCTGATGATTAGTGATATTGAGCATCTTTTCATGTGTCTGTTGACCATCTCTAGGTCTTCTTTGGAAACCTGTCTATTCATATCCTCTGCCCATTTTTCACTGGATTATTTGGGGTTCTGTGGTGTTGAGTTATGTAAGTTTTTTATATATTTTAGGTATTAATTCCTTATCAGATATATTACCTGCAAATACCTTCTCCCATTCACTAGGTTGCCTTTTCTCTTTGTTAATGGTTTCTTTTGCTATACAAAAGCTTTTTATTTTGGTGTAGTCCCAATAGCTTATTTTTGCTTTTGTTTTCCTTGCCTGAAAAGACATATCCATAAACGTGCTGTTAAGCAGATGTCTAATAGATTCCTGCCTATATGTTCTTACACAAACTTTTTGGTTTGTTCTCACATTTAGGTCTTTAATCCATTTTGAGGTTATTTCTGCATATGGTATAAGAAAATGATCCAGTTTTCCCAATACCATTTATTGAAGAGATTCTATGTTTCCCATTGTATATTCTTGCTTCCTTTGTGGTAGATTAATTGACCATATAAGCATGGCTTTATGTATGGGTACTCTACCCTGTTCCATTGATCTGTGTGTCGATTTTTGTGCCAGCACCGTACTGTTACCACAGGCCTTTTTAAGACTACAAACTTCTTCCACTTCGGTTTATTCTACTATACCAACACTTGCATTCAAAAAGTTTACCTAAAACTCACTGTATTGCATTCAAAGTTTATTTCCTGCATACAGTGAAACTTAAAAAAATTATATTTCAAGAATTAAACATCTTTAAGATTTTTGTTGCAAAACTTAATGCCATTCCATTTTAAAAAGAGAAAGCTAAGTTCAACTTGTGCAAATTAGTTTAATTCTGCTTGAAGTAATTTTCAATATAAAGGCTGCTGTTGTGGATAGGAATAATAATTTGAATTAGTGAGTGGTCTTTCACATGGTAATACACATGCTATTATTAACAAACAATTAATTTTGACCCTTTTCTATTTAACAGCAGGGTACAGAAAATCCTAATTCATAAAAGTGAGCATTAGCAAACAGAAATGGAGTGAATTTTCATAGCCACTTCTCCAGCTTATGTCAAGGAAATTCAGAATTCTCTAAGACATTTCTTTGAAATCATGTCAAATCTTTTCTGTCAAGGCTGACATCATCTTTGGCAAGGTATATCTTATTGATGTTGTCTTTTTCAGACAAGAAATAAGAAATCCACATTTCAATTCTGAGGTTGTCTGAGTAGAAGTCATCTTCAAAAGAAGGCTGCAAGGTTCCCAGGTGTCTTCAGATTCTTCCTTGTAGGGAAACTGATATGTAAACTCTTGACTTCATTCTGCACAAACCTTTCCAGCACTGGCAAGTTCACATGCTGTGAATTCCCCTTCTCCCATCTCCTCCTCTAGAGTGGCAGCTTACAAATATAGACTTATCTAAATGTTTCAGAAGGCTTCATAATATTGCCTGTAAGGCCAAGGCAAGAATACCCACTCAAAAACCCAGGTTGATCTATATCTGTTCAGAAAATGGGTTTTTATTTGCATTTTTTTGACAATTGGAATTCTTTAGAGGAAGAAGAAACTGACTTCAAGTAATTTAGTGGTGAGGGGGAAGCACCACCCCATTTTTCTGGAAAGTATACTGCGATAGCTTATAGAATAGATAGATTAAAAGAACCAGTGATTCTGAGTCTTACCACTTCTAGAATACTCTATAAGGAAACACGTATCTATGTTTACTAGTCTTGGTGTATTCTGACAAAGCTAACTTGGTGACTTAGAGAGCATTGCTGTTTAACCCCTGGGATAAAAGATCTGGCTCCCAGATGAAAGCTACAGTCTCAACTTACCTCCCCTATTCAAACATGAGGAAGATCTCAGATGCCAATTACCTCTATGCTATGTTCAGGGAGCCCCACTTTAAATCGTGGAAGGAAGGGAGAATGTTACTACATACTCAGGGGCAAACAGTACATAGGACTTAATCTGGAGGCACCTGAAGATTCAGGCTATTTCCATTTCTCTTCTTTATTCATCACAAGCCAATTTTATTTCCAATTTTGGGCCTTTGCCCCTGTGAACTTTAGCAAATGGCAGAGAAGTGGTGGTTACTGCTCTGCAGGATTCTGTTTTACAATTAGTTGTTTTAGAACCTTGTAAGATTGTTTTTTTTTTTTTTAAAGTTCCATTTTTGCCTTCATACCAATGGTCTTTGAGGTCTACTCCATTTTTAAGAACTCAGTAAAGTTCACAAGAAGTAGATTAAACTATTCCACTTTTCAACAAAATCTCCCAAACCGCCTGCCACAGTAGACCTCATTCTGGGTTTCAAATTACAGCATGAAACATTTTACCCAGGTGCTTCAATAATACAGAACAAGGATTTGAACTTGCCAGTCTTTCTTAGAGAAATCACCACTAAGAAAATGTTATTTTTTCTCACAAAAGAAATCCGTTTGTTTTGAATGGATTCTAAAACTCAAGAAACATCCACTTAATCAACTGAAAATCAACACGGAGATTTAGTCAAAGGAGTTCGATTCTGTATTAACTCCAAGTGGGAGGCGGTAGAAAGAAAGAGAAGAGGTTAGGATTCAGGTGGTGGGGGAGGGAAATTTTTTTGTTATCAAATCTCCTTTTGCATTTTTTTTTTATTCGAAAGTAGAATAGTCCAAAACACCTCCCCAAAAACACCTTCTTAAAATCCTTTGGGGAGATAATAAGTACAAGCTAACTATTTCTGTGTCTTCATAATCATCTTACAATTGGAGAATGTTCAAGAACAGGAAAATCTCATGAAATCTCTGCCCAGAAGAAATGGCCCAAGTTGTTCATGGTATGACTGGATACAAATCAGAGTCAAAAAAAATTTTTTTTAACTTCGTCTAAATTGTCCTATTCAAGGTCTTGCCTTCCTCCTTTTCTTCTGCCCTTCCTAAAATTAAGATTTTATATGTAAAGGGTGTCAAAAAATAATCCAAGTGCTTCACTTGACAGGGGTATTTTACTGGTCAAGAACCAAACTGTGCCTGGAAAGAAGACTTCAAAACCAAAAAGCACAAAGAAGCTGGTTTCAGGAAGGTTAGGGTAAGGTTTATGAAGCACAAAGAAGGAAGTTCATAGGGCATGATTCTCATTGATTAGAATGAGGTTAGTTACATTCTTGCTGATTGGCTACAATGTGCTGAGTCACGCTGACAAAAAAAAATTAGACTCAAACTTTGGCCAGAGTTTAAATGGGTATTTTAGGAAATGTGTCTCTTTGAGCTTTGCTAATCTGGGTGTGGGCCATTGGCTCAAAGGCAAAGGTAGATCTCTAGCTCCGTTTTCATTTTTATTTAATAAGGTCTTATTTTCCGCATTTTTTTTTAATCTTCAAATTGGAATAATAAACCATGGGATAATTTAAGAATTCATTTCAATGTTGAAATATTTCCATGCAAGGATTGGTAAATTCTTGTTGTAAGGAAAAAACCTTGCTCATGTTCTCCTGAGCTATCTTTGCGCCATAGTTTTCCTGGTAAGGATAGGATTCTCAAAGTGTAATGCATTTTTTTAATACCATGCAATCATTGGGAACTGGCAGCGAATTCCCTGGGTTTAGACAGACATTTTTATTGGGAGAGACAGATCCCTGAAAAAGGTTGACTTGTGGTTTTTTTGTTTTTTGTTTTTTAATTTTATTTATTTAGAGAGAGGGAAAGAGCGTGAGCACAAGCAGGAAGAGGGACAGAGGGAAGAGGAGAGAATCCCAAGCCGACCCTGTGCTGAGCTTGGAGCCCGATACCGGGGCTTGATCTCACAATCCTAAGATCACGACCTGAATTGAAACCAAGGGTCAGACAAAACCAACTAAACCACCCAGGCGCCCCTGGTTGCCTAGTTCTACTATGTATAGGTACCTTCATCCCCAGAGAACTCATGCCTGGCAACTTTTTTTTTTTTTTTTGATACACTGCACATGATTCCCTCCAACTCCATCCCCACCCCCAATGTATTGACCTCATTACTGTAATAGCTGACTATCCAAAAACTTCTCTAGCCCCTTGAGGTGGGAGCTGTGATGTGGGGCTGGGCTATATAGCAAAGTGAGGGCAAATCTGCCAACATTTCTAATTTTATCTACTTAATCAAACATTGGTCTTATAGTTTACCTTGTTGCCTGACTGCTCAATCTAGGCTTCATCAGCTCGTTCTCTACCTGTGTACAAAGCAAGCTGATGGACTATAAACCGTTCACAGGTAGGCTACCAAATTTTAAATTTTGCATAAATTTTATTTTTGTTTTCATTGAAGATACATGGTGTTATATTGATGTCTGTGAAATTGACTTTTTGAAACTAAACTGGTTGTGAAACATGATATAGAGCAGATTGTAATTTAAAGGATCAGGTACATAGTGTCAGGCTAAACGAGAGCCAGAGCCACATGATGTTTACTTGGGATATCAAATAATTTTGTCAGGAGATAGGTAGAAAAGAGTGGTTAAATCAGGGGGTGAAAACAGCTCTCTCAAGCACCCAATTATTTGTACAGGATGACTGACTAATGCAGTAATTGTGGATTGGTGTTTTCTAACCAATATTCTGCAGTTTGCTATTTTTAAGTCCTTATTTGCCTCCTAACCCATCCAAGTGGGAGAGGGGGGGTGAGTCTTGTCTTTTTATTCCAATCTTTTAGAAAAGGAGTATACTCACACCAGAGGGAATGGTAAAGCAATTGCCCAAACTCACTGTTTTCTTGGTCACTCTAGGCAGATTGCCAATTATGAAACCCTGGCAATGTTTTTAAAAAAAGAAAGAAAGAAAGAAAAAAACCCACCTAGATATTCATTCCCAAAGCTGACATTTTTAGCATATCTGAAGCATCTGTATTGGTGGCAACTGTCAAACTTTGCACTGCAAAACTCAAAGCCAGAACCTGAGTGGGATATTAAATATGAGGATGAGGATTCTGTTTTCAAGCACTGTAAAAAGAAAAAAACTAAAAGCCCTAAGGCAAATATATTGCACTGACATTTGAAACTCTTACAATGGATTTATTTATTATGCTTTTTAAAAACAAAGAACTAGAAATACACATTCCATTTTGCAAGGTGAGATATATTCTCTCTCTGACAATAAAAATGTAAAAATAAGGTATTTTATGTATTGAAATCCCAATGAATTTGAAATTTGCAAATGATCTCTTTCAGAGGACCTCAGGACAATAGTTTAAAAACCTCTGGTGACTATATAATGATTCATATCCAGAAAGTGCTTGAAAATTGTTAAACACTGATGGTTTGTAATACAAGTTGAAATAGTCCATACTGAAATGACCTCTGGTGAATTGGACTGGCCTGAAAAAACTGTTTTGCCAGGGATCATGTTAAGTGAGTGCTAGCAAGCAGGGAGACAGGTGTTTCCTGTCCCAACCACATGGCATAACCATATAGATTAGCTGCAGGGAATGTAGCCAAAAGATTTTTTTTTTTTAAAAAAAAAAAAACCTAATTCAATTTACCACCACTCATATAGAAATTGGTTTAGGTTTAAATTGTATTCTAAATAGTTTAAAACTCATAATTAAGATTTATATTCTTCTTCTTTATTCCTAATACAACAATACTACACAATCTCCCACAGTCATAATTGCTTATAACAAGATAGGCTCCTGAACCTTCCCATCCAAACTTTCTGCTGGTCTAGGTACTCTTTCTATTATTGCCCTGGAAGAAGGGCCACCATCTTCTGATTGAACACTTTCAGTGTTGGGAAAGGAGGAAGAGGAACTCAAAGATGACAGAGACAGACAAACTCATTTTTAGATACCTCTGAGGCTACTGGTGAGGATTCAGGTATTTAAACTAAAGTTAAAATATGAAGTGCTGCAAAATGAGAAGACATGTACACATCCTGCCTCTTTCAGCTGATCATGTATTAATGCCCACCTGGATTACCACACAATATGGCTTTCACGTTCCTCAGGACTTTTATTCTGTCCCAAGAATACTGATTTGGAGAGGATGTTTTCTGAGAACACTGATAATGACATGTGGTGATTAACTGGCATCTTTAGCTCTCATTCCTCTGGAACATACTCATCCAATACTCTCTGGACAGTGGGGCACTGCAGGGCTCCTAAGGAAGAGTATCCCCAGATTCTGCAGCACTGCCCTGCCACATCCTATATAGTAAATTATGTGATTAGGGGCGAGAGAGGGGCTGAATGAAAGAAAAATGACTTAGTCACGTGACACCCTACTAGGTTATACTAGGGGTCGCCTTGGGGTGTTGCAGAGCAGAGAAGAATGTAGGGAATTCCTCAGATAGCATCTGCTTACAGGCTAAAGTCTGTGCAGAAGTGATGAGCCCTCAAAACAGATCTTTCCATACTTGTTTCCTATTAAGAATTACAGAATATGGGGCGCCTGGGTGGCTCAGTCGTTAAGCGTCTGCCTTCAGTTCAGGTCATGATCCCGGGGTCCTGGGATCAAGCCCTGCATCGGGGTCTCTGCTCGGCGGGAAGCCTGCTTCTCCCTCTCCCACTCCCCCTGCTTGTGTTCCCTCTCTTGCTGTGTCTCTCTGTCAAATAAATCTTTTAAAAAAAAATTACAGAATAATTATAATACATTGTTTTCTGTGGTGCTGTAAAGGCTCTAAGAAAGAGGCACATGTTATGCACAAATCTGTCCCAGCAGTGGGACAGCACAAGCCAGGGGTTACGATTGTGGGTCAGAGGCCCAGGAGTCAAATGCCAACATCACTACTTAAGCCCCATCAGTAACTTCAGACAGTTTATTAAACTCCTCTTTGCTTCCATTTCTTCACCTATAATGTGGAGATCATAATCTGTAGTAAATAGACTTATGGTGATGAGTAAATGGGTAAAAACTCTGTCACAGAGTTTGCACTTGAATATTTTTGTTGTAAAGATGTTCTTAAATGTCATTAAAGGTATTTTATGTATTTTGCTTTTTTTCCATCTATAAGGGAAGACACATTCCCAGCTCTCTACTCTGCTTTGTAAGCCTTGCTCAGAAACCCTTAAAGATGATGAGTATTTTGGTAGAAGAGGCAGAGATTTCTTTCTTTCTCTCCCTCTCCCCCCTCCCCCTCCTTTTTCTCTGCCATTCGCTCTCTTGCTGGGCCCTTCATTTCGTGGGATCTAACGGTTATGCACTAAGGATCTGCCCACATGGCTGGTAATTTCCTGGGCTGCCGGCTGAACGCACAGAGACTGCACATGGTGGCTGGGAGTCCATGGGCTTTGGACAGATGGGAGCATAATTTTGGCCAAAAGGCAGGGAGCGGGTGGGAAAGAGATTTCTCAGAGCAGCGCTTTGCTGGTGTCTTTCAAAAGGGAAAAAGATTATACCTCTAGGTTAAAAAGCAAGACTAAACCACAGTTATGTAATTTCAAAAGATTCCTCAATCTGTACTGGCCTTATTTTTACAACACTAAACTTCAAAGAAGTAACTAAAGAATTTCTCCTGACCTCATACTACATATATTCCATTAAAAATTCAATTTGTAAAACATATTTCAAATGGTTATTCTCAGGAGAATATGCCTCAGTAAAGACCAGACACATGGAATATTTCAACTGTGTGTGGCTCTTCTTCATTTTTTTTTTTTTCCTTCACATACAGGATAAGCCATCTAGATGAATAAAGATATGGTGTGTGTATTTTCCAGAACCAAATTATCTCTGGGCTGTGTTCAAGCATGAGAAATTTCCACCCTGAGGAAAAAATGTTTGAAGGGAAGCAAAATGAATGTGAGTTCATAGGTAGCACTACTTTTATATTGTAAACATACTGTAATTCAAATATATATTTTTCTTATGGAGAATACCTAGGAATTCCTTAATTATGGATTTCCTGGGAATATATAGATTGCCACACTAAAATTTTTTAAAGATCACCAAAGAGTTGAGAAATTTTCTAGTCCAATTCTCCCATTCTGCAGATACGTAAACAAAGAGCTAAATTAGAGAGAGAGTGTGTGTGTGCATTCTAACTTTGGGATAGAAAACAGCTTTCTATTGGACTGCCAACTCTTGGCAATTGCTAGTGCTTGTGTGCACATTTCTCTTAGGACTAGGGGTAAGCTCAGATTCAGCTGGAAAGGGTGGTATGATCAACTAGCATCTGCCCCAGACTTAGGCTCATGTGTAAAAAAGCAAGAATGTACTGTGGTTGCTGATGGTAGTTGCTGACCGAGCACAGAGAAGGGCCTTTCAAGTCAGTAAGATCCAGCAATGGACCATAGAGCTATGCCTGCTGCTTGAGTACATGTAGATGCACTTCTTAACATTTCTGTACCTCAATTTTCTCATCAAATGGGAATAAATTATTTATTGAAAAAATATTGATTCAACCAGAGCTTTCTGTACAGTCCTAGATGTACCATTCAGAAGCAATGATGCTTTGTTTCATAGGCTGACTTCTTCAGGCTGGCATTTATCGCCTAGGGCTAAGGTAGTGAAAAAGACACTCAAAGGAAGCTGTGAGAAATTTGATAGGACCCAGAAATGTATGTACCAATAAACGATAGGCACCAATAAATGTTGAACAAAAGTCACGTGGAAGGAAAACCTGAGGAACATCACTCTACAGGAATATAAACAGTGTGTACGAGAGATTTAAAGAGACCGATCCTAAAAGCCCACTTAGTCGAGATTCCTGCAGGAATAGGTTGGAGAAAGCACGGCCATATCAACTCTATCAGAGACCACAGCGACCAGGTGTTTTGTCCTGGAAAAACTGTACTTCTGGAAGACCAGCAAATTGGAGTCTGAGTGAGCAAAACTTTGACGACTGTAGATAAACCAGGGGACTGAGCTAACACGTATTACAGCATGAGCATCGCTGTCAACAGCTTTGACCATGTGGAACAGAATGGTGGCACTGAAATGGAAACTTCTCTCCCTAGAGAACTATAGTTATGTAGTTTCAAATAGGTTCCAATCTATAGGTTTATTGGTCTGTAGCTTTAAATTTTACCGGTAGGTTTATAAATAAAACATGGAGTTCTCTGCTTCTACAGGCCCTACATGAGAAAATCTGCACCACTGGAGTCTTTTAAAATGCTGTGATTAGTAGGAGTATCGTCTCTGTGGCTACCTTTGGTAACTTCCAAATAAATCTTGGGTTTTCAATAATGAAAATCGTTTCAGTGGTCAACTTGTATTTGGTCAGGTTTTCTTGCTTCTAACCTGTGGTCTAAGGACCAGATAGTCAAAAACAGCTGTTGGGAGAGTTGTGAAGATGGAGAATTCATAAAATGACCAAAGGCCAAAGAAATACCTGTGATTGAGGGAAAGGAGTAATCATTTCCTCTCCACTTGGGGAGAAAGTGAAAGGAGACAGGCCATACTAATGTTACTACAACTGTCCAAGGCCAAGCAATTCTATGAGAAAGAGAGTTCTTAGAGCCGGAGAGAACATTTAAAATTGTAACTGCCAGTTTAAACACACTTGTTTAAAACACATTTGTTCATGTTTGACTTGGCAGGTGAAATTGATATCATTATGTGTCATGTGAGTCTTTCTATTCTAACCTACATAAATATTTAAAAGCAGTAAAAATAATAAATACTTGTTAAGTACTTAGTATATGCCAGGCACTGATAATTTCTTTCAACTGTTTTTGGTGATTAGGAAAAACATATTTATGGCACCTGAGAAGGTAACTAGTCACTAAAGAGTAACGAGTATTTTCCCCCACATCCACTCTGTTAAGAAAGGATAGCTTATGACCTGAAGCCAAGCTTGTGTCTTTTTTCTTCTACTATGCTGTTTGCATTTCCAAAAATCAGTTGTATTATCTTTCTGATCTGATGGATGAGTCCCTTTTACTTCATTTTATTAGCATCCCTGATTCTCATTTATCTTCTCACTTTTCTAGATGATTGCAGCCCCTCTAAGAATGTTTTTTTCATAATAAAACCCACATTTAGAGAGATTATGGTCTTCACTGGCCCACAGAAGATTTAGTGAAGTTAGATACTTATGTCAGAAACTCTTACATGTTCTGGGAGTAGGAACCGTACATACACACAACACACCTAGAAATAACTGACTGTCTTATTTTTAAAGTAGGCCATTAACTGCTACAACTTTTATCATTTATCACTTCTGTTGTATCCTATTATGGAATGTATTAAGCTATCAAAAGATGGCATTAGTCTTGAGGTTCCCTTTAAATATGGCTTAAATATACTACTAGTACAATATGTTTATAAATGAATAAACAGCCATCAGTCATTATACTGTGAATGAAAGATCTGTGAATACAATTGGACAAAATGGACTTTCTGAGCAAGGGAAGATATTTTAAACAGAAGTGATTTTAAAGTTTGTACTATATTCTTAAAATTTTATATTGTCAACTGTTATGCTAACTTGCTTCAAACTAGAACAACAAACATTTTAGCCATGTGGCAGCTGGATGTTCTTGAGGAAGATCGCATCTGAATTCCTCTGTGCTATTTCCATTAAAGGGGATACTGTCCTGTCTGAGGTTCTGATAGGTCTTTTTAAATATTTGAAAACTATCCCATATACACTACGATTAACATGTAAGGTATCAAACTCTGGTTTCAGAAAAAAATGTGAGCAAAGAAAAATGTGCTGTATGTTCCAGATCCCTCACTGAAATCTGTCATGGCTAAATCCCATTAATCTGATTAATATTGTTCATTTAATGGTCATTTATAGAAAGTGCTCAGTTGTTTTTGTATTTGTTTTACTACGAATAAGCTCTTCATTGATAGATTAGAAAAGCTAGCATGAACAGAAAGACAAAAATGTCTAGTGTCTTCCTTACATATAAAGCTAGACAAAGTCGCATGCCCATATACCATGTTTTTTAGCTTAATATTTATTTTGACTTAAACATTAATGACTTTATAAAAACTGAAAATATAGAATATACAGAAAATAATCATCCTAATGTCCCCACTCCAGAATCCTCATGAACACTTCCTTTTGTTATTTTTCATCGATGAAACTGCACTGTGCTTGCATCCTGTTTTCACTTAACGCATCATTAGCATCACACCATCTCCTCAAAGTTCTTTAAAAATGTATTATCCCTTTTGTGCCTATAACAAATCAAATTCAGTCATTCTGTTGTTAGAGACATGGAGTTGAGTACTAAGTTTCTTTTTTTTTTAATTTCTTGCTAATATCAATCTATTTGCAGCAAACAGCTCTGCAGATACTCGTATACACCTATGTTGATGCTAACATTCCTAGAAGCAAAATGGCAGGATCCAAACTTAGCATTTCTGAAGCTTCTGCTGAGACAGTTTTTGTATGGTCAACTGCTATGATGTAGTCTTGCTTTAATCCTATTTCCTTCTAGCTTGTTTTCCTAATTTCTTTTATATCTAAATCTTGAACAAATTTAGATTTTTTTTTTTTTAGGAGGGGAGACTTGTATTTTCCTAAATTATCACATAGTACAATTCATTTTTTAAGATATCCTCTGTAATTAAGATATTAATGTATCATAGCCATGAAATTTGGGATTCTGAATAGTGATCAGTCTCCATATTTTTTCTGTTATCTAGTATCCAAATAAAAACCTCTTGTACAAATAGTTCTCTCAATTTGTTGGAGGAAGCAAAGGGCCAAGTTCATTTCTGGAAAATCTGTTCAGGGATGCCAAGGTCTAAGTACCGAATGGGAGCAGTATTTTTGAAGTTTGTAAATAAATATTCGTTGAACTATTGAATGCTATATAGATCTTATGAATCCTACGCTCTTAAGATGTTTTATGGATCACTATTAATATTCTTATTAAGACATAAAAAAACAGGACATTTACTGAAATATTTGAATATTTAAAGGATCAGGAGTTGATCTAATGGAGGCATAGAACATTATAGCAAACAAGCAAGAGACCTGGGTTTACAATTTCCTCATTCTCCCAGAAACCATTTATTTTATTGTCTTGCTTTTTAACCAGTTAAGGCCCCTTTTTTCTTAAAAGCTCTATTCTCTAAAGACTACTTAAGGCCTGTAAATTTTTCAAGGCTAATTATAGCTTTTGAGGAAATTATGCATTGAAATCAACTTTTAGTAAATTCTTACACGCAAAATTTGGGCAGTTCATTTCAGATACATTCCCGAAAGTGAGATCATTTTTAGATGTGCAATTCTAGATAATTCTTCCATAGACATCATCTCTGAGAGTTTAGGATGTAGGCTACTTTTACTGTAGTCATAATAACTATTATATTTCTACTAGATTTGACGTGGCACTTTAAGAGTCTAAGCAAACTATATTCTTTTTTAAAAAGCTTTCTTTCTTTTATTTGAGAGAGAGAGCACACGTGTGCACAAGTGGGAGGAGCGGGGTTGCGGGGAGAATCTCTAGCAGACTCCCTGTTGAGCTCAGAGGCAGACCCAGGGCTCAATCTCGCAACCCTGAGATCACAAGAGTCAGACGCTTAACCGACTGTGCCACTCAGGTGCCCCTAAGCAAATTAGATTCTTAAAATAATAACGATGATAAACTGGTGTACTTAGTGAAGGTTAAATTATTTGCCCATAGAAAAATATTAAAAGATTCTGTCACTACCCATTGTGAGGCTTTTATTCAATACCTTTTCAGTGTGACTGACCTGGGTATTGGCTCCAGTAATGCTAATAATGGCTGTAAGTAATTGAGGTGATGTAATGTGACCGTACACAGGTTTTGTTAATTGTACGTTCCACATTAGCAACCCATCTCTCATAGCATTTTTCCTAAATCCCAAAGCTTAGTAGTAAAATCAGGATTTCAAATCCAGACTCAAAATTCCCGCTCTTTGCCACTTTGATAGATCATCCTTACCTGCTGAGAAGGATCCAGGCGCTGTGGAATCCCACGTTGATTCCAGTAATACTTATGTGGCATCAGTGTTTGATATGAGAAGGATCGTATTTTCTATGGGAAGTTAATTCATTGCAACAGCTGGAAAGTCCCATCATATTTCTGTGAGACTCTAGACCCCAAATGCCAACCAATACTTGATTGTGTGTCAGTTGCTAACCACGGAGCAGGTGAGCCCCAGGGCTAATAGCTTCACTCTCTGCCTTATGATACCGTTTAAAGGATATGGGTCCAAAATGTGTCTCTACACAAAATCATCTGTGTGTAACTCTAGCTCTGGGTTTCCTTTCTCAACTGTTTATAGGAAGACATTTTTTTTCTTTTGTCCATATACACCTCTTGTTCCACGTTGTTAAATTCCTGGGGTATAGTATATAAAATAACTTGGATAAAGATCCTGACTTGATCTCAGAACCATACCTTAGGTCTATGGAGTTGCCTTATTATGCGGGGAGGTTTGTAGCAATCAAAAAATGGTCAAAATGTAATTGTCATTATACTCCGTTTACTGACAAGATTTTAGCTAACAAATATACATACATGGTTTAGTACACAGCTTTAGTATTCTCAGTCTAGGCTAAACTCCCTTAGATTAGTAAACAGATTATTCATTGTCTACTTCCTTTTTAAATAGTTCTACATTTTTTATTAAAAAGTTTAAACATAATGAATATTCATTTTAAACATAATATGCAATGTATTAAGTTCTCTTCCCCCCCCAGTACTGACAGCTCTCGTTCCAAATGGTATCTCATGATGTGTACTATTTTTAATTTGTTCATAAAGTGTACTGAGGCCAATTCCAAGTGCTAATTTATCTTTTTTTTTTTTTTTTTAAAGATTTGGGAGAGTGAGCCAGGGGCGGGAGGGGCAGAGGGAGAGGGAAAGAGAGAATCTCAAGCAGACTGTGCGGAGCCCAAAATAGGACTTGACCTCAGGACCCTGAAATCGTGACCTGAGCCAAAACCAAGAATCAGATGCCCAACCAAATGAGCCACCCAGGCGCCCCTCCATGTTCTTTAAAAAGCATCAAATTTCATGGAGTTCAAGTATACTACTTTCTTCTTAAATATTCTGTTATGAATAATCTTTATGTTAATCAGAATTCTTAGTTCCAAAGACAAATCAATTCATAATAGTTTAATCACAAGCAATGCACTGGACTTGTATTGTGGTAACAGAGAACTGAAGGAAAGCTACATACCCAAATATCAGCAGACAGCTGCACAGTCAGACCAGTTCAAACCACCCCACAAATGCCTGTAAAATTTTGTCCATCACTGGTTTCTAGTTCTGTGATTTATCTTTGTGTAACTATAGATGGGCTTCTCCACAAAGCAGGGGAAATAGCCACCTGCAGCTCTGTCCTCAAAAACTCACTTCCGAAGCTAAAAAGATTACTTCTACTGCTAAACAATCCCTTTCAAAAGATTCTGCTTTTCAAAAGGGCCAGATTGGTTCACTTGCCATCACTTGAACCATTATAGCTAGGGGAATAAAATATCATTATTGACCCAGCTAGAGTCCCTGTTATGTCCCCCAGTGTTTTGCAACAGCCAACCCTCAAATATTTATGGAATTAATACCCCAGAGACAAGTTTGTTAAAATATAAACATTGAAAAAAAAAAATAAAAGCCCAAGTACTCAGTAAACATCCTCTGTCTATAATCTCCTTAATTAGTGAAATTTCATATAGATCTCCACTGTATTCACAGTGTATTAAAATGCAGTTCTGATAGGATTTATACACAATCACCAAATCTACCATTTAAACCATCTATTATTTGAAATTAATTAAAAGACCTATGACTATACACCCAATTTGAGTGTATGACAAAGGCAGCTATTCAGTTGGTTTAAAGCATTGACCAAACTGCTTAAAAAAATTAACAATTAAAATTTTTAAATCCTTCCTTCTTTCCAGAAATACTCATAGAACATTCTGGAAATACAGCTGTTTATAAAACAAAGCCCTTGTTATCATGAAGTTTATATTCTCATGAGGGGAGTCACTAAATGTGTAAATACTCAAATCCCTATCAGGTATTGCAAAGAGCTACTTAGAAAACACAGAAATTACAGTAAGGCAAGAGAGTGATGAGGAAGGAACTGATACTTTAGACGGGGTGCCTAGGACAGCTATTCTCTGAGTGTTGTTTGAGCAAGACTTAAATCAGGGATGGAATCAGGCAAGTAACTCAGGTCAGAGACAGTTACACATCTAAGGAGCCTAAAGGAAGGATCCAGGATGCGGGGAAAACTGCAAGATACCCACAGACGCTTGAGGAGGCCTGAGACTGGTAGGAGTTGGGATTGGATCATATAAGGCTTTACGGACTGTCCAAAATGCAACGCTCTGATTTTTGTTTCAAATCCTCTCTATGGCCTAGGTGTCTGCTGTGTTGGGAGAGCAAGTCTGCCAAGTCAAGTGGAGGGCCTCCAACAACTGTGATTATTAATACATTAATTTTTGCTTATTCTTCACTGTTTCAGCAACTTTTTGGTGACTTCAAATAAAATAAATGATCTGCAAGAAATTTCAATGTCATGGTATCAAATCACTTTTACTTTTTAGATAGGAAGTCCTCTAAGTGTTGGGAATAAATAAAATAGACATTTCAACTGCCAACAAGATGGCAAGATCGACAAAGTGGTTAATACATTGGGATGATATGGTAGGACAGAAAGAACACCTAAACCAGTCTTTACAAAGGTGGGAGGGTTCGACAAAGCTTACAGAAAGATAGAGCTTTTAAGTTAACTGTTAGAAGAGCATGTGCAAAACTGGAAGGGAGTGTGTGGAAAATTCAGGAAATGTTCAAGGAAGTCAGCATGGCTGAGGCAAAAGGGAAAGTGTTGTAGAGTTCAGAAAGTTGAGAAGATAAGAAGGGAAGGTAAGTGTGGGTCAGTGGGAGAGACATGAAGAACTATTCCAGCTGAAGCCCTATCAACTTCGACATTTGGGCAATGCCGTCAAACAGAGGACTATGGAAAGAACTATCAATAGTGAAAGATGGAAAAGGTACTGAGCCCTCAAAAACCCACCATCACTGTCAGTGCCTACCAGCAATAAAGGAGAGGAAACACATAGGAGAAATGGGGAGGCACGTCAATGTTACCTGCACTCATGGCAACTCATGACACCCCCAGGAACAGATTCGCAACCCAACAGCTTAAACTCCTATTGCAATACAAACAGGTAGCATTCTCTAATTTATAAGGAAGCATTTTAAATGAACTTTAGTGTGGTTGTTCATTTTTTACCCTTTACTTGTTTTATAATTATTGAAAAATGCTTCTATTAAAAAAAAGTATCATATAAGCTTACTAAGGATTTTATTTTGGGTCTGATGTTCGGAACAATGGAAAGCCCCGAGGACCTTTAAACACATGAATCCTTCAGATTTTTATTACAGGTGTCTTTGCTATCTTTGTCATTGCTGTATTGACAATCACTCAGAGCAATTTGAGACTGGACGTAAAAAAGATATAGGCTTCTTAAGGAATCATATTTAACACAAACGACAATACAAAAAGCAATGTATATGCTGAAGAGGTATTTAAAAGCTGTTACTGAATGGGACTTGATGGTTATGAATGAAAAGGAATTAAGGACAAAACTCAGTTTCTGGCATTACTTTAGAGTCCAGTATTTTAGACTCTGAAAATTTTTTCAGTAGTCTGACTTAAATTGACTTTTGATAGGCTTTTGACAATATTTCTCGGTGCAAATTAATAGTGCCAACAAAATGGAGCAGAGAGATTTACAAAACTGAAGTGCTACTTATATGCAAAAAAACACAACCCTATTCTAAATATGTATTTTGATAAACCTAATCAACTCATTCATGTTTTTAAATGCTGCTCATCAAAATTAATAAAATTACATTAAAATGGTAATTTAAATTGTTTATGCATGCACATCTGCCTTCTATATTTTTCTGGGTTAGCAAGATCTCATTGCATGTTTTATTCTATTATTCATGAAAGTATGTATGTGCAGATACTATTGAAGTATTGATGACTACATATTGGATAGATTTAGCATTTCATTTTTAAGTAAGTATTGGTTAATAAGCAACAGGCAATCATCATTAGATATTCAGTTCAGGTGAGAATTATTTTGGGGACCCATCCAAACCTGGTCTATTGGCTTTATATCTAGAGAGACACGAATGTATAGTAAAAAGACAGATACTTTCAATAGATAAATTTTCATAATCTGAATCATTTTATACCATATGTATAAATTAACTAGATGGAACTTCATGTGGTCATTTTAAGAATTATGTAATACATTTTCAATAAAAAGGCGTTGAAATTCTCAAGGCCCAGTAAAATATTATTGTGATTGTTGGAATGGCAATTTTTACTCTTATCATCTCAGACGCTCAGATATGATAGTTGCTATGTCCTTTGCCCTTGTTAGAAATCTGTATAATTTCAAATGTAAGCAAAGATGAAGTTAGTCTTTCAGTTGACTATCATTAGTTTCCTAAAGGGATAGTATACAGAGGAAAATGGATGCAGCAATGCTTGCATTAAAAGGAATTAAAGGAAAAAAAAAAAAAAGAGAATTAAAGGCAACATTCTCTTCCTTCCCGATTTTGCCTTGATGAACCCATGTACAGACACTAAGTGTTTAATGACACCTTACTTAAATTGTGTCTGAATATTTAATAATAAATTTCTTTAAGTTTCAACAAACTTCTTAAAGGAAAATATGGAGCCTTAAACAATGTCTTAATAATTCATCGATATAGTTCATTTTTATCTTATGCCAATTGTGGGACGATTTACAGCAATGGCTTCAAATTCTTTTAAATAGACATCAGATTCTAATTACTATAAACTGAAACACTTCTAAGAAAACAATGTGTTTAATTTATGAAATTTTGAAAACCTACATCTGTTCTTGAGAGACATCATTGCTTTGACGTCAGTGACTTAACCACATGTAATAAATTCTTCTTGAATTTTTTTTAAAAAGCACCCCTGACGGTATGTTTTATGATCTTCGGAATCCTAGCCATTCCCAGAAAACACTTTTATCATTTACTTTAGTAATACAAGTGTATTATTTATATGGAAAAAAAAAAGACGTATGATTCTAAGGACAGAGAAGCCATTATCGAACAATTCTTTGGTTCATACAGTTTTGTACACTGTGTTATGAAAATAGAGTATAAAAACTCCATGTACTTTTAAAATGAGTAAATTAAGTTGTGAGAATTTCAACTGGTTTGTTATTTAGAACATCTTCATAAAACGACATAATAAAACAATATTTAGAACATCTTCATAAAACGACAACAGCAAAACAATAGGTTATTTATTCTTGTATCTTGGGGGATAAGGCTGATAGAAAAATGCTGTTTCTTCTGAAGAGTTAAAGATGTGTATTGATAATCAAAAGTGTATTCTGTCTTCCTTTGAAACTATTCAAAGGTCCTCTCAATTCATGGTGAATCTAGTCTTTCCATTGCTCAGATCCTAAGAGTTGTAGTCATCCTTACTACTTATTTCTTTCACACTCTGTCCAATCCAGAAACAAATACCGTTGGTTTTACTTTCAAACCGTATTCAGACTGTGAGTCCTTGTCATCACCTCTGCGGCTATCATTTTGATCCCAACCCCCCATGTTTCTAGCCTGAATCACTGCAAGATCATTTCCAAGTATCTCTGCCACCTTGGCCCTGTGAAGCTCAATTCACAGCACAGCAGCCGAGTGAGCCTGTTCAACAATTTAATTTTTGCCTTTCAGCCTCCTGATGACTTCCCATTTTACAGCCTAAAACCCAGAGTCTCCACAACAACCTTTCAGTTCCTACGTGATCTCATACTCTTTCCAACATCTACTCTTCCTAACCTCATTTTGTATAATTTTTCCCCTGGCTTTTTCTACTTCAACAAAATTTGCTTCTTCTCTCTTAAGCAAGGTAGTTGGTTATACTCTTGACTCAAACCTTAGCATCTACCCTTAAGTTGGGATAGGAAACACATAGGAGAAATGGGGAGGCACGTCAATGTTACCTGCACTCATGGCAACTCGTGACACCCCCAGGAACAGATTCGCAACCCAGCAGCTTAAACTCCTATTGCAATACAAACAGGTAGCATTCTCTAATTTATAAGGATGTTGTCTTCCCCGTATGTCCATATTGTTTGCTCCTTTGTAAAATATTTTTGCAAATCTTACCTTCTCACATCTCAGTTAGACCTCCCACGCCCGCTGAGGCTCTGGCAGAAGAGTTGGACGCTCAAAAGTATTGTGTAAGAGATAATTAGGGCCTATTTATAAAGACTGGGAAGGCTAAGGGGCATGGGAAAGCACCCACAGATTAGCAACAGCTGGAAGCCATTACCATCCCTAGGGTGAAAGCCCGAGAAGAGATGCTGTTACCTGAAAGCAATGAGAGCTGTGATACCGAGAGGAAAGTCACCTGTTTACAGGAGCTTAGGGCTCTAGGTAGAGAAACAGATACAATAAACTCTAGTTCATCAGGCAGTGAGTAAAGGGAATAAATACTCTGGTAGTTCTGTCTCTTTCCATCCTGTGATTGACTGCTGAGGCCACACATTGTCTGGGAGTCTGGGAGATACACACTGTGAAGGAAAGCCTCTGAGAGCACAGAGTGGTGGCAGAGAAAGGCAGGGAGCAGATCTGGTAGGCAAAATAAAAAATAATCACATCCCTTCCACACTCCCAGAATCCACGCTTTTTAAAATCACAGCTCTACCAAGATCTTATTTTACGTACTACAAAATTGACCATTATAAAGGTCAGTTCCCACTGACAAAGATAAGTAAAGGTAGTTGAACTGCACCAGGAAAAGTCAGGGGTATATCTTCACTGCCTCATCTCAGGACTGTGTCACCTCTTCCCTCTGTTGTAGTCCAGAGGAATTATGATCAACTTGCTGGTCCATTACAAGAACATTATACTAGACTATTGCAATGTACGTAATTTGCTTGCTTATTTCTCTAGGCCACATCCAGGAAACAAAATTCTTCTACATTTCCAGAAGCAGATCAATTACTTCTATTTATCATTGTTGATGGGACTTGAAAAGAAAATGATTTCTTATTCAATAGCTATATATCAAACACCAAGGACTGATTTGCAGCTATGGTACCAAGAGCAGCTGGGATTAGCTCGAGCTACTGATCATCCTGAAGAAAATTCAGTCATTATTCAAGACTCATTTGGTTTGGTAATGGCCAAAGAGACAAGTTAAACAGTGATGTAAGACGAATTGCAAACCCTGCATTTGTCAAGATGTTAATAATAGTGCTAACCTCTGTAATTCTCCTATAGATGCAATTTTACCTTGAAAGTTCTATTTTGTTTTTTGTTTTGTGTGTGTGTGTGTGTGTGTTGTAGCTGTTTTATTTTATTTTATTTTTATTTTTTTAAATTTTGTTTTATTATGTTATGTTAGTCACCATACAATACATCATTAGTTTTTGATGTAGTGTTCCATGATTCATTGTTTGCGTATAACACCCAGTGCTCCAAGCAATACATGCCCTCCTTAATACCCATCACCAGGCTAAGCCATCCACTCACCCCCCTCCCCTCTAAAACCCTCAGTTTGTTTCTCAGAGTCTATAGTCTCTCATGGTTTGTCTCCCCCTCTGATTCCCCCCTTCATTTTTCCCTTCCTTTCCCCAATGTCCTGCATGCTATTCCTTATGTTCTACAAATAAGTGAAACCATATGATAATTGACTTTCTCTGCTTGACTTATTTCACTTATAATTTCCTCCAGTCCCATCCATGTTGAGGCAAAAGTTGGGTATTCATCCTTTCTGATGGCTGAGTAATATTCCATTGTATATATGGACCACATCTTTATCCATTCGTCCGTTGAAGGGCATCTCGGCTCTTTCCACAGTTTGGCTATTGTGGACATTGCTGCTATGAACATTGGGGTGCATATGGCTCTTCTTTTCACTACATCTGTGTCTTTGGGGTAAATACCCAGGAGTGCAATTGCTGGGTCATAGGGTAGCTCTAGTTTTAATTTTTTGAGGAACCTCCACACTGTTTTCCAAAGTGGCTGTACCACTGAAAGTTCTATTTTGGATTGAGAGTAGCATTTATAGGTGATTTCACTAAAGATAAATTTTTTCTTTCATAATAGCCCCTGCTCCATAGTCAGCTAATTAATAAGTCAGCTATTTGAGTTTTGCCAGTTACTAATTATATATATTCTTATTGTGCCTGCTTCCACTGTGTAAATAATCACAGGATGGGTTACTGGTTCCACCATGAGACAGACTCAGGTCAAGGCTCCATCCATTGTTGTACTTCAATAAACCACTCTAATCTGTGGAGGTTAGTCGTGGTTTAATTTCTAGGGATTAACCTCAGTGAAGAGCTCTGGGTAGATCTAATAACCTTCCAAAAAGTCTGTATTTTCATCTCTGGTGTAGAGTTCTACCACCACCTTCCTCCATTTGGGGAAGACGTAGAGAAAGATTCATGTTATAACCTGTGGCCACACTGTATCTTATGGTTTAGGCCTGCTTCTGGCACAGAGGACCAGGAGTTCACCATTAAAATTAAATTCAAAGATCTTTTTTCCAATCCATACTCCCTCCCCATCATTATCTCCAGCCTATAGAAGACTGTCATCCCAGAGCTTTCACTAAAACTTTGGAGAAGAGAGTGTCTTCTGGTCTTTCCAGGAAAATAGTAGGAGGTGGCTGAGCAGCTTGCACAAAATAGATATGCCCAATATCCCCAAGGCCTTCGCACTCCTTGCTTTAGCATGCCAAGAAGTGTCATTTCAACTTCATTGGTAGTATTTCACCACTGAGTTCAGTTTTCACTTGGTTAATGAACCAAGCCCCTGTTAACTGTACTCCCAAGTCCTTGAGCTAACATGAAGTCCATCCCAGGTGGGTTTCCCTAAATTCTGTTAAAATCAATCTTGTGTTTTGTCCTCTGTGGTCTTACATTCATGTAAATAATTTCCATTTATGTTGCCTAACCTCCTGGCTATGCAAATAGGCAAGGTCCTTTGAGCAGGTCTTTTGCTTTTATATCTGGGCTGTGCTGAGCTCTAAATCTCCCTAGGGGCCTAGAGGTGAGGGGATTTGTGTGAGTGACAACCAAGAGCATAACTCCTTGTTATTGGTGAATTTATTTAAAGTTTTTAGAAAAGGGGAGTCTTGTTCTCTGGGGGCACGGAGGGAGGAAGAAGCAGTTTTCTCTTCTATGGACTGTTGAGAAGGATTAGAATGTTCAGTGCTTTCTATCTTGTCTGCATCTGCCCACATGCCGCCATGCCCCATCTCAGGGTACTCTTCCTGCTAACTCTGTATCGTTCTTGCAGAGAGGCCGAAGGTGTCACATACTTAATTGGAACTGAAATTCTGTAACCGCAGCGACCAGGCCCATGGCTGGAGCCTCAGCTGTGTCTTTCCTGTGACTACATAAGACAATTATAACTGCCTAAAAGTCCGTTGATTGTCCACCCATGCTTTGAGTTTGTAATTCAAGTGTCTCTCTTTTTTCATGCTTTTATGTTATTTAGAACAAACTAACCCATCCCACAGTTTTTACAATCACCATGGTGACTAAAGGCTTCGCTACCACAGGATTTGCGCATGCCTTACCCTCCACCAGCATTCCATCCCATGCCACCACTAGTGGTAATGTGAGTAATCTTAATACCGATGCAAGCCACAAATTAGCAGCGTCCCATTCATTCAAACAAGGAGATTCCTTGTTTGCATTCTTCAAATACGTATGCAACAGTTCCAAATACAATGTAGAACGTCTATTTTGGGGAGGCAAAGTTTGTAAAAAATTAAATATCAGAAATTGTCCAGGCATGGGGCACCTGGGTGGCTCAGTCGTTAAGCGTCTGCCTTCGGCTCAGGTCATGATCCCAGGGTCCGGGGATCGAGTCCCGCATCGGGATCCCTGCTCCGCGGGAAGCCTGCTTCTCCCTCTCCCACTCCCCCTGCTTGTGTTCCCTCTCGCTGTGTCTCTCTCTGTCAACTAAATAAAAATCTTAAAAAAAAAAAAAAAAAGAAATTGTCCAGGCAGGAAACAGCACACTTAAAAGAGTATGTCAACAGTTGAATGTAAGAACTATTTATACAGGTGTGAACAGAATAAAGAAAAGCAAAGTGGGAAGGCAAGGCACCCAGGAAGAATCACTGATGGGAAGTCCTTAAGACCGCCAGGCTTGACAGGCAAGGGAAGGGAAAGAAATTTTAAGAGACTTTATGAGAGTTTTGTCCATAATGTAGAAGTTGCCCAACAGTCACAGTCACCATAGCCACTACCAAACCATGACCCATGATGGGTGGTTGGGAGAAGTAAATAATCAGGTCTCTCTCACTTGTGATCTCCTGCTAGTAATTTCCATCATCCAACTCAATTAGATTCCAGAGAACAAGAGAGCATGGATGATGCAATACATAGAGATCCTTTTCCTGGGGCACAGGACCGGACAGAGAGATGTGGAGAAAGGTCTGAACAGGCCAATAGGGGATACTCGCACCTTTCTCGGACTCTCTGATACCTCTATTAAAAACTGCAACGCTCAAGGGGCATCTGGGTGACTCAGTCGGTTAAGCGTCTAGCTCTTGATTTCGGCTCAGGTCATGATCTCAGGGTGGTGAGATGGAGCCCTGCATCGGGTTCTGGGCTTAATGGGGAGTCTGCTTTTCTCCCTCCTGCTCTGCCCCTCCCTGGGCACTCACTCTCTCTCTCAAATAAATAAATCTTTAAAAAAATAAAAAACTAACACTCTCTTCACTTGGCACTGACAATTTAGGCTTTTCTGCTTTATTTTTTTCCATATCCTATGTCATCTTCACTATACAGTTTATTTATTAGGTTTATTATCTATCTTTTCTACTAGAATGAGAGCTTCATGAAGCATACATTTCCCTGTTTTGCTCATGGCTCGCAGTGCCTAGAGTAGTGCCTGGTACATAATAGTTACTCCATAAACATTTGTAGAATGAAACTCTATTTTAGGCATAACTTAAACTGTTCAAGTTTAAGTGCTTGCAAATTGTCCAATTGTAGCCAGTGATTGGGTCATAGCTCGTTCTTCCCTTCATGCTTTCCCTATGCGCCAGTTTTTCTTGGTGCATATATACTGTGGTGTAATTATAATGGCCATTTTATTTATTTATTTTTAAAGTTTTTATTTATTTATTTGACAGAGAGAGACACAGCAAGAGAGAGAACACAAGCAGGGGGAGTGGGAGAGGGAGAAGCAGGCTTCCCCAATGAGCAGGGAGCCCAACGCAGGGCTCGATCCCAGGACCCTGAGATCATGACCTGAGCCGAAGGCAGATGCTTAACGACTGAGCCACCCAGGAGCCCCAATATAATGACCATTTTACAACCTAATATTAAATGGCAAATGTTTTCACAATATATCAAAACAATTTGTAACAATTCTGCCTATTGTTTTAATTCTGGTGTTTCAAGACTTTAATTAGAGAGCTAGTGCTTTAAAATTTTTAAAAGATGGATGACCATACAGGACAATCCAAATTAGCAGTTCAGATGGTTGAGAGAATTGAATGTACTGCCTCCTCCCTTTTATTTTGATACTAGCCATTACTACATGGCCATCGTATAATCTTAGAAATTGTAAGAAAGCAAAAAAAAAAAAAAAAGCACATACCTTTGATTGTTCACACATGACTAACAACTTTTTGGCATTTATCATATCACATACTCTGCATAAAAACAGGGTCATCTTGAGGCACCTGTGTGGCTCAGTCGGTTAAGCATCCGACTCTGGGTTTCAGTTCAGGTCACGATCTCGGGGTCATGATATCAGGGTCGTGATCTCACGGTTGTGAGATGGAGCCCCGGGTGGAGTGCCCTGCTCAGTGGGGAGTCTGCTCGAGATTGTCTCTCTCCCTCTCCTTCTTCCTGCTGCCCTCCACCACGTGCTCTCTCTCTCTAAAGATAAATAAATAAATCTTTAAAAAAAAACAGGGCCATACCATACATTTCTTAATAATCTTAATAATTAAATTCATTAAAATTTCATTTTGATAAATCATGTAGCAGAGATACTTCCCCATATTAGTAAATATGTAATTAAATATTTTTTTGATTAATTCCTATAAGGTATTCTGTTTCTAGATATTTAGTTTTTAATTGTTACTTGGATATTAAGCTGTTTTCTTGTTTCAGAAATTTTATAAACAAGACTAGAATAAACATTTGTTCATGTATTGTTGTACAGTATTCCTTATATCTTCTTGGGATGAATTCCCAGAAGCAAAATTCCCTAATCAGGGTGGTCTAGTTCAAAGAGAGGGCAGTTTGACTCAAGACATTGTGTTCTAATTGACACATCCTCAGAATCACGTGAGAATGCATACTTCTCCCTACTGGCCAACAACCAGCAAAGGCATTTTGGTTAAAGTTCACAGTCTGATTTAAGAAAACAGCATGACATTGTTTTAAATAAATTTCTTATTGATAATCGCTGTGGTTAAAAAATCTCGTGTTAGAATATGTATGCGACCAATTTAGAAAGAGTAGCATCTCAGCACAACGACATATCTCTTTAACTTCCACACACAAATTCTGTTCACTAAAATATTATATATACATATCTGAAGACTTTTCTCATCCATGAGGTTTTTATAAGAAGATTGAATGGCAAATGGAATCCAGAATGTTTCATTGTACTACTACCGAATGTCGGGTTGATTAACAACCAAATCTCTTCTCAGAAGTCATCAAGATGCATATTCACAACAGAGATATTGTAGCCAGTGATTGGGTCATAGCTCGTTCTTCCCTTCATGCTTTCCCTATGCGCCAGTTTTTCTTGGTGCTCTCTTTGACCCCAGTATTCAATTTAAAATTTATGCTCTCGGGTCTAACTTCTCTCTTTTCAATTCATCGTGCTAAATGTTAGTTTAATACTGTGATAACTTACCTTCAAAGTTAATCTAACTTTTTACTCCCCAGGTTCCCAATGTCAGGCTGTTGTTCACAACAAGATTGTAAATTCCTACACTGCAGACCAATAGAGTGGATTGCCTGGATAGGTCTCCATAGTGCTCAACACACATTGGGCAATAAATATTATCAGCATGTGCTCATTTCTGAATTCTAGAGAGAGTATGGCTACACCTTTTATTGAAACAAGGATAACACAAAAAGTTTGGGGGTCCTCCATTATGTTGAAATAATCCAAAAAGTTCAAGTGTATTTTAGCTACTTAGTTCCTCAGTTTCCCATTTGTGGATTATTATGGTTGATTCTTTTCCCTCTTGCTATGGTCACTTTGCTATCCTTTCACTGGTGGTTCTCTGCCACATTTGTGAAATAGCATGATTTTTCAGCATGCTTTTAGAGTGTTATGTGACTCACTAAACATGTGGCTGAGAGAGTTTTGTAGTATTCCGTTTTCTTTCTTTCAGTAGCTGTTTTTCAGGATCATTCTCTATTTACCTCAGCAGGTCTGCAATCACACACAGTACGTTATTATTTCAGTAGGATATGAAAAACAATAACAGCAGTGATCGAAAGAGCCTGAGGAAAGACATGATTACAATTCAGGAAAACAAAAGACAGAAAAGCAGATGAACAGATACAGTCTATTATAACTGGAGATTGAGAGGTCATTGCAGCTGGAATGACCACAAGAATAGCTGGGTTTTTAAATAACATTGTTTTATTTTTTTCCTGATTTACAAAAGTAACACATGTGTATGTGGAGGAAACTTAAAAAACATATACAAATACATAAAAAGGAAAATAAAAAATTATAGGCTCTTAAAACATTATCTTTTAACATGTGAATACCACACCTCAAGAACTGTGGTTCATTATTTTTTTACTTTAAATTATTTCATTAGCATTTTACTATATATTAAAATTACTCGATATGTAATTTAAAGGCTTTCATAGAAAGAGTATGCATTTTTAAATGTTCTTTTATTATAAATGAAACATTTTACATCTCTTGATAATTATTACTGAATTTCCTCCAGAAAAGTTGCCAAACCTTTGACAGCAAATTATGAGAATGTCTATGTCTTTGAATTATTGCGAGCATTAATATATCTGTCATGAGTTGAACTGTGTCTCCCAAAAAGAAATGTTAAAGTCCTGATCCTATGTATCTGTGAATGTGGCCTTACTTGGAAATAGGGTCTTTGCAGATATAATTAATTTGAGATCATCCTGGATTAAGGTACACCTTAAACCCAAGGGCTGAAGTCTTCCTAAGGAGAGGGAGCTCTGGAGACACAGAGGAGACACAGGGAGTAAGGCCCCGTGAAGACAGAGGCAGAGATTGGAGTTACACAGCCACAGACCAAGGAATGATAGGGACCGCTGGGAGCCACCAGAAACCAAAAGAGGCAAGCCAGGGATTCTCCCCAGAGCCATTCAAGAGAGGATGGGCCCGCCAATAACTTGATTTTGGACTTCTAGCCTCCAGAACTTTGAGAGAATACACTTCTGTTGTTTTAAGCCACCCGTCTGCGAGGCTTTGTTATAGCAGCCTTAGGAAACTTATGCAATATCCTCAAAATGCATTTCAGAATTCCGTCCTTATTTGGGCTTTTACAGATATGTATCTTTCACTCTCTTTTTTGAAAAAGATTTTATTTATTTATTTGACAGAGAGAGAGCGACAGCGAGAGAGGGAACACAAGCAGGGGGAGTGGGAGAGGGAGATGCAGGCTTCCCGCCGAGCAGGGAGCCCGATGTGGGGCTCGATCCCAGGACGCTGGGATCATGACCTGAGCTGAAGGCAGACGCTTAAGAACTGAGCCACCCAGATGCCCCACAGATATGTATCTTTCAATACTAATGAGGAGAAACCTTTTTTTCTTATGCTTGGGGTAGAACAAATGTTGTCTTGCATATCCGCTCTGACAGATCGGTCTGAGGGTCTAACAAGGCCATTTGGACAGACCCCTTGTTTACTGTCTTCCTTACGGCAGATGTGTTCTAACTGTGGTTTTATAATTTTTATTCGTGACGTCCCCCCCCCCCCCCGCCCCACGAAAGAGTGCCATGTGTACAGAGTGTGTGAAAGCTTGGCATTTTACTTCTCATTTTTTTTTTTTTTGCCACCAAAGCCCTGACATAGGCAAGATTTCCCTATCATTACAATGGGACACACAGAACTATTTTTTTTAGAGCCTCTTTGTTTGTTTTGAGTGGTCAAACCTTCTGAGCCCCAGCTTTATTTAGAAGTCTAATTTCCAACTCTACTCTGAATTCAGATCCAATACCGTGTTTTCTCTTGCTGTTGGTTATTAAAACTTCAGCTCCCTAGATGCCAGATTCTATATTAAGGCCTAATTCTTCCTTCCAAAGCATGAGCTAGTAAATTTCCCATTTGCCTTTACACTCCCTCTTCATTTCTGGAATGAAATGAAGCTTCAAATTTTGCTTTGGAACCTTCGAGTTTCATTATCTTTTTTTTTTTTTAAAGATTTATTTATTTTTAGAAAGAGAGAGAGAGCATGGGGGGGGGTCAGAAGGAGAGGAAGAGTGAGAGTCTCAAGCAGACTCCCCACTCAGCATGGAGCCCAGTGCAGGGCTAGATCCAGAGCTCAATCCCATGGCCCTGAGGTCATGACCAAGAGTTGGATTCTTAACCGACTGAGCCACCCGGGCGCCCCCATTCCTACAGAGTGCCTACAGAGCCAGCAATAACACTGAATACCATAAAAAGAAATCTAAGACTAATGCCCTATTGTGAGATGCTCATAATCCAACCAGAGTAATAGATATGTACGTGTATGTATAATACATTATAACTGCTACAATGACTATTTGAACAAAGTGCTAATAATCTACCAAGAAATAAAAGCAATCAAATATTAAGAAAGTGTCAAGTTAACAAATACTTCAATATATTCTTCCATCATTGCAAGGACATTTGAAAGTGCCTCTTCATTTGTGGCCATTAAATTTTTTTCCACATGTCAATGTAGCTTATGGTCTCCAGCCATACTCTGAGAATCTCAATGTTCTAGCTGAAGTTTCCTATGGGCTCCTGAGGACCTATTGGGTGGATGAGAGCAGGAGGATGGCAACATTACCATAAACTTGGTTGGAGGAGGGAGAGGGAGAGGCTGAGGTGGGGCAGCAGCTCCCCCAGACACCGGGGTCTGGATGGGCAAGGCCATGAAGGCTGGACTTGCGACAACCTGCCTACTGCATAGGAGAGTTAATAAGTGAAAAGACTGTGCTCCTTTGTGAATCAATAAACTGCCTTTTACATAGTGTGTACTTTCTTCTCTGTTTTCTCTTCCCTATGATAAACTTCAGTGGGCTCTGCTGTTTCTCATTTGCTCTTTCTGGCTGGGTGGGTACATTCATAGCAGGAGAAGGAATAGTATGACAACATCTGAGTTTGCTCTGGTAATCAAACTGCATTTTCTAATGTAGCCGTACTGGAAATAAAGAGAAAGTTTGGAGTTCCAGCTGATCCTAGTATCTGTCTACTTCTCAATTGGTTCAGAATACACTGGGCATGCTGGGCCAGGAACCTTAGAAACAGCTTTAGGAACCAGCATTTCGGGCCCAAGCATTTTGGGACACAGAAGCTTTTTAGTAATACAACGGTACATTTAATGAGCACAGCTCCTTGAGTCTTTCATTTCTCCCTGAGGCAGAGAACTCGGACTCTGCAGTGATGAATGGTTGTTGCTTTAAGCCATTAAGATTTGTTATTTTTTCAGCAGCAAAAGAAAAGTAATAGAGGTGGGGGTGGGTGGAAGGTGAAGGGGCGTGAAGCCACAGAAGAAGGACAGAGCTAAAACCAATCTCATGCTTGATGTGCTAAGTTTTAAGTGAATGGGGAGGAGGGTTTGTCTTTGCTCTTTCACTGCACTTCATAACATATATAAGACATTTTCCACTTTTTTCTCGTGTGTGTATCTCATATGACATGGAGACAGTGTAAAACTCTTGTGCTGTTCAATTCACGGTTTTGTGGCAAAACCAAGTTATATATTCCATTGACAGCCTTTTCAAATGAAAACTTCCTTTCAAAAAAGACACATATTACACAGTGTATTTTCACAAAGGATAGGTGTGAGGTTCTCTTTCAGCTCATTAATTCCTGCCGATTCCACATTAACATTAGAAACACTGAAAATTTGCTTTCGCCATCATACATATTTAATACAATTTTAAAAACCCACAGGATGCGAAATCTTTACTTTCTGTCCTTTACATTTTCCACTTTATATGAATTGTGGTATTCGAAGAAATGATAGATAACATTAGCACCAACTATGGTCCTGGCTGCCTATGTCTGGTGGTGACCGAAAGCAGCAGAGCTCCTGCGTGGGCCTATCTAATGGTCTGTAATGACAACTGAAGTGTATATTGTCTTTAATTTCTTCAACTGGACACTGAATTCACCTCCTAGGGCTGCCATAATAAATTACCAGAGAGTGGGTGGCCTACAACAACAAAATTTATTTTATCACAATTTTGGAGACCAGAAGTCTGAAATCAGGGTATTAGCAGAGCCCAAGTCCCTCCACGAGCCCTAGGGGACAACCTTGCATGCCTCTTCCAGCTTCTGGATATTTCTGGCATTCCTTGGCTTATGGCTGTATGACTCTGTCTTCACTTGGCTTTTCCTCTTCTCCCTATAGGTTTTTTTCTTTGTGTATTTCTTAGAAGGTCAATTGTCACTGGTTTTAGGACCCATCTTGATAATCCACAATCACTTCATTTAGAGATCCTTAATTTAGTTACATCTGCAAAGACTTTTTTTTTTTTCCAAATAAGATCACATTCACTGGTTCTGGGGTTAGGATGCAGCCATATCTTTTTAGGTGCCAGCTTTTAAAAACCTACTACAATACGAATCTAGAATTCACAACATAGAAATGATGATATTATCAGTAGAATTTCATGGCACCTTATACTACTTTGTTATTAAAAATACTTAAGTAACAAATGGAAAATATTCCTCCTACTACAATTTTAAATACTTAAAACGAGGAAATGGTTCTTTACTTTCAATTTTGTTTGTAGCTATTCATGATCTTTTTGACCCTAATAGAAAATTCATCATTCTAGAGAGTGATTTTCCACTAGGGGTTGGACTATAAAACTTATCCTTTGGAGAAGGGGCTTACCAAATACCCATCTTGTGGGTCAGAGAGGGATTCTGGAATTTATGAAAAAGACTGTTTGATGTACCTATTGCCTTTAGATATCAAGACTGAAAAATTATCCATACCTTGCAGGGACTGTGAGAAAGAATTATAGGATTTAAAATGTAAAAAAACCAAAACCTCTGATCAGTAATCAAACCGTTAGTATTCTCATATTGTTAGTATCTATTAAATATATTCCTCTGTCCCACTAATTTAGGAGTCAAAACTAAATATGTGAACCATTTTGTAAATCTGTGCAATAATCCATGAATGACAGTTGGTTATCTTACTACACACCTTAATACTTAGGTCTGCTTCAACTCTACTTCAATAAAAAAAAATAAAACAACAAACAAACAAACAAAACATCTATCTGCTCATGTAATCTAGTAATCACAAGCTCTTGCTGTCTTCATGGTACTCCTGTTCAATTTCTTTGTGCAATTTCCTTATAATATTATTCCTAAATCTGAATTAAAAAAAGAAGAGCAGATTATATACTTTCTTCCTGTATTGAGAGCTGCATAAAATTTAGAACATATACTTCACCTGTTCTAAAAGAAAAAACAAAAAGTAATAACATTTTTTCTCATATCAGTGATAATATTTTCTTCAAGACCCATATAGACCTAAATATCTTTGAGGCATAAGAACTATAGAAGGAACAACGCACTGAGAAAGTCTGCAGTGTGTGTGTGTGCATGTGTGTGTGTGTGTGTGAGAGAGAGAGAGAGAGAGAGAGAGAGAGATTTTTGAAGGATACAAAGGAATATGGGTAAGGAAATGTGTTGTTTGTTAAATCCTCCTGAGTTCATAAATAAAATGTATGACTGTGAGATTGATGTACATGTGCTAATACAGTCTTCTTCCAAGTGGGAAGCAAACATTTCTCGGGCTGGTCCTCCAAACTTTTTAAAGTTTTGTCTAATAGAATAAAGACATTTGGATTCCATTCCCTCTGAAGTATGCATATGACAAATACAAGACACATTTATTTCTTTGCCAACTATGCCTTCTATTAGAAGGGTAATCTTTGATTTCAGGGGCTACTCCAAGAGACAATACATATCGGGAGATTTGTGCACAAAGAAAAAAATGGAAAAAAAAATAACATGCAGCTTAATGAAATACAAAATGAAATACGATATAAAAAATAAAATACAAAACGTTTGGAATGTAGTTTGAGACAACTGATGGATATATAGTATGCTTAGCTTTGATTAGCCTGTCAGGCAAACTCAAAGAATTGTCCTGTTATTGAGAGTGCAGATCAAGAAGTGCCCATGCGAAAGAGGATGACTGAGCACAGAAGTTTGGGTCAGGTGTCTGTTTCTACACTACATCATGTGTCTTCATGTCATCATGATGAATGCCAGGTAACTTAACACTAATACCGTCTAAATCCAGCTGAAAAGAGTATGTGATCGTATCACCATCTAAGGCTACTTGTTTGTTCAGCCTACTACTTGACAGCATGGCCAAAGTCAAGGGTTATCACTAATGGTGAGTAACATCCTATAATAATGCCATGTGGGCTAAGGAGGGACTTCGTATGCTTGAAAAATAAAATGTACCCCAAGCTGTAAAACTTAAAGCACCTTTTTCCTGGACACCATAACTCATTAGCACTAACTTAAAATCAGAGGAAAATACCCATGAATATTATACCACCATAACCTAAGGATGTAAGTTTAAAAAGAAAAGATAATTCTCTGTGGTTTCTCAATGTATTCTTTGCATATAAATCAAACTGTATGTGAACAACTGCTTAGGTAGAAAAATGTCATGAATTCTGCCCATAAGTATCAATAAATTCAACTTAAAGGACATGTTCTATAATATTATTTATAAAAATAATATTGTCCAACTTAATCTTTTTCTTTTCAATAGTCTGATTAGGTTTAGAGGAGAATGTCAGAACAAGTTCTTCTGAGGTTAAACAAAGGGATTTTTTTTTTTAATTTCAGTTTCATGAATTAGAAATTTGTCTGTTGCTTCTCTTAACCACTAAATGACTATAACAACAACAACAACAACAACAATAATAATAATAAACCTCAAGTGCAATAGAGAAGGGTTTATTTGCTTTGTTTTGAGCAAGCTTAATATATGCCCGGGTTTCTGAAATGCATACAGAGCGCATTAAGCTATTTTAAGAAACATACTATGATTTATGGCTTCTCATCTTTATACTGGATCTATATTTAATTACCAGTATCTGGCTGTCAGAAAGTCAGATATGTGTAAAAGAGAAAACCCAAAATTATAGATTCATTTAGGACATTTGTAAGAGTAGGTCTAATTAAAATATAGCAGTTACCAAAGTCACTTGGAAAAGTGACTTTGAAGTACAATACCTCCTTATCCAAATTCCCTGGAAGTCAAATATTCTCCTTCGCCACAACAATGACTTAACAACAGGTTACATTAAAAGATCAAGAACAATCTTGTTCTGACAAATATAAAGGAAACTTAATGAGAGATCACCAAAATCAGGTCTAAATGGAAGAAATATGCATATTAGAAATATATATATTTAATATATAAATATTATATATATATTATCTTGAGATACATTATTTAGGGATGATTTGAAACATGCCTTCTATAAATTATGTAAGACTTCGTTAGGTTAAATGAAGTTCAATGCTATCTATGCATTTTCCTTTTGCTTCTCATAGAGCACATCTGTTAACTTAAAAAGCTTTTCCACAAAGGTAGATTTGCAAAGGTTTGGAAAAGTATTCCCTATTTTAATAGTTGTGATAAATTTGTCATTTGGCCACCACTAGCCATATTTTCATTACTCTGACATCATACTGAAATTGGCTTATTCCTTGCTGTCTAATCAATATATAAATATGCTTCACCCAATAGTACAGTTTTCTAAATTGACTAGGTTATAGATCTTTGAGCCACAAGAAAGTATTGTTCTTACTCGTATATACTGAAAAATTACTTTACTTATATACAATATACTCTTTTTGCATGAAAATCCCCTTTATCTGTATGTTTGGTGGGAAGGCTGCACATGTTTGCCACTAGGAGAGAACATGTGTCCCCCGGTTCAGCGACATCTCTGCATTTTGTCAGTCCTTGCGGCCATGCGCATACAGGGGAGGCAGCCACCTACTTGAGAGTAGGCTGCTCAAAGAGCAGCAAAAAGAATGAAAGCACGGGAAAGTGTAGTCCATTTGTTTACTGTTATTATTATTATTTTTAAGATTTTATTTATTTGACAGAGAGAGACACAGAGAGAGAGGGAACATAAGCAGGGGGAGTGGGAGAGGGAGAAGCAGGCTCCCCGCCGAGCAGGGAGCCCGATGCGGGGCTCGATCCCAGGACCCTGGGATCATGTCCTGAGCCGAAGGCAGATGCTTAACCATCTGAGCCACCCAGGGGCCCCTACTCTTATTATTTTTATTACATCTTTTTAAAATGTATGCAAAAGTGAAGGGAATAGTAAAATAAAACCCATGTCTATATATTCTAATTTCAGCAGTGTGTCTGATTTTGTTTCATCTGTTGCTTCTCACTAGATTATTTTCATGCAAATCTAAGACATATTATTTCATCTATGCATAGTTCAATAAATCTCTAAAAGACAGATACTCTTTAAACAAAACATCAGCACAATCTAATTATGACAACTAAAAATAAATAAGAATTCCTTTATATGAGTGACTTTCAAATAATTAAATTCTTACCTCTTAAAATGTTCTTATATAGATTTTAGATGCATGGGCTGTGATTGGTTCAAGTCCTATGCTGATTTCTCTATTTGGAACAACATTTTACTCTTCTTTGTAGTAGATATTACTATGATCTCAAATTTTTCAGATTGAGACTTATATGAAATAAATTCCCTGAGGTCAGAGTTTAAGTGACAGAACAGGTTCAGTTCTAGGAATCTTGTTCCAGTAGCTATGCTCTTTCTTACTCAGATCCATATAATTTAGTTTATTTCAGGGTACAAGAATATAAGGAGTGGAATTGTACCCAAAAAATATAACACTTTTTTTCTAAAATTAAACATGTATTGAAAATGTAAAATTCTTTCTTTCTTTCTCTTTCTTTTTCTTCCTTTCTTCCTTTCTTTCCTTCTTTCTCTTTCTTTCTTTCTTTCCTTCTTTCTCTTTCTTTCTTTCTTTCCTTCTTTCTCTTTCTTTCTTTCTTTCTTTCTTTCTTTCTTTTTCTTTCTTTCTTTTTCTTTCTTTCTTTCTCTCTCTCCCTCCCTCTCTTCCTTCCTTCTTTCCTTCCTTCCTTCCTCTCCCTCTTCCTTCCTTCCCTACCTCCCTCCTTCTTTCTTCTTTCTTCCCTTCTTTCTTCCCTTCCTTCCTTTCCATAGCAAACATATTTAAGTTTTTGCTTACCAACTCAGAAATGCCTATTCATTTAATAAACTTATTAGGAGCTTCAATTTGATTTTCTGCAAAAAAGTTTATGCTTCTTTCCCCCTAGCTAAAATATGTCGGAGAGAGAGAATATTTTTTTTTTAAATATTTTATTTATTTATTTGACAGAGAGAGGCACAGCGAGAAAGGGAACACAAGCAGGGGGAGTGGGAGAGGGAGAAGCAGGCTCCCCGCTGAGCCAGGAGCCCGATGCGGGGCTTGATCCTAGGACCCTGAGATCATGACCTGAGCCGAAGGCAGACACTTAACGACTGAGCCACCCAGGCGCCCCTCGGAGAGAGAGAATATTATAGAATTAATTTAAAAATATATTTGGATGTATAATTCTACATTTAAATAAAAAAAAATAGGTTCCATAATTAAGATTGGCCTGTCTGTGAAAATGAGAGGCTTAACAGTTTTAAGACCCAAAACTATAGGAATATAAACAAATCAGGGGAGCACTAAAATCAGGGGGATTTGTTGTATATGGAGTGCACATTGGCTGAAACAAAGGAAATTCACTTAAGAATGTATTGGTTTGGGGTCAATTTCTTTGGGGCCAATTTCAGTTGAGTGTCGACTCTTGATTTCAGCTCAGGTCATGATCACAGGGTTGTGGGATTGAGCCCTGTGACCAGCTCTGCGCTCAGCAGCAACTCTGCTTGAGGTTCTCTTTCTCCCTCCACCCTCCCCACCACTTGTGCACACTCTAAATAAATAAATAAATAAATGAATAAATAAATAAATAAAATATTAAAAAAAATAATGCATTTGTTTGAATTTAGTTTCAGTTGGGCTTTGTCTGAAGATTTATATGTAGTCAGGGCACTCCTGGAAAGTTGACTCCAACCATTCTTTGCATTTTCACCTCATGTGTCCCATCGTCCTGAAGTGTCAAAGTAAATATTGACCAAATTAATCACCTTTGCAAAGTGATTTCTACATATGGATTCTTTATTTCCGTTATTAGAGCTATCTACTATGTTAAAAACACTCTGCGAAACTTTGCAAAGGATATAAAGATGAATAAAGCCCTGTATCCATAAATGGAGAGATCGAAAAATTAAATAGTATTATGGAGAATATATGTTACATAAGATACATTCATAGTTCTGAGTGTGTTCAAAAGAAAAGGAATCATAGCAACAATTGTAGAGAAACAAGGATAGGTTTGTGGACAAGACTTATAATAATAATTATTATTATTATTTGGTGAAACCCTTGTCCCTCCAGCTTACCAAGCTGAAAACCTTGGAGGCATTTAAAATTTCTGTGTTAGGCTTCACTTCCATTAAGAAAGATGTTGCTATAGATTCTACCGTGGGACCATTCCTTGTTTTGTTCACAGCACAATAAATCAGGATCTCAATTTTTTTCTGAATTTTCACTTTCCCTTTGTTGAATTTAAGAAAGCTGCCAGACTGATTTTCCTAAAGAACAATTTTATACTGTTACTAGAATTAGGGTTTATGGGAAACATGGCTGAGAGAATAATAATTCCTTGAAAAGCACCAAGTATCTCAAAAATCAAGATAGTATTGTCTAGGTCTGATTCTCAAACTTTAGCATGCATCAGAAACCCCTGGAAGGTTTGCTAAAACACACATTGCCTGGTCCTAGATCTTCCAGTTCAGTAGGTCTAAGGCGGGCTTGTCAGTTTTTCATGTCTTTGAATTGCATGGATACTGCTGAGGCTGCTAGTCCCAGGATCATACTTTGAGAACCACTGGTCTATATTACTATTATTAACAAGGTGAGTAGAAAAAACACGGGACTCAGGAGATGATCTGGGTTCTTTTTCAGATGTTCCACTTTGTGATGACTATGAGATTATGGAAGTTGGGTGGTCTCTCTTGAGATTTCATTTTTTTCAACTCAAACTGGCTCTATTTGGTTTGGAAGAACCAATTTTGTGACTCTCTGAACTCTGAATTCAGTGACATTGTGGAAGCTGGAAATCAGCCATGGTGGGAATATTTACACCATAAAAATGGACAGTTGTTCTAAATCAGATTTGTTCTTCCATTTTTGAGAACTAGTTGTTAATCACCAGTACCCTGTTGATTAGATCCATATTAATTTTCATAAAATTTCGGGTGTTAAAATAATTTTGAACCTCTCACTCCCTTTCAAATCATCTATTTTTCTCTGAGCAACAGATTGTCATTTCTCAGTCTTTTTCTATTATAACGTTATAATGAATATAGGACTTTGAGTAGTGTATTGGTTGGAAACAAAAACATTAATGACTATGTTTTAGTATAAATGAATCCTAACTTCATGGAAATGTTTATATTGTGATGCATAAATGCAGGAAAATGAAAGGGGAAAAATTCAAAATAAATGTAAGACATGCTTTTCTAGTTTTTTTCTGGTCGCAATACCAAATGTTTTTGAAGACCAAGCTCTAGGGTCTCTTCTCTTCAAACTCTATACTTTCTCCAAAAGAATTTCATCTGATGGTATTCACTAATCCACTTTCTTTGCAAATGACTCCCAAATTTGTATTTCCTATTAAAAAACTCTTCTTTGCGCCTCAGACCCACAAAACCTATAACTAGCTTGATATTTTCACTTAGATGATCTAAAACTAACTCTAATTTGGTATGTACAAAAAACATTCATGATCTTCTCCCCAAATGTGGTCCTCTTCCACAGCATTTTTACCTCACCACTACATTCCTTATTTTAAATGCCCTGTGAAATCCTCTACTTCTCTTTGTTTGAGCTGCTATCTCCCTAAGCCAAACTTCGATCTTTTCTTACCCAGACTAGTTTGCCAGTCTCTTTATCTACTCTTATCTTCTTCCAACACATTCTCCTCCTAATGGTCATTACAAATACAAATCTGACAATACTTCATTGACTTCCTCTGCTTTTAGAGTAATAATCAAAAGCCTTAATGGGGGGGGGGGGGAAACGCCTGGGTGGCTCAGTTGGTTAAGCAGCTGCCTTTGGCTCAGGTCATGATCTCAGGGTCCTGGGATTGAGCCCTGTATCCGGCTCCCTGCTCAGCAGGGAGCCTGCTTCTCCCTCTGCCTCTGCTCCCATCCCCCGCTCATGCTCTCTCTCTCTCTCTCTCTGTCTGTCTCAGATAAATAAATAAAAATCTTAAAAGAAAAAGCCTTAATGTGTCGCAGAAACCAACATTATATGGCCAAGAAGCATGAACTGACTCTGGCCTATTTTTCCAGACACATACCAAACTAATACTTCCCTTGATCTTTATAAGACAGCCTTACTGGCTCAGGACCTTTGCACATGCAGTTCCCTCTGTCTTATATCACTTCACTTCCTCATCTTTGCTCGTAACTAAGATCTCAGTTCAAAACCACTTCATCAGGAAATCCATGCCTCCCAAGGAATACAGAAGAATGCTTTTCCTATAACACTATGTGTTTTTTGTTTCATGGCTTTTTTCAGTTATAATTTCATAGGCACTTCTGCTTTATTTGATTAATGTCTATTTCCTTCCAATAGAACATAAGCTCCATAATAGTCTGTTTATATTCACTATTATAGCATCAATACTTAACAGACTATGTGACTCAGTAAGAAATCTATCTATCTATCTATCTATCTATCTATCTATCTATCTATACACACTAATTGCTGAATAAATGTTACAGTATTATAACTTAGAATAATCAGACTATCTTTCTCTCTCTCTCTTTTCCTCCCTCCCTCTCTTTCTTTCTTTCTTCTCTCTCTCCTCCTCCCTCTCCCCACATCCCTTCCTATCTCATACTCTTCCCTGTTTCTCTCTCTTTCTTTCTTTTTCATAGTTCCCTTCCCCTAATAGATCAGCAAGAGATGTTTATTCCTCTGATCTGCAAGTCATTCTAAGAACCTACCTGCAAGGTTGTAATGTAGAGATTCTTAACCCTGGCTGCATATTAGAATCACCTGGGGAGATTTTAATAAATACCCATGCCTAGGACCACCACAGACCAATTAAATCAGCAATTCTGGAGGTGGGGCTCAGGCAACATTTTTTTTTTTTAAAGCTCCCTGGATGATTCTAATGTGCAGCCAGGGTTGTGAAACATGCTGTAAAGGATGAAATCTGAATACCCATCTGTTCATGAACCATTCAAGCCATTACTCTTGACCTAGGAAATTTCTAATCCTAATTAAATGATCCTTATATTCATGCATTCACTTATTCATTCAAAACTTACCATTTTCAATCTTATTTTATTAAATCTCATATTTGTTACACTGATATTACATAGTATACCTACTATTAGAAGCAAAATTTTCTACTAGGCATTGTGAAAAACTGTACAATGTGGCCAGATACTTTCCAGATTCTGAATTGAACTCTTTTCTCACTTAGCTGATAGCATGGGTTTAAATCATAAATTTGAAAAAAAAATTTTTTAATCATAAATTTGTCCCTAGAATTTTCTCTTTGCTTCTCCTCTCACTGTGCATATTACTTGAACACGTGGTAGACTTTTCACACTGATTGCGCAAATGTCATAATGCAGACATCATTTATGCAAGAAAACCCGTGAACCTCTTCTGTAAAATAGGCACATCTGTGCAAAACGATTTCTCCCTTGATCTGAAAACTGTGAAGGGGAGCTTTTCTGATTGCTAGAACATCAAGGGGGACAGTGGTTAGAGATGCTGTTGCAAAAAGAGAAGCTGAAGAGCTGTTGGGGGTGGGCAGGAAGAGTAGAAATATTTAAAAAGAGACATGGTGAAATCAGGAAGCTTTTTCCTCAAAGGGCAGTTGCTGCTGGAGCAACTGAGTCATCCTCCCAGTATTGTCCGTCCTAGATACAGTGAACAGGAAGTGAAAGTTCAGTGTTGCTTACTGTCAATTACCATCCACATAAACAGACACAGGAAGATCAAGTCATGTTACTTAGCCTTAGTGCCCTTGGATGTTTTGATAAATATGTTAGCTATTTACTCAATATAAATATTAAACTTACATACCCCAGAGGCCAAATTTTATAGTTTTGCTTTGGAATTTCTCTCTTTTAAAAGCACTGTCTTTCGGCCACACGTTTTCTTTTTGAATTCACCAGCCTCTACGCCCCTTGCCTCTCCTCACCTTCTGCTTCCGGGAGGGGAAAGTCTCATCGTCCAGGCCTCTCGTAAAGGGAAACTTGGTGCCAGGGAGTAATCCCCTTGGGTCACTAATGGATATTCACACATCTGAGAATGCTGTTAAGAAGTTTCTGAAGTGGAATGCGATTCCAGCTGTAGCAATTACATACTGCTCAGATTTCCTAGTTTAGACCCCAGGGAGTTCAACCATTGCCTATTAGCAAGCTGACGATGGGAAGAAGCACTGTCAATTCCACAGGCAATGATAAAGCCGATGCTCCTGGAAGAAGCAGGAAAGAGTGAACTGCAATTAAAAAACAGAACTGTGAACCTTGGCCTTTTAAAAGAACAACACCCACAGTAAGTTAATGAAGAACACTAGAGGATAAACTGAACTGTAAACATTTCTTCTATCTCTTTTCAGTTATCATCTTGGTTGCAGGCAGAATGAAAGAGAAAACTAAACATCTAGAATCCAAATTAGTCTGTATGATACATCTACTTCTCAAACAAGTATCATATCGGTTTGGACGTTTCAGGACCTTTAGCTTACATATAATTCGGTCACGCCTGTTAAGACCGAGAGGCGAAGAGTTTATACCGCCTATCATCTAGGTATTAAAGACTATTTAGGACTCTTAAAAATAGCTCTCCAAAGAGGACTTGATTTAATTGTTATGGAAAGAAAAAACTACACTACTTATCACACATAGAGAGTTCATTAAACAGCATAGGATGTATATGAAGCTTCATAACAACTTAAGAGGCCCTGTTACTGGGCTCACTTGGCAGATATGGAGACCAATGTTTAGAGAGATTACGTAGGTCAATGGTAAACCCACAAACACGAAATAGCAAGACAAGGATGGGGACCCAGTTCTGTCTGATATCTAAGTTGCACGTGTTTTATGTTAACTGAATGTTTCCTGCTGTGACTCTAACTGGGATCTATTTGAGGTGATGGAGATAGGAATTTAAAGACCAAAAAAGGAAGTGTCAAATCACAGATGCTTTAACTAGATAGGTTCAATTTTTGAATGACAGTATAGTGAATTGATGGCTCATCTACTCCCATTGTTTAAACGTAGGTTAATGAAAATTTTGGAATGTGAGGTAAGTTCCCTGACCATACCCCAAGTAGACTCAATATCTTCATTGATTGATGACTAGCGGGGAATCTACCCCCTGTAAGATGAAAGGAGGGAAGTTTGATGTTTAGGCTGAAGGAAAAGGAGATAAAAAATAGACAATAAAAAAGACATAAGAATTAAACATAAGAATGATGGAGAGGAATATATTGCTCTATTTTTATTTTCCTCAGAGCTTTAATGTATATTATCTTGTTTCAAACTCACAGTCTTTCTGAGGAGTAAGATCCACTCGCTAGAGAAGGCACCGGGTGGGATGCCTGGGTGGCTCAGTCGGTTAAGCGTCTGCCTTCAGCTCAGGTCATGATCCCAGGGTCCTGGGATCAAGTCCCATGTCGGGCTCCCTGCTCAGCGGGGAGCCTGCTTCTCCCTCTGCCCGCCACTCTCCCTGCTTGTGCTCTCTCTCTCACTCTCTCTCTCTCAAATAAATAAAATCTTTAAAAAAAAGCACCAGATGCTTCAAAATAAGAAAAAACAGAAATTGCCATATATTACAAAACAGTACAGCACTATTGTCCATTTCATTGACCTGAGAGAGGTATAAATATGAATGTCGTGCTTTTGTAGATTGCTAATGTCTCACAGTACCATCCTTAGATCGGTTGAAAAGGTAATTATGTCTCTTATTGTCAAGCATACCAAAAGAATAAAATAACACCAGACTAGATAGGACCATCCCAGCGATAGCCATACAATAGCCTCAAACCATTTTGAAATGAGAAAAAAAAAAGTGCTTACGAATGTATGTTCATATTTGTAAAGCATTATCTCTAAGACGTACAAGTTAATATCCTTACAGTTTAAACAGCTTAATGGCTGACTTTGTACTGCATTGATAGTAGATGTAAAGCTTAATCTATAAAGTTTACAGTTTACCAAAAGCATAGGAAGTACAAGTGAGGAACACATTTGTACCATGTGGAAGATCTACCTGCTAAAAATAATCATTTTGTCTCTCTGAAACTACTTTTAGCGCTGCACTGCAAATGATTTACAACATTTCTGACCAAAATCTTTCATTTGATTGGCTTTAGGTAGAATTAGTGGCTGCTCCTCTCTATATAATGGAAATTCCTGTTCCACTGCCAGCGACCCATTAAGATGATTCAGGAAAATTCGACCAACCATATTTTGCAATTGCCAGTCTTATCCGCTTGGTGTGTCTCAAAAAAGAAACCAGTGAAGACTGATATACTCCCCACATTGTCTAGATTCTGTGTAAGTTAAATACATGCAATTTTGTTTCTTAATTTTAAATAATACTTTGGACTTAGAGAAAAGGAATGTTATGTGAGAGCCAAATTAGCTAACGCAAAGAGTTACAAATGGCAAACTCTGGAACCAGAATGTCCCAGACTACCTGGGTTCAGATGCAGTTAAGGACTGTTTCCTGAGTCCTTAACTTTTTATAAGGTATCTTTTTTCATCTGTAAAATAGTTTATCAATAGTCCCTCCATGACAGGATGAGGATTAAAGAAGTTAATGTGTGTGACATGCTTACAAGAGTGCCCAGCACCTAATAACGGACTGTATCAGTGTTATCTGTGTGCTCCCACCACCGCCCTCTTACTGGGCCCCTCTCTCTTGTTTATAAATCTATTTCCCTGTCTCAGTGATACTTTTTTCTGAGATTAATACCATTAAGGTGTAAATGTGGAAATATTGTAATAATTTTACTTGAAAAGTATAAATAAACAGGTATGGTAGTTATCCTCATGTTGCTTAGAACTTACTGAAACTGGAAAAAAAATAGAACTTAGGAAGGTGTGAAAAAGTGAAATAAATATACACACTAACAAGATTTCTATCCACCTTAATAACGTCTGTTGAAATCTATCATCTATATGCACGCAGTTGTAATGTTTATATACATACCATTTATATCCTGCTTTGTCACTCATTATTTTTGTCAAACATGTCGTGTCAGGTTCTTACAAAACTTCATAATTATATTTTAATAGTTTATGGTATTACATCAAATGGCATATTCTGTTATTGTTGGATAGGTTGTTGGTTTTAATAATTAATGATTATAAATTTTTATCCAGGAAAATATTTCTATAGATTTTTCTTCTGAATTATTTTCTTTGGATCAACTATAGTAAGTGAGATTACTGGGTCCAAATGTATGATTTATTTTTTTCTGACCCAACTTTTCTTTCAAAATTGAACTCCTGTTAATGTTACAATTACAAAATAATATTTGATCTGTGTGAAAATGCAAGCGGCACAAAAATGTATGAAGTAAAAAAAATAATTAAAAAGCCTAATTTCCTATGCCTCAGTAATCACTCTAATTATCTGTGTATATTCTTCCAGACTTTGGTTTAATAATTTAGGATCATACCCCATAAAGTAGAGTCTGTATCTGAATATAGCAACCAGCTCTATTTTACTTGATTTCTTTTGGATATCTGTTCATTACCACTAGTTATAATTGAGACATTTTAACGACTGAATAGTGTTTTTCTGCATGGTTATGCTATACTTTTTTTCATAAATAACTCACTACCATTGGTCATTCAGGTTGTTTCTAAATTATTAATATTATGTTCAAAGAATCAAGCACATATATGTTTTTATCACATTATTTTATTTTAATAAATTCTAGAAATAAATTTGCTGACTAGAAGTTGTTGCGCATTTAGGATTTAAAATCTTTTTTTTTTTTTTTTTTTTTTTTACCAAATTGCCCTTCAGAAATATACCAGTCTGCTCTCCACAGTGTTTGGGGTCCCCGTCTCACTAGGTTTGTTCACTCATTCTCAATTTGATTGGTCGTTTACAATTGCAATCTTGGATTACTAATGAGGTAAAGTATCTTTTCACTTGTCAAATATATTTTAAACTTTGTTTATGGTGAATTTTGTCATGTACTGATTTTTATTTTTCTATTTTCATGTAAATGGATATATTTCAGTTCTTTATGATGTTTGTTCTTTTTTTTTTTCTCCCAAACCTAAACCCACCCTACAACAAGGGGATGAAAATTGTGTTTTAAATTTTTCTCTAATTTTATACTTTAAATCCAAACATGTTAACGAAATTGGAATCTTTGTGTGTGTGTGTGTGTGTGTGTTATGTAGGGGGAGAGCATATCACTGAATAATTTTTTACTGCTTTTTAATTACAATTTTATCATATGTGAAGTTATTGCCAGAATTTCTTTAATGTCTCTTTATCTATGTGTTTATTTTTGTTCCTTGCTATAATAAACAGGACCTATTTGTTCTTTGTTATTATTATTTTTTATCTGAAAGGAAGAGGCACAGCATTATATTTGTAAAAATTGCCTTATTTTCTTGCATTTATTTTTCAAATAAAATACAACATTAATTAGTTAAGGGTCACATCTCTAAAAGTAGAATTGTGATTACATCGAGATATAATCATTAATTTGGGAGAAAACTTCCATCTTTATTGATTCTGTCTCCCCTCCCAGGAGCAACATACACCCAAGAGAACATGTGTTCTTTTGCTTTTGTGATTACATTTTTCTTTCTTTTGGTCCCCCACATATCTGTTTTTTAGTTCTTTGGTTGAAAGCAATAAAACTATTCTAACAAACAATTTCAGATCAATTAAACCTTTATAGGGTATCTCTATAAACAAAGGAAAATAATGGGCTCAGAAAGAACAGATGGCCAGAGTGGCTCTGGGATCTAGATGGCTCATGGAATGGACATCTCCAGCTCCCCACCATAAAACTGGGAGATTACTATATCAAATAGGAGGAAGAGATAGCGAGTAGCCAAAACCAAAATATGGCCTCTATTTTAAACTTACTATCATTATTATTAAAGTGAATAGAATGACAATTTTAACTTTTGATGATTAGCTGATATTTCCTAGTACGAAATAAATTAATGATTTTTAAAACATTCCTTTAATAAAATTTTCTATATTCTCTCAAAATTTGAATATTTTGCTACCTTTCTTCTTGAATTCTCTAAGCATTCAAAAATATTTTATGTAGATAATGATTTTTTTCTCTTTTATTTATTTTAGATATTTTCTTGTCTTATTATGTTCTAGAATATAGCTTAATATGGTAACGATTGTCACACTTTTCCTGTTCCTAATTCTAATAGAAATGCCTCTAGTAATTCACTGTTCAATACCATTTTTTAATATATATTTTTTTACCATGTTAAGAAATATTTTTTAATCATTAGGCTGGCATTATTATTTTTGAATTAGGGTTGGATATTGAATTTTATGAAACACTTTTTGGGATATGTTGAAATGCAGTTTTTCTCCATTATTTTTGAAATTAGATATTATTATCAGGTTTGCCTTTGTTGAATCACCCACGTAGTCTTGAAATAAAGCCTTCTCAGTCATGGTATATTATTTTAATAAGAACACAGGACTTGCTCACATTTTACTGGTGTACATAGATCAACAATTGTAAGTAAGCTTTACTCATAATTTTATCATAGCTGTCTTTGGTAGTTTTAGTGTGGAACTTCATTTCTTTTGAATGTAAATTAAGAATAAGCTACTTTCTTCTTAAAATTTTTCCTTTAATAAGTCCTTCTTGACTCTTGACATTTTGGGCCAATAATCTTTTTGCTGTGGAGGCTGTCTTGTGCATGTAGGATTTTTAGCAACATTCCTGTCCTATGCCTTCCAGAGACCAGCAGAGCATTCCCTCACCACCTCGCCCAGTGTGACAATCAAAAATATCTCCAGGCATTGACAAATGTCCCTTGGCATCCAAAAAAATCACCCCCAATTAAAATCTATCTGGTGTATGCTTTGGAAAAGCTTAATGTTTGTGGAAACTTCCTTATGAAATCGTTGGAACCTGGCTCCTTTTGTGGATTGGTATGGAGTTGTTGGCAAGCTTTCCAATTTCTTTTTGAATATTGTTTACCCAGTGGCATAGTTAATATCACAATTTAAACAAGTCCTGTAATGTCCCCCAATGTTCTTTTTTCTGCACGTTCCCCTTTCTCATCCCCACCTTCTTCTTGAGCAAGTGAGCCATCTCCTGTGGCTTCACATCATGACTCTTCATTATTGAATTCCAGATATTTTTCCTCCTCTACAGAACTTCTAGAGTTCCAAATTAATACATCTATATGTGTTATATATCTATACCTGGATGTTCCATAGGACCCTGACGCATCGCATATCTAAAATAGTTTACTGTCGGGCGCCTGGGTGGCTCAGTTGGTTAAGCAACTGCCTTCGGCTCGGGTCATGATCCCAGGGTCCTGGGATGGAGTCCCACATCGGGCTCCCGGCTCAGCAGGAAGCCTGCTTCTCCCTCTCCCACTCCCCCTGCTTGTGTTCCTGCTCTCGCTGTCTCTGTCTCTGTCAAATAAATAAATAAAATCTTAAAAAAAAATAAAATAATAGTTTACTGTCTTACCCTTCCCTAAGCCCCATCCTCTGTTAGCTGTGGTACTCCGTATACTTCATCACATATCATAGACTTAGGAGTCAGACTAGATTCTGATTTTTTTCCCTGCGTCACTTTGAATTAGCCCAAGTTCTGCAGATTCTTTTTTTTTTCTAAAGATTTTATTTATTTATTTTAGAGAGAATGTGTGCACAGTGGGCAAGAGTAGAGGGAGCAGGAGAGAGGGTCCTTAGCAGATTCTGTGTTGAGCGCAGAGCCCATGGGGGTGGATTCCATGACCCTGAGATCATGACCCCAGGTGAAGCCAAGAGTGGCATGCTTAACTGACTCTGTCACCCAAGTGCCCCCAAGATCTGCCGATTCTACATTCAAATATTACTTATATCTTTTATACACCAGATTCCTATCATTTCAACCTAGAGTATTTGGTAAAGAAATTTTAACTGAGAATTTTAAATACCATAATCCATATTTATTTATTGAATATTCTCCAACTCTTAAAATCATCATTGTTATAATAAGAAGAGGGGGAAAGACTAAAATTGAAGTCCTAATGACATAATAAATCAGGAAATATATTAACTCAGAGAATCGTCTATAGAAAGAAGTCACAAGTCTCTATATTTAGGCTGTTTAAAGTTTGCTTTAGTTACTCTGTAGATAAGAAAGGAATAATTATCAATTTCTAGCTTAAAAATTAGAATGCATATGTAATATATGGAGTGACTTAATCAAGGTTGTAAAAGTATTTATAAAATGAAGCGAAAGGATATATCTAGCTAGGTAAATGTAATAGGGACATAAAGTTCCACAATTTGGTCAAAAAATCCAACTATAACTTACGGTTTAGTGCTCAAGTGAGCAACATGGAGGTTGATGGTAACTGAAAGGAAAGAACAATCAGATATGTGGCCCTCTGTGAATATTTTGTGAATGTAACTCCATGTTAATGTAAAAATTGTCATATGCTACATTGCAAATTATATCACTAGTAAATATTGAGACTAAAAATTCAAACTGTTACAGAACAAAGAGTCACTTATCTACTATTTATATTGAAAAAAATAAATAAAAGTATGTGTGACTTACCTAACAGAAGCATCATGCAGACCACTAAATGTGCCTGGGACCTGGATCTGACCTTGCCCGCAGACATACGGTTGCCATGGAGGGGACCAGAGCCCTGGGCAGAGGCGGGCATATTAACCCAGCAGCTAGAGGGAGATAATGACAAATGATGATGCTGGGTTAACAGGGAAACAAAACAGCAGGATTCGTTCTGACATACAAGCAATTTGCTGTCCATTTAAGGTCAGGACCGGCATCAGTTTAAAGTCTAAGTCTAAAGACCAGGATGTTCTGGAATGGCAATGTTCCAAGCAGGAGCTTCAGCACAGCTAAAGAGTCAAGGACCCAATCATCACAATAAAGGTTCAACTGAGAATAAGGGAAAAGCTGAGTTATTGGAACACAGCTATGAGTCACAGCTGGAGTGACTTATGTTTTGTCTCAGTTAGCTGGAGCTCCAAGTATCCCTCCAGGATGTAGCGGAGTGTTGAGTCTGCAAGTGGTTTTCAAGGAATTCCAGCTGTGTAGAGAGCAACACCTCAGGAGGGAGAATTCAACTTGACTGTGAATTCAATACAAGAAATGTAATGCAGTTGTTATCATCATCATGATCAAAGAGGGTGGTCTAAAAAATGCAGTATTGTGCTTGGTTCTGGATATAAAGTCTTGTGAAGGACAGTAATGTAATGGTTTAGGAACAAATTTAATTGCCTAGGGTGCCAGGCAGGTACTGTAAAGGAGTAAAGCAGACCCAGAATGAAAAGAAAGAAGGAAAAAAGAAGTCAGGAAGACAGGGAAGTGAGTGGGAGGGAGGGAGGGAGACAGTGTGTGAAATAGAGAGAGACAAGGAAAGTGCAATATGTTGAAATGGCAGCTACCACTGGGCCTAGCCCAGGCAGTGACTGGCCAAGGGTGTGATGAACTGGGTAGTGTGCGGCCTGGTAAAGGGGTGACCATTTTAGGGGCCTTTGATCGGGACACCTTCTAATATTTCCCAAAATGTGAGATGGATTTATTATTATGTGTATCTTCTGAATTTTAATCTTGGCAATTGATGTTTTTAACTATGTGTGAGCCAAGAAAAATATTCTGCAAGCATGGACCACCAATCAGGAACTATGCCTCAAGGTAGCAGCTAGAAAAATGAAAGTCCTGACTCTTCCTCCCAAAGGGAAAGCATAGGAATGTTTAGTCCAGACATTCAAAAAGCAGAATTAGGACTAATGAAGGTAGTTGTTAATACAATGTAAAGATGAACTTTCTAACAATGAAAGGTATTCTGGTACACAAATCCCAGAGGGTCTTCTCCCCCACGACATGCTGTACCTGGTGAATAAAATTTATTGAAGGCATGAAGGAATCTTTGAACTGAATTGGAAAATAAGATCTGGATGCCATTCTAGAACACTGGAGGACATCAGTTTTCCATCCTTTGATTATTTATACCTTTATGTTGCTTAATAACAGTACTATCCTGGGAATATAAAGAATTAGACTTTTTCAAATATGTATTTTCTACCACCACCCTTTATTTAATGTAGATGTGACAAGTAGATGTGCTACTTCCAAACTTAATCTTTCTATCATTTTTAAGAAAGAATATTATCTACTTTTTTTTGCTTTGATTTTCTTTGATCATTTAATGGTGAGTTTTCTCCCTGATCTTTTAAAGGCAGCTCATAAAAGAAAAGCATCATGTAACTGTGGTAGAAATTATAAGCTTTGGAAGCTGATGTAAATGGGTTAAAATCATGAGTCTTTCACATATTAGTTACGTGATTTAACTAATTTCTATGAGCCTTAGTTTTCCTTCTATAAATATTTAGTTTGATTTTCTAAACTATGTTTCCTTTTCACATTTATAATAGAATACAAGTACTACAACACAGGGTTGGATAAGTTGTGTGAATTAAACCATGTAGGGTGACTGGCCCATATTTGCTCTAGAGTTTGCAATACACATTTAAAACTAATTCAAATTCACTTTCAAATAATACTATATTGACTAATGGGTAATGCAAGTACCTGTAACAGAGTATTCGCATTTCTTCCCTCCCATCTGTCATAATATTGCTATCATTTCACTTATCCATAAACTATAATCACCAGATACATTATTGTTATTATTTTGAAGAAACTGTTATCTATTAGATCAATTAAAAATAGAAAAATTAAAAAAAAATTACCTTCATTTACTCCTTCTCTAATGCTCTTTCTTTCTTTATGTAGTTTTGAGTTTCTGACCTATATAATTTGTCTTTTCTTTTTTTTTAATTTTTTTTAAGACTTTATTTATTTCTCAGAGAGAGAGAAGAGAGAGAGAACAAGCACAAGCAGGGGGAGCTGCAGGCAGAGGGAGAGGGAGAAGCAGTCTCCCTGCTGAGCAGGGAACCCTATGTGGGACTCGATCCCAGGACCCTGGGATCATGACCCGAGCCAAAGGCAGAGACAAGCGACTGAGCCACCCAGGCATCCCTATAATTTGTCTTTTCTTTGAAGAACTTCTTTTAACATTTCTTGCAGGGTAAGTCTACCAAAAGGGAGTCCCCAGTAGAAGGCACTGCTGATAACTGTCACTGTTGTAACCAAGGTAGCTGTGGCCTTCCAGGCCATTCCAGGAGAATGTCCCACCTAGAGAGAGGGTGGAACAAGTCTGCTTCTGGAAATGAAAATCGCAGTTATGTGACAGAAGAAGCAGATATCCCTGCGGGGCCTCTGATCTTCCTGGGGAAGGCTGGTGGTCATGGTGTGGACGGGTCAACTTCTCTTCACACCTCTGTAATGTTGGGCCTAGGCCTGGCCATGGTGGTGTCCCTGACTCTGGCTACCATTGTCCTGGATCTTGCCAGAAGGCATCACACTGCTTCCTGCCCTGTGATATGTCCTGTGTCTGTTTTCCAATAAAAGAAGAAAGTGAGAAAAACAAAACAAAACTCCAAATTCCCTTAAGTCTTGCTTGTCTGAGAAAGTATTTCTGCTTCGCTTTTTTTTTAATTCTAAGAAAGTAATTTTTGAAAAGACTTTATTTTTTTTTTAGAAAAGTTTTAGATTCAGAGAAAAATTGAGGGGAAGGTACATAGATTTGCCAAATATTCCCTGTCCATATACATGCATAGCCTCTCCCATTAACAACATCTCTCACCAGATTGGTACATTTGTTACAAGTGATGAGCCTACCCTGACACACCAGCGTCATCAAAATACCCTCTTTCACTTTTGAAGGATAATTTTGTTGAAAACAAAATTTTAAGTTGGTATTTTTTTCTTTTCAATACCTTAAATATCTTACTCCATTCGCTTTTTGCTTGCATAGTCTCAGTGGTTTCTGAAGTGATGTCTTATGTTATTCTTATCCCTGTTCTTCTGTAGGTAATGCTCTTTATTCTCAGGATTCTTTCAAGATTTTCTCTTTGGCTTTGATTATTTTTTAAGTTGATCATGATGTGCTTAGGTATAGAATTTTGGTATTTATCCTGTTTTTACATTTTTTAGCTTCCTGTATCTGTAATTTGGCATTTGTCATTAATTTTAGAAAATTCTATTATTATTTCAAAAATTTCTTAGCTCTTTTCTCTCTTTCTTCTCCTTCTGGTATTCCCATTATACATACGTTACACCTTTTGTAATCATCCCACAGTTATTTGATATTCTATTCCATCGTTTTTTCCCCTTCTCTTTGCTCTTAGAATATACCTCCTTGAATGGGGAGGGGGGCAGTATATCTGGTTTTGGTCCTGATGCTTTGCCTCTACAGAGTGTGTTTTTGTCTTGAACATGACCTACTATTTTTTGTTAAAAGCCAAACATGACTGCCAAGTAAAAGGAAGTGAGGTATATAGGCCTTTAGTGTGAGGTTTTATATCTTTCTGGATGTAGGGTATATTTATATTTGCTGTAGCTATGGTTTCAAGTTTTCTTTAGCATCCATGTTTTTGCCTCCTGTGTTCTCTGGGTTTTCCTAGACACACTTTAAACAGGGTCTGAGGTTTGAAGCTCTTTTAGCTGTTTTCCTGTTATTATGCAGGAGGCTTATTAATATGGTGGTAAAATGTGGGAGAGGGAAAGTGATCTATAGGACCATGATGAGGTCTCATTCTTTTAGTGTCTGAGTTGGGTAATTCCTTTTCCAATGTCAAAGGCTAGCAGAGGCTTGAGTTATCTCCTTTCTCCAAGTTTGGATAGACTCTGGTAAAATCCCAGTCAGTGAGGCTCTGGTAATAGAGTTTCCTTGGGGCCAGACCTGGTTGAGAACAGAGAGTTCTGGACATATTTCAAAATGGTTACTTCCCCCTCCCTCTGTTGGAAACATGAAGTATTTGTTTTTTTAAATCTTGACAATTAGAATTTGTTAGGGCAATTGGAAGTAAAAATCATGAAAGTGTGCTTCCCCTGCCCGTCACCCCCAGGAATGGGCCACCTCTGAGTTTTTAACTCTTACTGTGCCTCCCCCAATTCCTCAATTATTGTTTAAAGTCCTGATACTGCTCCTGACTCCAGGTGTAGGGTTCTGCTCCTGTGCTTCTGCTGCAGATAAGTAGGGATTCTGTGTCTGTCTGTCCGTCTTTCATTTTTTAGGGTTGCATTTCGACCTGTGACCTGAATTCTTTGGTATATAAAAAGAATATTGACTCTCAGTTTATTCAGCATTTTCCATGTCTGGATGGGAGTGATGATTTCCAAGCTCTTGGCATGCTGTACCAGAAATCAGAAGTCAACGGGCCCATAGAAAATACTCAACAAATATTTTGTCTCTTCTCATATATTTTATTTATTTATTTATTGATGTTGAAAGTGTAGCCTTTTTTTTTTTTTTTTTGCGAAGACTATTCTATTTGGTATAGCTTTGTAAAAAAGAAAATTTAGATATGCATAACAAATCATAATTAGATGCATTTTTGCCTCACATATATTAAAATGTCTACTTTGTTATTAAAATAATGAAGTGAAAATGTACATGCAGGTTGTTTGTGTGGGGATTCTTGATCTTCACTCCATCGGAATGTGTTTCAGTATCTGAATAACACCATTAGTACAATTAGTGCCTGCATAAACTAAATCAGAAGTTAAAATTCAATATACAAAAGCTATTGTTTCATGAAGGAAAATTCCTTTGCCAAAGAGGAAGATCTTTGTAGATCTTCCAAACACAAGTTTGTACTCAGTCACATTTCCCCCCTCACCTAATTGGAAGAGTGCAGTAACATTCTTTTTATTTTGCTTATATTTCCTATTTATTTCTTATGACTTACCTCTTTATAATTGGTGACATACATTTACTTCTCATCTGAGAGTTGCGTTTCCCAATTCTGAGGTATTATCCAAAATCTAAATTCTCAGATCAGAGTTAAAAAAAAAAAAAACCCAAAACCCAAAACCAAACCCCCCCCCCAAAAAAAAAACCACCCCTAAAAAAACTAAAACAAAAAGCAAATCCCTAAATCTCACTTGGTGAAAAGCAGCAGCAGGTGCTGTGTTCATAGATAAACCCATTTTTCTCTTGAGGGGTTGCAGATTCTGTCTCAGATCTCATGATGCCTCATTTCTGCCTAATCAATAAACATGGCTTCTATCGACATGTGTGTTCCAATAAAACCAGATCATTGTGTGTGCACTCAAGATTGCTATTATATGTCAAGTATCTTTAGCATAGGATTGTCCCTGGGTTGATAGCTCCTCTAAGCTGAAAACACTAATTTTCTTCACCATTAAACCTCTTCTCACTTTCAAGCATCCCTTTCATTGATGGAAGCCTGCCAGTTTTAAGTATTTTATTTGACCTTCTATAGTTCAAAGAAATGGTATAAAATTGTTTCCAAAATAATCTACTTTTGTCTCCTTCATACTGGTAGGGTGAAAATATGTCCTCTCTTTAAATTCCACACATGTCCTGACAATAAATTGTCCTCCTTATTTGGGGGCTGTCAGTTTTGTTTAAAGAATGTGGTAGGAAAACAGGCTGTGCTAATCCAATGTACCTTTCTGGTAGAAAGTCTCCTGAGGCATCTGTTCTAAGACCAAGGAAACATTTGAAGGTTTTAAATCTGATTTTTCAGACAGCTGTACTAATTTAACTAAAAGGGTTACAGGAGGGGATGGAGGAAAAAATCTATAAAGTGTTTGGTTGACATTTGAAAAAGAAATTGGATATTTTCTCCTAGCCTCATATAGCAGCACATAACATGAATTGTGACAATGTTCCCAGATTCAATAGGAATAGATGTAAGCACTGGAAAGCTTACCTCTAGATTTATAAGAGCAAATTAATATTAATTTGCATATTTATGTGCATACATGTATATACTGGTGTGAACAATATATACTTATCTATGGATGTGTTACATACACATATTAAATGTAACCATTTTGTATGTTTTGATTGACAAATGGTCTTGAAAAACTCTCCTGAAAAATGTAGATAAATAAACAGATAATTTGGTTTAATATTTAAATAAAACCAAAAGCTGACCGAGTTTTCAAAATCTGAAAACATTTCAACAGAAATTGAACAATGCAGCTAATTAATATTGAGGTGCTTACAAATATTTGACTCTTTACTATCATATAGTTGACATAGAAATAAATTACTTATTTTTTTTTTCTTTTCATAAAAATGTATTCCACCAGGAGAATTGACCATTTGGCATGAGATTACTTGTCTTATGTGGAGCAGAGGAAAGAATAAATTATAGAAAGAGAGAGAGAGAAGACGAAGCAGGAGTAAGGAGAGGAGAAAATAGAAGAAAACAGGAAATAATACAATTCATAATGAGAGAAAGGATTTCTGAGGCTTTTGTGGGATTTAGTCAATGGATTCTCACTTTTTGTTTGGACTGGGTGATCCATTGTTTTCCCACTACTTTCCTTCAGTGGAACAATTAATTTCACCTGGATCATTGCCACTTCGCTCCTATGATAGGTCAAGAAGGGCCTCAAAGGCCTGGGAGAGGCAAGCAATGATTTTAATAGGGCCAGGCTTAAGGTTCTGGAGCAATGGACTAGAACAAAGATAATCTGTAATCAAGGCGTCACAACTGCCATCGTGACTTTATTAAAAATACATCTTAATAATCCAAATCAACTGACCAAAGGCATATATTTTCCTTTGATTTTTTTTTCCATTAAGAATTTTTTTAAGATACAGCTAGATTTATTAGTATTTATTTATTATTTATTAATAGTCCTGAAGTTTGCCCAAATATAGAGTCAAGGAGAGACCTCATCTAATAATGAAACATAAGAATTTCAATAAAAGGGTTAGATGTAAAATAATAGACATCACAGGTATTACACAACACCAGCAAAATATCAGCAAAATGATCCAAACTGGGTACTATGTACTTTGTGGTCACTAATCTCATCCACTTTTTCAAGTATGTATTTGATTTGCAAACATATGTGTGCATTGTATTTCTCTGCAAATAAGAAAAAGAAAAGCAGCATTAATTGGACACCCACGTAACCTCATTAAATCCAAACAGCTACTCTACTTGGTTAGTATTATCACTATCCCTGATTTTCTGCAGAGGAACCTACAGAAATGGCTTCTAGGGTAGTGGGACTCCAAGGTCTACACCATGTGGCTGCAGGTTTTTATTTCCATTGTACCAAGTGAGAAACACTGCATTAGAGAGAAAAGACTTTAGGATATTTATTTTTCATTCCATATAATTCCAAAAAAAAGTAAACACACAGAGAAGGTTTTAAAGGAATTTTTATTGTATGGGGGAGTACAGATCAGCCCAATATGTCCAATAAATTCTTTTAAACGGGCTGCTCCATAACCACAGACAGGTCACTTTATCAGACAATTACCTGACTGTCCAACAAAACCACCTTCTTAAACATTCCAATATGTTGTTAAGAAAAAGATATGAAGTGTGATGTTAAGTATTAAAATACTTAAAAGCATGCCTGCACTTCTTTGGTGAATGGACGTGCCATTAATGAAGGTATATAAACTTCAGAAAATAACAGCAGAGTGTGTGAGGAGAGATTTACTTCAAGTGAAATCCTCTGCCCTCAAAGGGTTAAATGTTAACAAAGTTAAAAAGCAGAAATCAGGCTCCTATTAGTCTTGAACACTAATCTTGTTGACGGCTGAAGTGTTTCCTTATTTTATCCATATTTATTATATTGAAGGTGGGTTATATGGTGGTGACTAATGACCAAACATCTGGACCTAGTGACCCTTAAAATTCTCCAGCCATTGCTGTTCACAATTAAATACCACATGAACTAAAATGATATTTTGGCTTGACCAGGACAAATTAGTGTGGCAAAGCTAAAGAAATAGCCTCGCCTTTAGCCTCGAAGAAATCATAGCCTATAGACATTTTAAAATAAAAAGTCTGAAATTTTTTTATAGGACTTGCATGTCTCATCATCATTATAGAACTGAGAAAACAAAACGAATATTTTCAGAAGCAAATGAGTATTTTGGTGGGTTTATCGTTGTGGATATGAAGAACATTTTTTTTTTCAAAAGTTTTACCTCCCAGAATTTTGACTGAGCTGTGGAAAATGGGATTACTTCAGGTTAAATAATTGGCAAACCTCATTTCCAGAGTAATTAATTTCATCTGCGGACAGATAACTAAAGGGAAGAGAAGGCAAATGTCATCATCATCACAAGAATTATTCATTAAAGGTAGATGAGATTGTCTTCTCCCAGATTCCTACAGAGGGGAGCAGGAGAGGCAACATAGAATGTTAATGGCCAACACACTAAAGATGGGATTGCCAGAAACACAAAAGAGAAGGTGAGTTACATAAAAATCTCTGAGGTTGTGTAAATACCCAAGGGGAGGGCCTCAAAGAAAGTTCTATTTAGACTCCACAAAGTTTGTCTGTTTTTGTCCCCTCTGGCTAAGAGAGGAGATGAGGTCCTCTGGGGAAAGGTTAGCAAAGGGGAGGAGCTCAACCCCTTCCAATGAGTCCATGAAAGATGAAGCCTTCATGATTTGACTTTGCTATTAAATTTAAATGTATCTTCTATTAGATGAGAAGAGACCTCTAAGCAGTATAAAACCTTTGATTAAAAAAAAAAAGATCAGAGACCAAATCCACCAACATGTCAACACTCAGCCTCTACTGATGAACCCATGCCTTCCATCTAAAATAAGAGCTCCTAAATACAGACAGGACACAAACCAACAATAATTGGTCCTCAACTACATGACAATCTGCGGTGAACACTAAGAAGTTTTAGATGGAAATAAAAAAATCATGGGGCGTTCATATAAACTATATCTGGGGGAAAATATTCAGACGAAACTACCCACACTAAATATGAGAAAGATGAAAAGAAAGACTCTGATCACTATGAAAAGAGATGCCACAACATTTTTAAGAACATAAAATGCAATATAAGATTAAACCCCCTTCTTATAGAATTTATAAAAGATACTGAAAAACATTTTCTTAAGAAATACCTTGAAATCCAGAAGAAATATGTTAAGAAACATGAAACTAGTGAAACAAAAAATATATCAAACGAGATCAAGGATGAGATAATGAAACAACAGAGTGATTTAAAAATTAGAGACTGTGCAACCAAGGAAACAAATTGAAAATCAAAACCATAAAAAAAAACCCAAACCAAAATCTTGCCATTTGCAACAACGTGGATGGAACTAGAGGGTATTATACTAAGCGAAATAAGTCAATCAGAGAAAGATAATTATCGTATGATCTCACTGATATGAGGAATTTTTTTTTTAAAGATTTTATTTATTTATTTGAGACAGAGAGAATGAGAGACAGAGAGCATGAGAGGGAGGAGGGTCAGAGGGAGAAGCAGACTCCCTGCCAAGCAGGGAGCCCAATGCGGGACTCCATCCCAGGACTCCAGGATCATGACCTGAGCCGAAGGCAGTCGCTCAACCAACTGAGCCACCCAGGCGCCCTGATACGAGGAATTTGAGAAACAAGACAGAAGATCATAGGGCAAGGGAGGGAAAAATGAAACAAGACGAAACCAGAGAGGGAGACCAACCATAAGAGACTCTTAATCTCAGGAAACAAACTGAGGGTTGCTGGAGTGGAAGTGGGGTGGGAGGGATGGGGCGGCTGGGTGATGGACATTGTGGAGGGTATGTGCTATGGTGAACGCTGTGAATTGTGTAAGACTGATGAATCACAGGCCTGTACCCCTGAAACAAATAATACATTATATGTTAATAAAATAAAAATCATCACAGAATTAACAAGGCACTTTTAGGAAATAATAAAATATGCATATTTAAAACCTAGAATCATGTCATAAAAAGACAATGTTTTTAAAGTAGTTAGATAAAAGATGGTTTTGGGGGGGGTCCAGAATTAACACTAAGCTTATAGAAAATTAATGTTCCTGAACTAGAAAATGAATCATTAAGCAGGAAATAGCAAACAATCAAATATAGAAAACAAGAATGACAGATTCTCAAAGGTAAATCTATAGGAACTCAGTAGAATTAAGAGAGTAACTCAAGAAATCTTATATCCTAAGATAAATCAAGTAGACAAACAAAAAGATATAGATGTATGTAGTAATTAAGGTTGATCCAAATATATGTGTGAATAAATACCATGGCACTGGAACAAAACTTCTTCCCAAGTTATTTTAGAATATTTAAAAAAAAATAGTATATTTTAGACACATTCCAAAATGTGATATAGAATAAATAACACCAATGAAATAAAAGAGTATCCAGCACAAATACACATATACACAAATATATTTACACATATATGTGTGGGCATATGTATATGTATGTAAATATATTTAATATTTGGGATAGAAATATCAAAAATGAAACCATTACTTATGAAATAATATATAAGGTAGAGCTAAATTTGGGCTCAGATGAAAAACTCAGAGCCTTACATATTAATCCTACTTAATTTGATGCAAAATAAACATACAAGATTAAATTAAGCATTTAATAGAATAAGACACAGACCGCCAAAGAAACCCAAGGAAAGAATAATGAAGGGTACAGATAGAGTTAAAAACAGTCATAAGTTAATGAAAAAAATGAAAAAAAATAAAAAAATAAAGTGAAAAGCCACTTTTTAGATACATTTACCATAAAGAAATGAAATAAGAAAACAAAATTAGACAATTGTCGAAAACAGAAGTAACAAGGTATAGACACAAGCAACTTAAGAGTGTTGGTAAGTAAATGCAAAAACCTAGAAATGTACATTTTCTATAATAGAAACCAATAGATATCAAAAAGCTAAAAGCAAAAAAAAAAAAAAAGAAACCAAAACAACGAATGATCCTAGCATAGAGAGAAACACTGAACAAACCATTCGGCATGGGGAAAATGGCCACAGAATCATGAGTTAATACTCTTTGCAAAGTGTCAGGCTCAGACAATTTCCCAAGTAGCTTTTCTTTTTCAATTCTTAAAGGAACTGACAGTGAAATTCTTATTTAGTGTGTTCCATGACATAGAGACAAGAAAGTAACTCAGCATCACTCTGACTATAAATCCATATACAAAAATGTAGATTAAAAAATCAAAGAAAAATTTTGGATGTATGACAGCATGTTTTATAATTTCTACCATAATCCACTATCAGTTTTCAAATAGCAGAATCACTTCTAAAGTATCCCTTAAGGTCATTGCCCTAACTCTTGACTTTAAGGTACAGCAGAAATTCAGGAACCCTAATTATTTTTCACAGGCCATGGCATTTCTTTCCAACACAAGCTAGCTCAAATTTATAACATCGAAAAAAAAAAAAACCCAAATAAGTCCCTTTTCCTTCTACTGGTTTGCATTTAGAAATTACACACACACACACACATCACTATGTATGAGTATGTGAAACTGATAATTCTTGCATCAAGTTCCAAAGTCAATAGTCAAATCAACAAATGGCTTGTTCAGTACTCATCCCTCCCTGTCAAGTAGTTTACAATCTGTAGGAGAACTGGAGACCTTTTAGAAACAATACATCCTCAAAAGGTATTTTTACCATAGAGATTATAAATAACATAGGAATTGAGATAAGAGAAATACCAAATTATCAAAAGAGGTCAATATCTTTATTAGGAGGAAATAATAAATTTCCAAAATTTTAAGTAACTGTCCCAAAGTAACTTTATTTTGATCAGGTAGTAAATCACACATGAAGAACAGCTCGGTGGTAAGAAAAGCAAAAATTGTTCATGGGAAATAATTCCGCAATTTTTGAAACGCGGTTATATTTTTCTCAATAAATGAGTTAAGCAGACACCATTTGTTGATAAGCATCATATGGGAGAATGGAGTGGTTTGCCATAGTCAGAAAGTAAATCAATCATAGGTTTGGAAATAGAATCCACATGTGCAGACTTGTGGAGCTGGCTGAGCCACCGGCCAACACTCTCTCATCACACTAGATTAGCTCCGCTCCTGTCCAGGAGAAGTCTGTTAATGGTGAGTCTGATTAGACAATGAAACCCAACCCCAAGGGAACTGACAGAGCCATTTAAAATAACTTTAGGACCTGGAGGATATCATTTGGTGTTAAGATGTAAATAAAGGGCTTGCTTATCCCAAAATGTTTACTAAATCCATCCAACCTGAGTAAGCCACATTAAGGATTTTTTTTTTTTTTTTTGAGGAATTGTGACCCATTATGACCCGGCATATGCAGTACCATAATTTGAAAATAGTTAATTCTTACTTGGGAGATCTTTGTTTGTTTTGGTAGAATGGCATCGAAGTGTTGATATACTGGGACTCTGGCAAGAAATGTATTTTTCTTGTATTCCTAGGCTATATTTCATTTATTTATTTTCATTTATTCATTCTTTACTTTTTTAATCAGTAAATGAGCTGAGTGCCCGTTTTGTTCCCATTCGTGTCATAAAATGAAAGAGGCAATTTCTACATCACAGTATAGTGACAGAGACAGACATGACATATTAATGCAAGCTCTTCCAGTTGAAAATGATGAAAACACAACCCGAGCAAAAATGTGCATTAGCAAGAATAGATGAAATATCTGGGGGTATGAATGGCTTCAGCCAAAGCTAAATCTAGGTGCTGACATAATATTTTTAGGGTTCATCCTCTTTCTCTTGACTCCTTGGTTGTTCTTTACTCCTTACTGGCTTCACTCAGATATTTACATTATGCTTAGCAGTCCTGATCATAGAAAAGACACACTTCCTTTTCAACTGTCCTTGTCAATTTCAGAGTGGAATCTGGTTTTTACAACTTGGGTCATTTGTTTTCCCTAAGTTATTCAGTGTAGCCAGGGAAATTTAGTATTATGATTGGCTTTGATCTGGGTTGTGTGTCTATCCTGCAAGCAATAAAGTGGAGGCAGTTACCCCTGAAGTACAAGGACTAAAATGGGGAGAAATAATTTTTCAAAAATTGGCTGGATATTTAAAAGGGTATGTATGCAACACAGGAATCATTGTAGAAACAGAGGTGAGCTTAACCAAAGAACAAAGGAAGTGATGTTCAATGCTCTAGAGGGTTGGGAAGGGTCAAGGAAGGCTTAGGAGAGTAGGTAAACTTTGGCCTAAGTTTTAAAATATAAACAAGATGTTTAATTTTGGAACCAAAGTAGTAAGACATGACAGCAAGAAGGGAGACCTTGAGTAAAATTATAAAGACACTAAACAACAGGGAAGTTAATTGTTATGAACTCATCAAGTGGTAAACTTTAATCCACAGGTAGATCAATCACTATACAACTGTGCCTAGATCATAATAGTTGTTCAATAAATATTTGTTGAGTGAATAAAAGTTGAACATTTTCCAAAAATCAAATTGGGATGAATTAAGTGAGGAATTAGGGAGGAGTAGAACAAACATTTTTCTCCTTTGAACATTAGCCAAGTACACTGATGCTTTCTGCAAAATTGAAAGGTAGGACTTGGCAGAATTTGAGGTTTAGTGATACCACTTTCTTTGCTGGACAAGCTTCTAGAAGAAAATGTGTATAACGTTAGCTAATCTCTTACTTATATCTTCAACATCTAGCAAGACTTTTAGGTGTAATTTTCCACTTGAAAGGAAACAATGATTTTAGATGCCACAGAATGCTAGTAAAGTCTAGAGGCTGTTCAGTGCTGTTAAGTGTTCATTTCTTTTATCTACCGCGTTAATTTTTGGCTCAATTAGAATTTTTTGCCAACGTTCTGAAATCTTTTGACCACAGACTTTTACCGCCTTATCTCTTTTTCCCATCATCTCCTCAACTATTTCTAATTCTCTGTCAAGTCCCAAAGTTCATGATGTGGTCCTAAGGAGAAATGTTCTTGCAATAACGGAGACTCTAGGTCATGCTCCTAGCAGGCAGGTAGCAAAGCCTTCTTTTCATTGCTGGAAGAGATTTTAAATAATTTATGTGTTTCTAGTTGGAGTTTCATGGAAACTAAGTGTTGTCTTCGCTTGTATTATCCGCCTATTACCAGGACACCTTGCCCTAATATTACCTTAGCACCATGGGTGAGGAAAAGAAGGAACGAAAATAAGGAGGAGAGTATTCTGACCTCTTGCATTTCAAGATTAAGCAATTTATGTTTTTCCAAGAATGCTGTGATGAATTGAGAACACATTTTCTTCAATATTTATTAGTCATTTCCTATTCCATCATATGTGTGTATATTCTCCTAATAAAATTATGTTATTATTTACTTATTTATTTTAAAGATTTATTTATTTATTTGAGAGAGAGAGAGTGAGAGATTGAGTACACAAGCATGAGGGGCAAGGTCACAACCCTGAGATCACAACCTGAGTGGAAACCAAGAGTCTGGCGTTCAACCCACTGTGCCAGCCTGACACCCCAATTATACCATTATTTAACCTCCATTTTAAAAACAACTTATTTAAAAGCTGTCCCCTATTATTAGACATTTCCCAATACTCCATTAAAAATATTGTGAGCTTAATACAAGTATTTTCCCACTGAGCCTATGCATAGAATGAGGAAATGGATTAAATAAATAAATAAATAAATAAATAAATAAATAAATATATATATATATATATTCCTGAATCCTTTGTTTGGACCAGGCAAATGTTCTGTTAGATAATCATCTCAAGTCTCTAGGCAGGCAATACATGAAGAGAAAGAGAAACAGCAAGAAGATACACAAGTGTTTGGAATTAATAGTGTCCTTCACAAGCTGAAGTATAAAACCAGTGTATAAGGCAATATAACTTGTGGTTATGGCATTGGGATTGAAATTAATCCAAAATTTAACTGATTTCCAGTTTCACCATTTGGTTTTACTAGTTTTTACTTTGGGAAAATCAGCTAACTGCTGAAATTCACTTCCTTTATCAGTAAAATAGGAATAAATTATCAGGGCAATTGTGAGGATTAAACGGGAAGATGTATATAAAATACACTGCATCGGATCTTGCATTATAAATAGGTGCTCTATAAATAATATTGTTATCTGAGCAATCTGCCTTTGAGGAACACATTAGATCCCTGGTTGTAACAAAATCAAATGAAGTTAATGATGTGTGTAAATAAAGAAAATATTGGTTAGAAGAAGTTACTCAATGACAGATAACTTTGAGAAGGCACTTCAGTGGCAGACTTCCTGTATCTAAGTCTGGGGGACAGGGAGGAGGATATGAACTGTTCAGTCAAAAACTGTTTGAGGTGGAGGTAAACACATTCCATTGTCCATACATACAGAGCAAGTGCAGTACACATTAGATAATCCTTTAGTCATTCCCAAATGCAGCAGAATTATTCGAGGTGCTTTTAAAATACAATTCCCACACTGCACTCAGAATCTCCAGAGTATGGCTAGATAATCCATATTTTTAGCTTATGATCTAGATATGCACCCCAGTTTAAATGATAGGGGTAGTTCTCTTCATTCTGATTTTGTGCTTATCACTTCGAGTTATGGTTTGGATCCCCATGCCAGTCTACCACAGAAGGAGAATGAGCTGGTCAAATGGGCAATGTTTTCAGTCTCCAATACAACTGCATTTCCTGTTGAAATTCGTAATTGTCATTCTGACTCATCCAGAGGTTACCATAGCTTGATTAATATATTTGCTATAGACTACTTGTGGTAGGTAGGTGGACCAAATAAAGTTTCTTCTCAATTACAAAGAGCAGATAATCCCTTTAGGGAACCGTCAAACCGTGAAGCCTCTTGGAAAGTCATATAACTGGCAGAACCCAGTCTTACCTCAGCTGCCTTCTTTTCGAAGATCGGCGGTGCTGGCCCTGGTACCTCTATGTCCCGTGTTTATGTACACACGGCGTATGTTCAGTCAGCGTCACCTCTGTTAGAGTCTACGGGGCTGATCTGCTCATTGCGTGATGAATTTCCTTCACAAAATATTGTAAGGGAATTTCCGAAATGAATGTGCTTGGACAAATATTATAGGATATGCTGTCTTCTCTCTGTCCCTAAAGTGGTCTCTGTGTGGTGGCGGAGTGGTCAGCTGAGAAGCAGCGCTTTGTGTCACGGGCTTAGCTTCGCTGCATCAGATCGCGGTGATCTGGTCAGAGCCTCCACATATACATTGCCTTACTTAGAAGAAAAAGAGGAATTATTACCTCACTTGCTGTTGTTTTTTTTTTTTTTTTCCAACGAGGGACTCAAGACCATTAAATAATACTTAAAAATAATCCTGCTGCATCAGCAAGCAATCCCTGTGTTGTCAGCGCAAGGCTTTGGTGGACACATGATCGTACAGCCTGGTGGGGTAAGTTCAGCATCTTGCGCTGACCACGGTAAGCAAGTCTCATAGTTTGTCCTCACCCCTGAACCGCCGAGACACTAGGTTTATTGTGGGGCAGTATCACTCCCTTCTCTTTTCCCCAAGCAAAAGGCCATTGCTCTTGTGCTTAATGAAAACCAGGCTCTTCTCTGCATGGCAAAACCAACTCTAGAAACTATCAAAATATAAAGGTTATATCAATGGAAATATATTTTTGCCACAATCCCTTGTTAAGTTCCCTAAATTAACTGTGGTCTTTCTGGTCTGACAACACATGAAGTTAAACTTCCCTCACCCAGTGCTTCTTGCTGAAGGGGTCAAGTCTCAGTCCTGTATTGTTTCATCCCAGTTATAGAGTGAAACTATTTTTAAAAAGTCTAAGAAGGCCTCTCCCATGAGCATGTAACGTGCCTACCAGCAGGCTGCCAACAAGCCCAGAGCAGCAGAGCAAAAAAGCCGCATTCAAGCCGGGCTTCTAAAATTTCTTTTCCTTTTAAAACTGGCTCTAATGCTCAGTTTAATATGTTTTGGGAAGTGTCCCAAACAGAATGACTTCTGTTTGGACCTGCACTCTTCTAAGTGAGACCTGAGTGGAGGTTGTCATAAACCAGCTGATAGGAAGCTGAGATGATGCATCTTGCCCACTGTGCAGTCACGTGTAGAGAGCGCACCTGGTCCCTACTTCACTGACCGTCTGCAGTTTAAGTTGTGATTGGTAGAGTAAGGTATAGGAGGTCTAAAAATTAATTCAAATCTGTGGCAGGTTATGTTAGTGTGCACAGAGTTTGCACTTCTAAGCTGTGGTTTCATTAGAAGAAAAGAGGGGTTTTTCAGAACAGCATTGTTGCATCTTTCAGCCCTAAGGAGGAAAGAGTGTGCTCATGCCCTTAACCTCCCATTCTCAGGTCAATGCCAAGCATGGTAGGGGTGTTGAACAGTTTTCCTAGGTCATGTGTTGTCTTTACGTGCTACCTTGATCCTGACAACCTAATGAGAAGGGCATTATTAGCTCTATTTCTTTTATTTTTTATTTTTATTTTTTTAAAAGATTATTTATTTGAGAGAGAGAGAGTGTGCATAAGTGGGAGGGGCAGGGAGAGGAAGAGAATCTCAAGCAGATTCTGTGCTGAGCATGGAGCCTGATGAGGGGCTGGATCTCACAACCCTGAGGTCACAACCTGAGCCGAAACCAAGAGTCGGTCACTTAAAGAGCTCTGCCACCCAAGCATCCCTTTAAAAAAATAGATTTATTTTTTTTACAGAGAGAGAGAGCGTGCACAAGAGAGTGCTGGGGGCGGGGGCAGAGGGCGAGAGAGAATCTTAAGGAGGCTCCACGCCCAGCGCTGAGCCCAACGTGGGGCTTGATTTCACGACCCCAAGATCATGACCTGAGCCGAAATCAAGAGTCAGGGCTTAACCTCCTGAGCCATCCAGGCACCCCTAGCTCTATTTCTCAGATAAGGCAAAGGGAAATGAAATGACTTGTCCTGGAAGTTGAACTGATATTTGACTAACTCGACCTTATTCCATTGTATATATACTTTCTATGTTATCTCTAAACATACTGAAGACCAAACCTCTGAAGTTAATAAATATTTTATAAAGAGAATTCAATGTGCCAAACTATGGAATAGAGGAAATCTAATCTTTTCTCTTCAAGGTTGTTGATAGTAGGATGTTTGCAAATGATTTGCACAATACCTTTATGATAGCTATTATAACACAAAACAGGATTGTTTCCCTCAGAATGTGAATGAATAGAGGAAAATGATATTACTAATTTTCAGATGAATAAACATACACTTGTGCATTTTATTAAGTATGGAAATGCCTGCAGGAAGGTCATAGGTTTGGGAAAATTGAAGCAAAATTTCTTACAATGGAGTATCTATTTTTCCATTATTAAAATATTTATTTAAACGTCAATTGAATACAGGTACAGTTTATAATTCCTCTATTCATAAAATGAACTTGGCATTCAAATGCATGGACATATAGTGAAAGAAAAGAGCATGTTCTAATCTTTCAAACCATTTCTAGTATTGAATTCTTTTTGGTATAATTCAAATTTTATATTTCTATTTTTAATCTTCATGATTCTAATAATCAACAAAAATTAAGACAAAATTTAAAACTATATTTATAAGTTCATTTGCAACAATATTAAGACCATCTAGTTATTTGCTACTCTACGTGCCAAAGCAGACACCTGGTGTTTACCTACCTATCTGTTCCTCTGATTCTGCCTGGATGATGGGGCTAAAGCACTACTTAAATACAGAGCAGGTGACAACTGGGAGAGGAAAAGGCAAGACCTGACAGTAGATTAGAACCAGCAGTGTGGTTTCACTGCCTTATTTTCCAAGAATACATAGGTGTCTATCTACTTGTTTGAGGCTCTAGACGTCTGTTAACTCTATTTTTAACCAACTTTCTTTTGTCTTAAAATGCAACTTTTCTATTTGAAAACAATTTTTAAATCTTTATAAAATCGAGAGTTTTTGAATTAAAAATGTTCAATTCAGAATGTGCCTTGATTTCTTAATTTCATGATCCATTCTACTAATGAATTCATCCCATATTGCAAAACATTTGTGATTCTTTCATCAAAAAGTAATAGGAGAGGGGCACCTGGGTGGCTCAGTGGGTTGAGCATCTGACACTTGGTTTTGGTTCAGGCCATGATCTCAGGGTCCTCTCAGTGCACAGTCTGCTTGCCCCTCTTCCTCTGTTCCTCCCCCCAGTCTCACTCTCTCTCAAACAAATAAATAAAATCTTCTTTTAAAAAAAAAAGTAACAGGATTACAACTTTAAAGCTAGTACTAAATAATAAGTTACCAAATACTCAAAGTACATTACCTAATTTAAAGGTCACAAGAGCCTAGTAAGACAAATATTATTATCACAAGTTTACACTGAGGGAACTGAATTTCAGAGATGACATACACTTAAAAAGACTGACATCAATGTGACTTGCCCAAGGCCACTGAGGCAGAGTTGGGACAAAAATAAACTAAAAAAAAAATTGATTCGTGCTTTCTTTCCTACAGAATTATAGAGAAGATCTAAAATACTTAATTAAAACTCAAGAAATTAGAAAATATCAATAACTGGATCTAGCCTAGAAATTTTAAAAAATGGAATAAATACACTATGAACTGAACAATATAAAATAGAATTCTCAAGGCTTAAATGGTTAAAAAAATATATCTTTGAAGATGCATCACATACAGTGGAGAGAAAAAGGACAATAAAATCTTCACATTTTTAGTGCCATCGATTCCTTTTATAATAGTGACCTTCAAGGTGAAGGTGAAGAAGGTCTCTGTTGTGATTGTACAACAGTTCCAGGGTCTCTGTTGTGTTGTACAACAGTTCCAAAACTATCCCTCTTTTTTGTTTCTCACTGTTCCATCTCTTTGTGTCCTGCCGGTTGTTAACAGAAGATGATGAACAGGACTGTCCCCAACTCTAGACTAATGACACAATCTTCAGTACCCTGGAACTGAGGATTGTGGAAAGCAGAGTCCAGATAGAGGAGAGAAGAGACACAGCAGAATTCAAGTATCAGAGATGAGGGGCCAAGAAACAGGGGTGAAGTGTTAAATTGGTAAAGTAAGGAGAGGCCATAGAACACTTGCTGGGGATTGAGAAGGACTTCATCTTGTTCTTTCCCCGTGATTTATTGTCCTTCTCAACATTGCTCTTGGCCTCTTTCTTCTCCTTTTCATTCCACTTCCTCTCTACTGCAGCAGGAAAACTGTGGAATGCTATGGTTGCTCACAGCCTGATGGTATCTGGGGAACAGTCCATGCTCTTCTCAGAACTTGCCCCTCTTCATACCACTGCCTGGCCTCCATGTTCCTCTGCTCCCCACAGGCCTCTAGAATGGGAGAGGCAGGAGGAAATGGTGCTAGGCAGCTGGTGGTGAGTTGCAGTAATCTTATTAGACATTGGTTGCATCATGTTACCCATCAGTTGGGGAAGGTTAAGTGATATAGAGGTAGCTGATAGTAAGTAACAAACGTAGATGTGCAATGTGCGTATTCGTCAGAAATTGCCACATATAGCTTATATATTACTGTATATCTTTATATCACTAAGAGATAATACAAAATACAAACACACAAAAAAGATTTTCTACTTATTGGCTAATGGACTAAGAAGTCATTTTTTTTATAAGTATAAAGCATAATTCAGATGAAAAATTTAGATACTTTCTTTCGAGCTGGGAAAGGCCAAGGTTATTAACGCCAGCTTATGGATAGGGAGATTGGTGTTCAAAATGGCCAAGGCACTTATCTGGGGTCACCAGATATTGTATTTGAATAAATGGATTTCTTACTACGTCATTTTAGTTTTACTTATATCAAAATTGAAATTAGTTTAGGTTTCCCAGTTCCCCACTTATTAATGTCTATGGCACTCATCCAAGTGTTATAGTGTCATAAAAACACTTACATATCAAGATATATATATGTGTGTGTATATGTATGTATGTATGGGACCTTCCAGCAGTTCTCCTGAGTCATATTTCCAACTGCTCGTAGGGTGTTGCCACTGAACTGTCTTGCCACTGCATTCAATTTATCAAGTCCTAACTGCATCATATCTCTCACAGATACTGTTATTCTTCTAGTCCTCTGAATGAGACTAGAAATTTTGGAGTCATCTTTTACTCATTCTGCTCCTTCATCGTCTAATTATGATCTGTCCCCAAGAGTTCTCATCCCTTCGTCTTTGCCTCCCCTGCTTGATTCCCACAACTACCTCATACTCAGGGCTTTCATCAGCTTAGACTTAGATTACTGATGGGCTCCCTTGCCTACACTCCATCACCCACCACTCTGGCCTCAGATCAGTGGCCCGTCAATATGCCCAGCCACGAGCTAGTCCAAACACTTCTTCTGGGATTCCGAGTCTTTCTAATCTGTCTATTTCCTATGGCAGTCTAACATTCACTCTCAGCTTAGGGGAGGCCATTTCCCCTCCACTTTCCAACGCAAGTCACTTCATTTCTGCTACCAAACTTTGTCTTGAATAAGTTTCTCTTCCTTCCTTCTTACCTTTCCTCTTTTATTCAAACTATACCCATATTTGGAAGCTCAGCTCAAAATCATTGTCCCCAGTCTTCTCTGATTGAAAAAAGTTCATAATGATTTCTCTATTCCTGAATTCATATGACTTTTAGCAGTATTAAATGCTTTGGGTCTCCACTATGCTCTCATGGATATAATGTATTTATCTTACCAGAAAGACTATAAATACTTATTGTGTAGAACTAATATCACCTGCACCTTTCATAGTGTCAAAACAGTTGAAGACACATAAAAGTGATATTTTACTAACTGACTGATTCATTAAACATGCATTATTATTTTTTTATAAGCAGATAGGACAAGCGGGCAAGGCATCCCTCAGTATCAAATATCTCAAGGAGACGAGTGACTTCTTTAGATTTTACAAGTGTAATAATTTTGGCTTTATTTATATACTTATCCTGAGCCAAATATTCTGAAAATTTTGCTGACAAGGGAAGTATCAGAACAGGAAGAATCCTTTACTTTAAGGACTAGAGACTTACATACAAAATTATATATTGACAATCTACCCTATTTTAAAATGTAACTCTGATGCCTGAGCTGCATCGTCTTGTCTAATTGACATACCAAAGTTAATGAGCATCTGAATACATATGCATGCCTGAATTTCTGCATTTTTTTTTCATGTCAGCAATGTAATTTCACAAACCAAAAGGCTGAAAGATAGATAGCTCCCAGTTAGGTGTCCTTGGACTTAAATAGAAAACATCTAGTTTAAGTTTCTGCCATTCCTGCCACTTATTCAAAATCTTTGCAAGCAAAGGCAGAAAAGGAACAAGTTTTTCTAGTAAAATGAAACTGCATAAAATCCCCAGCAGTTCAAAACTTTGCTTTCTGGACTTTTTCACGAATTACAACTGCAAGTTTAACAGCCAGCCTTTGGGACTTCAATGCACCAGGTAGGGGATATTGTTCCATAGAATAATTGCTCTCTAGGGAAAAGGCATTTCGGTGACTTTCATGTTATAAGGGCAGCACGAGCCAGTGGGTCATTAATCATTAGTGAGTGTCACTGAAGAGTTTAAATATAACGAAAAGAGTCCAAGGACATTAAATATCAGAGGGAAAAAATTGTAGAAATTTTCATGATAATCTGACTTACTGACATGAAAGTTCATGCCTATACATATATGCAAAGATCAGGTTTAAAAGAAATTCGATAAAAGAAACTTAAAGACTAATTTATTACGCTGAATAAAAATTTATGTCTTCACAGCTGATTCTTTTGGGGTATGTGTAGGAGAACAGCAGAGTAGAGGGAAACGGGGCAATTCTTGAAACAGTCTGAAATTGAAATGTACCATCTCTATCTTTGAGTTGGTAATTTTTTAAAGGTGCATTTCTTAATTTATTCAACCATCTAAGCATAAAGGAAGCAACCTTTGATAAAAAGCAAATATGTGGTTAAAATTAAAATAAGGTAAACATAATTAAAATAAGGCACACAAGTACTAATAGGAGGAAAAGAGGGCATTTTCTCCCCCAAATCCTACCTTAAAAAGAGCTACGGTAGTTATGAATTCTCTAGCTCCAACTTAGTAGCAGTTAAGAAGAAAGAGAAATAGAATAAATTATCTCACGGGAAGCATAACAGAATGCCAGGAAAACAAAGTTTCTCATCGCACTAATTTTCAGGAGTTTATCTCGTAAGTTACATTGTACAGCATTGATTCAGTTAGTCTTCAGTTTGAAACAGCAGAAACCACCTCTGGGTAACTTGAGGAAATTTACTGAACAGATATGAGGGAGTTCTCAGAATCAAAGGGGAGGTTGAAAAACCAAGATTGGACCCCAGAGGAAGCAGGCTTTTTAGTGTTAACAGCTGAACAGCGTGACCGCCTTTCCCGGGCAGTAGCACTTCCACGAGGCCGCTCCCGCGCCGTCCCAGTGTCTGTGACCATCACAGCGTAACTTGTGTCTCAATAGCAGAAGAGTTTGACAGTTTCTCCCGGGCGTTAGTCTAATGAATTGGTCCAACTTTTTCTGACGCCCTTGCTTCCATAACAAGGAGTTACTTGTGCAGGTCACTTGAGATCTGGAGCTGCTTCCCTTCTCCGGCCATGGGTCTCCCCCCACCTCTTCCTACTGTGTCAAGGGCTAGTGGACCTTGGCGGGTCAAGATGAATACGGTTAAGCAAAATAGTTTGAGGGGAGAGAGAATATTGAACGGAAATGACAGTGAAATGTAATAATCCGATAAGACTACAAATCATTGCACTTAGAGACATGCTTTTTCAGGAGAAAATGAAGCACTTTCCGTGGGAATCTTAGTCTTCCCTCCTCCTCACCCTTACCCCCAGGCCGAGCTTGGGTGATGAGCTTGAGTGATGCACAAGCCCTTGTGAGTGCTGTCTGGGGCAGCAAGACCACAGCCCAGACGTAAGGAACCTCCAGGGAGCTCATGGGCCTCCCTGGTGGGAAAGGAGGCATAGTAACTACCAATCCCTCCTACACAGAGTGAGGAGTGGCAGTTCCCCAAAAGGAAATCAGGGTTCTCTTAAATGAGGGGAAACAGATTGCTGAGCAACCAATCCCAAATGGATCCATGTCCAGTATGAAGGACAGTAGCAATATCTTATCGGACATTTAGTGGGTGCTTATCATCTGCTAGACACTGTTACACATGCTTAACATTTGTTCAGCCTCACAACCTCCCTTTGAAGGCAGTACACCTAGTTTATAATTGTGATTTTAATAAGTTAGTTGCCAAAGACATCCAGATGGTCAGTGATGCAATGAGGACTCGAACCTGACTACAGGACTCTCGTTCTGAATCCCTATGAACACGTCACTCGCTGTTTTAAAAAATAGGTGCCGAAACTCTTCATACAGCTGCTTCTCATGAAGATAAACGCAAAATCAGAGCTCCTTGAATACGCTGTGTATATAATCAAATACATTTTGAAAATAGGTTAAATACATTTTTTAAAAAACCCTCTAGTATCAAGTTCATGCCAAAAACAAACCTAAATACGTGAGACTGCCAATGGTCAATATCGTTTCAGGAAAAATATAGGTGATTTTTGTTGTTTGTTTTTTAGGGAGTTTGTTTTCTCTATGTATTTTCTCTGTGTATTTTGAAAAGTGTATCTTTCTAGTCCAGAGAGGGTAATTTATTAATTTTTTGCTCTTTGTATATTAAAAAACAACCAAGAACAGTAAAAAAATCTGTTTCCAATAATTTTAGAAAAATTCAGATATTCCCAACTTAAAAAGCAAAAGTTCCTTGTCACTCATGCCCAAATCTTCTGCCAGTCCCATTCCCTAGATGAAAAGAGTTTAAGCTGTAGTTTTTTTAAATGCCCCTCTTCACAAAGAGCAAGCAGACTGTTCAACTATTATGGTGTATTTCTAACCAACAATTAAAGCCAAATAAAAGAGTGCTCACTTCGACAGCATGTGTACTAAAGCCAAATAAAAGAGAAAGCTATCAAATGATTGAACTTTCATAGCACCAAATCCTAAATGTCTTTTATATTTTCCTCTAAGATAATGATCATGAAATTATTTAAGAGTTTCAAGGATAAGAAATTGAAGAAATATATTCCTCTACTATATCCCAATTTCTGTCACTGCTCTCTATTCTTAGTCTTTTTTTTAAACTTTGTTGAGGTTAAGAACCATGAGGGAATTTAATAATAACTCTGAATCTTTTTTCTCTCCTCCTCTCATGAAAAAATTATAGGTACATAAATACACCTGCATGTACATATGTACCTCCCACAAGTCTATAAATAATTTGGGGAGTTCATTGACCCATAAAGACTTCCAAGTGACAGTTCTATGGTAAGACCTCCCATTTTAATTTGGTATATTTTTTATTTGTGAATTTATTTATGGGAATGTGCACTGAGAGATTAAACCAGGAAATTTGGCCTTTATATGCCATGATGTCCATGACATACATACATATATATATATATATATATGATATATGTGTGTATATATATATATCACACGCATGATGTAGAGATATATGTCACATATAAAATGATGTTATTTTCCTACAAATTTAAATTGTGTCTCTGTTGTATAGATTGAGGTGTTACAGAGAATTTCTATTATTTTGAGCACCTTTTGAGAAAGGAATTACTGACTATACTTTTGAGGTATTCTTCCAATTAAAAAATATGAACACTTTGAATAGGAAATGGATGACAGCAAGACAGATTCAATTGAGACTTGATTTTACTAATTTTTCTCAGCATCCCCAGGCTTCTCTGCACATCCCAACTCTTCTCAATTCATCTACTTACTATTATTAAAAAGATGCAGGTGGGGGTACCCATACATGTGTGCATGGGGACGTAGAGGTGTTAACATTTTCTCATGTCCAATGAACACCAAAATATCTTATCTTGGGGTGCCTGGGTGGCTCAGTTGGTTAAGCGACTGCCTTCGGCTCAGGTCATGATCCTGGAGTCCCGGGATCGAGTCCCACATCGGGCTACCTGCTCAGCAGGGAGTCTGCTTCTCCCTCTCCCGCTCCCCCCTCTTGTGCTCTTTCTCTCTCTCACTCTCTCTCTCAAATAAATAAATAAAATCTTTTAAAAAAATATCTTATCTTGAAGTTTCCTTAAGTATTTTCTATGCCTAAACCACCTTACTTATAACATGGCTTTCCTTTAGCTACTCAAAACTCATTTCTCCCACTAAATCATTTTTAACATTTTATATTGCTTAATTCTGGAAACAAATCATTTGTTAGATGTTTGATGATAAAATAACAAGCAGATCACCATAGAAAATGAATTTTTCTGAGAAAGTATTTTATATAGATGTATTCTGCTGGGTGGGGAGGATAAGAAGGGGCTTGTTTTCATTTGCACTTTGGAGTGACCCTAACTTGAAAGGTAACTGTATGAGTATTACATTTAACTAGAAATTTGTTCTGGTGGAGAACAAGTGAGATGTGGAGAAAGTGAATGTCAAGAACAAGTTATAAGTCACCGCAGGGAAGGGAAGTTTCCTTAGGCAAAGCCCTGCCTGTAACACATGTATACCAAAAACATTTTTAATTGGCTCCCCTTAAAAAATTAAGTATGCAACTGAAGATGTCTAGAGAGAGGCAGAGAAGAAACAACATCAAAATAAGAGAACAGGGTAAACAATGAGAAGAATAAAATTGACCCAAGAAGAAAGAGTGGATTTAGAACCAAAAAGAGCCACATAATTTGTGGGGCTCAGTTAAAAGAACTTAGGTCCCATCATTCAAAACTTATTAAAGATTTCAAGATAGTCACAGCCGAGTATTAAACCAAGAGAGACGTGTTCTGAGCACAGGGCCCCGTGAGGCTCCCACACCGTGTAGCAGGCCTTCCCTGCTTGGAACAGGGAAGCAAACTTGAATACATTTTATAAATTACCTTGGAGAGATTTGAAATGATAATCATTTCCACGGCATCAGAATAAGACAAAAGAAAGGAAAGAACAAAGGGAAAACAAGAAAGAACTCATGAAGCTTAAATACATTTGAAGACAGGTCAGAGATCTCCTTCAGGCCTTAAATTTGGCCCAGATGTGCTAATTGGCTTTATCTTCATTGTAGGCCCTGGGAAAGCCAAAAAGGTGAATATCGGCTTCCATATCATTTTTGGCATTTCTGAGTTTGTATATGAAAAGTGATTGGATTCCCGTGAAATCTAATTGCCATATCAATGTCAATAAAAAATATGCTACGTCGTTAACATTTATTTGACATATCCGAATACTTACCTCCCTTGGAATCAAAGATTCCTGTGTGTTTCACACATTGCAATTCAAATAGGAATTAAAGTATAGGGGCACCTGGGTGGCTCAGTCGGTTGCTGGTAAGCGGCGACTCTTGGATTCCGCTCAGGTCAGGATCTCAGGGTCCTGAGACTGAGCCCCGGTTTGGCCTCAGCGTTCAGCGTGGAGTCCGCTTGTCCTTCTTCCTGTGCTCCTCCCTCTGCTCTCTCTCTCCTCTCTCTCATAAATAAATAAAATCTTTTTTTTAAAAAGCATAAATACATATTTATTTTCGCAAGTGAAAAATTCTGCCTTATTCATGATAACTATAAATTGTATAAAGTAGTTATTTTCAAAGATTTAAAGAGAGAAGTGAATTAGCAATCAATTTGAATATTGAACAAAAATTTATAACCTGAATCTGTGGACATCTGAGGTTTTAGTACAGAATGTGAATATTATAAATATTACAAGCAATTTTTAAAATTTATCTTACTGGAAGCTCACAACAATACTTTGAGGTAAGTAGAGATCATTGTGTACATTAGATATTTGAGAAGACTAAGGCTCACAGAAGTCAGATGTGACCAAGGTCACCCAGGGTGTAAATGGAGGCAAATGGATCAAATAAAATTTTGTTGCTCTAAACCCACTGTTACTTACTTCATACCATCCTATCTTTTCAGAACTGTGGATAACTCATGTCAAAATATCATCTTTATAAACGAATGAGAAAGGGTAATTATTCTTCTTTGAATAATCAAAAATGGAGGTATACTCTTCTTTTTAAAGATTTATTTATTTTAGAGAGAGAGGGAGAGAGCACACGTGTCCGAGAGAGAGCAAACACCAGCAGGAGGGGCAGAGGGAGAAGGAGAGAATCTCAAGTAGACTCTGCACTCAGCGCAGAGCCTGACATGGGGCTCCATGGGCTGGGCTCAGCCTCATGGCCCTGAGATCACAACCTGAGCTGAAACCAAGAGTCGGGAGCTTAACCGACTGCACCACCCAGGTGCCCCAAGGGAGATATACTTTTTAAGAAAATAACACTTGTAGTAAATGAACCATTGGACCAAACATTTTTACTGTTCAAAGACTCCTGAAAAGATTGTTTCAAACTGGGCTCCATGGTACAATAAAATGGTTAGGATGAGGGTATGCAGGCCAATCCGGAAGCTGGAAGAACGCTTCATTCAGAGAAGATGGAGTTTTAGCTGCCTTAAATAGTAGGCGTATAAATAAACTAGCTTCTGAAGGAAGACATTCATGGCTAAAGAAAAACAATTAGAAAAGAAAAGAAAAAAGAGAAAAGAAAAAAGAAAAGGAAAGAAAAGAAAGAAAAAAGAAAAGAAAAGAAAAAAGAAAACCAGCAACACGCCGCTTACTTATGGTTAGTAAGCTAAAGTGCAGTGTTTTATCTATGGTCCCAACAGCAATTGAACAACCGAAATTTTACCCCCCGTTTAATGATCTCTTTCCATACAGATCGTTCTGTGATAGCACACTGCCTATGACTTTAATTATAAACTTTTTTGCATTCATCTAGTTACCTGAAGAATATTATTTCTTGCACACTGATGCTGGTTATACTGTGTTAGATACCAGTATTAACTTTTTAAGTAAAACATAACGATGGGCTTGGGTATAACAACAGTTAAAAAAGTGTATTTTCAAATATCCCAAGCTTTCCTAACATCGTCATACAATTCCTATTGTTATGAGTTCTCAACAATTCCACTTTGTTTTATACACAGATATCATGATCATGAATCCTCAGGAAAAAAAGTCTCATTTTACATAGTCAACTTTGTGTAAAGCCAGATTTATTTATAAATCATGCATTTGCACCTGCATAAAAAAAATGCTGCATTGTACAAATGATTTGTTCTTGCCAAGATGATGTTTAATAGAGCCAAACCCTGCAAAATTGTGGTGTTTTCTATTCGTTTCCTCTGTCTGAAATTTCCTCCATGCTTTGCTGAGCCTATGTCCTCCTATCACATTAATAACACTAGTTATCATTTATTATCCTCCTCTTGTGCACCGGGCATTTTATGTATGCTATTCGTGAAACTCAACACAACCCTGTAAGGCATTTATTGGTTTCCATATTTTTCAGATGAGGAAAGTGTGGTTTAAGAGATTGGAGCAGTGAGTCACATTGATAATCTCTATGATTTCATAGCTACTTTATCACTTCACCTTCTAGAAGAACTTCTCTCCAGACCTTGAAGGGAAACTTAAGAGAAAATTTAATATACTCCCTATAAGGCGCCTTTGTCTCAAAAACAAAAGTACCTACACCTATTTTGGAAATAAACTTGATAATTTATGAAGGAGTTGCCAAATAGTGTTTTTACCCATCTATCTTTGCAGATTTTTTTATCTTTTCTGATTTTTTCATGATCAGAAAATAACATTTTCTAATATTTTCACTTTGTATAGTTTTATAAAAGAAATATTTTCCTTTGTAAAAATATCACTTGTAGATACTGATGGATTTATGTATGGGGATTATTAACTATATTATTAGTGATAATGTTTTAAGTCCTTCAAATGCTCATTTCCCTCCCCATGCTAAAGACCCGCATTTCAGCCAAATTGTTCACATTTTTAGTGTCAAATTCATTGTTCAATTGTTTATTTTGAAAATGTTATAAAAATCAAGAATGATTTCAGTGCAACAGTACTTACAGTTTTAAGCTTTAATGATGTTATGAGTTATGTTTCAGTATTTAATTTTTACATCGGGGAAAAATGCGTTATCCACTTTTCCAAAGATGGATAAGCCAAGAAAAAAGAACACTGGAAGGCATAGGAAAGAGGGTGATCACGGGGGGGGTGGGGGGCTGTGCTGCAGGGCTACAGGGCTAATATAAATGACTAAAATGATCAATAAATTACTTACTCAGAGGATGATTATATATTGGTCTCTATTTTATAGACAAATCTTCTATTTTATTGTCACATACATTAATATTCTATGTTCCAATATTTTATTGTATTGTATTGTATTTTGCTTTTTTTAGCTTGGTGTGTGGTTTTATAATATGCTCTCTTAAGGAACAGAGGTAAAAAAAAAAATATCCCAGGGATTTCTACTGATCCTATTATGCATGGATGGAGAACACCATAATTCATAGGCTACTGGAGTAACATGTGCCTCCCTATTCTAGTCTAAGCACTTTGTTCCAAATAGTCAACGTGAAACTAAAGTAATTGTTTAAAACTATTGGCAAGACTTAAATGTTTCATGGTTAGATTTCTTTGTATATATATTTTTAAAAACTCAAGTAAATGGATGATTTCCTTTAATTAGAAAAGTCCCTCTCTGGCCCCGCCTTTAAAAAAATCTTCTAAAATAGGAACTTTTTTATACAAGAATTTATTTAAATTTGTCACCAAGTTTTATATGCTTCCATTTTAACGTTCTGGTTAAGTATGGCCACATTTTACCAATTACAGAGATACATGCAGAATATTTTATGAGAGACACTATGGTATTGTAAAAAAGTGTTCTGGCCTTTGAATCAGTAAAACAGATTTCCAGCTCACGTTTGCCAGTGACTGGCTGTGCACGCTATGGCAAGCCACTGCAGTGATCTGAGTTTGAGTCTGCTGATCTGTGAGGTGCAGTGCAGTGGGTAAATTCCAGAATTCCCAACCTTTGGGCTCCAGTAGTCTAATGAGTCTACCCTTTCCCCCCTACCCCGACCCGATTGGGAAATCCAAATGATGGAGAATGATAGAAGAAGCCCTTCAAAGATAAAGTTTTATTTCTTTCTTTTAAAATGGTTTAAATAAAAACAGGTATGGTGGTTCTTCAGAAGGACTCTCTCTCTTTCTCTCTCTCTCTCATTATCTATCTATAAAACTTGAGACATTAAATAAATTCGCCACATGTGTGTTCTTTGGCAAACTGGTAACTATTAACTTAATGTGACATTTCCTTCTTTTTTCTTTTTAGAGAAAAGAAATCAAATTTAAAATTAAACATTATAACCCTTATTATTTCATTCTCTGTAACTGCATTAAATGGTTTACAAATGAGATTAGTATGTATTTGAGAGAGAAATTTGCAGGTTAACCTTCTTGATATTAGTTAATTGCAACCTTCTGTGAGTCTATAGTAACCTTATTTCCAGGGTTAGAGCCAGTTTTTTGCATTAGTTCTTCCAAAGGGACCACATGTCAAATATCCTTGGAACAGAGTACAATTTAAATTACTGGTGGTCTACTAGTTATTTTCAGTCTAGGAGAACAAACACCAGATGTATTATAGACAGACTTTAAAGGGCATTATAAAGGCAAGGGGAAAATGTTCTATTTCTCAAATTGTGGGATCCACCCATTGTTGCTCTGTAGAATAATCTCATTCTGGAAAAATTCAATTCATATTTATCCCCATGCTCTTTGAAATTATTCCATGAATGAAGAGTCTGTGCATAAAGAACCTCATATAAATAAGCAAGACATAATTCAGTCTTGATCCCTAGCAAGTGACTTGGAATTTGCATGCCTGATTTAAAGAGAGAGATTGATGATGCACTGTGTGTCAAATCTTGTTTAAGGTTACTTGATAATGCCCTGTGGTTTTGTTTGAAAATAAAATGTTTACCGATTCAAGAAACAGTTTAGAACGATTGTCTGCAAGATGAATCTACTTATTAAGGGCTAAATAAGTTTAAAAGCCGGAATCCTTTTTGTTCTCTGTGGGGCAAGGTGTTCCTGGGGATTTTGCTGACATTTTCAGGTTCTCCTTCTTTATAACCCCTCGTCCATGCTCCTTCCCTGATCTCCAGCCGGACACTGGTCTCAGGGTAACACTGACACCCACACCGCCATTAACCACGATTTGGCTAACTGCTCAGTGAGGCCTGGTGTGAATTGATGGCCACCGTGGCCAGCTGTGCAAAGCCTTTGATCTGCATTTACATTCTGATTTCGTGTTTTGGTGCTGGTGGAGCTTTTCTGACCAACACTGGTGAAATGGATTTAAAATTCCGTAGCAGGATTCTTTTTAGCCACTGTCTACTTAGTGGAAGTCTGTTATGAGCCTTTTCAATGTAGGGCTATATATAGCATAATGCAGTAAATAACTCCCGCGTATTTTTCCTGCCGCTAAGGAAATATATATATGCCATGTTTTAAGGTAAACGCATTTCCTATTGCACCTTGGCTATTTTCTAACCTATCTTCATATTTCCGTTGGGAGTAATTTAAATAAAAGTCCTTACCATTTGTACCATCTCGTAAACTTCACTGAACAATGTGCGTTACACAATTCACTGGAAAATGTTTTGCATTTTTGATATAACAAAGAAAGGCAGTTCTTTAAGGCAATACTCAGAGAGTCAGGGAGTTTTAATAAAAGCATCTATCTGTCAATAGGTGTATTTTAAACTTTTTAAAAATCAGAAGTAGGGGTTACGGAAAGTATCTTATAGGCATGGCTAAATGTGTTATCATTTAAATCTAGAAATTTTAAGTATTCTCATGTATTTTAATTTAGCAAAGCACATATATAAATACTGCAATCAATATTTATGGAGCAATTTGTACATCGATCTCTATCTTATAAGGGATCAAAGAATTACATGAAGCCAAAGCATATTTAGAAGCAAATGATATTTTCTTAGACCTAAATAAACTTCAAAACACAGAATCTACAATGTTTAACTTGTTTCTTAATGAAAATATGTTGTTTTCATGAGATGAGATGATGAGATAATCCAGAAGTTATATATAATAAATCTAGAAACAGTCAAATCTATAGCAACCCACTGGTCACCTAATGGAATATTCTGAATGATTCAATCTGATGTAATTAGAGGTCACTAAAGATTCTGAAGATGTAAGTATTCTTTTTTGTCCTTTGAAAGATTACTATATGGCATTTTCATTAGCATTTTTAGTGTATGACCACTGTTTACTGAAATGTGGACTTAGAGCTTTCCTAAAAAAGAATGTGTTTGTTCAAATATAATAGACAAATCTTTTCTCCTGGCAATGGCTTTTCAGTGGGCACTCTCTCAAAGGTTATTGCTTTTCTTGCTGTTACTCCTTAGTGCCAACAGTAACATCTGTATTTGTTTTTTGTTTTTTTTAAAGATTTTTTATTTATTTATTTGAGAGAGAGAGAATGAGAGACAGAGAGCATGAGAGGGAGGAGGGTCAGAGGGAGAAGCAGACTCCCTGCCGAGCAGGGAGCCCGATGCGGGACTCGACCCCTGGACTCCAGGATCATGACCTGAGCCGAAGGCAGTCGCTTAACCAACTGAGCCACCCAGGCGCCCCAACATCTGCATTTGTAAAAGCTGATTAGTGCCTTGAGTTTTGTTGTTGTCCTTTGCTTATTTTACATATTATCTGTGAGGTGGGTATAATTATCCCCATTTGCAGACAAGGAAATGAAACTCAGAACATTGTGTCCAAGCACATTGTAAGTGAACCATACGTATTATGGACACTGTTAGTGGGCTTCTTGGAATTGGAATGTGGGTTGGACAACTTCTAATTCAAGAAAGTAACTTAGCAGAGTTCTATAAGTCAGAGCTCAGACTTAGTAGAAAGCTTTAAAACTATGTGTACTTTATTAATAAAATATCTATCATTTGTTTTTTTTTAACATTCATATTTTGTTCAACTATTCTGTGTCCCCAACTGAAAATGCAAGGACGATCAATACAGTCCTCCCCCTTAAGGATCGAAGAAGAGCCTAAAGTGAGAGAGACAAACACACTGTAGATAAAACCATGTGACAAATATTGTAATCAGCGCATTGTACAAATGAGGAGGGAAGAACTATTGTCTGGTGAAGACAGAGAAGATAATTCAGTGGAGGCACTGGGTTGTAAAATAGAATGATAAAGGATGAGCATAAGCCAGATGAACTGGGCAAAGTGTGTTCCAGGCAGAGAGGACACTCCACCGACACTCACATGTAAAGCGCGAGGTGCATTTATAAAGCTTACCCGTAATTCTGACTAGTTTTGGCACTGCAGAGTGTAGAGGAATTTGTCATGAGATGCGACTGGAGATGTGGATTACAGCTGGGCTGGGAAGGGGCTTGTATCCCAGGCTGTCGAAGTCATCAGTTCCTCAGGCAAAGAAATAACACGTCATATCTCAAGATCATTATGGTGTAGGATAAATTTGAGGATACATAATGAAGACAATGAAGAAATGTAGAATATTAGGACAAGAAGCAACTGATGAGAATGTAAACTAAGTAGTAATGAAAAGTAAAGTAATAAAAATTACTTGAAAAATTGTATGAACAGGGAGGTATTGGGGACAGATTTAATAGAAGAATATTTTTAAAAAAGTTAAAATGACTGATGTTTTTCCTTAGAAATTTCCACTAACAGAGCTAAGCAGGAGACACAGTAAGAATGTGGGAAGCCTCTGGACTCTGTTTTGGACATTAGGAGAACTTTTGAAATTTCCACATAGATGGTGCTCAGCGGCAGCCAACCTAAATCTCTATCTCAGGAGCAGTAGGGAGGTGTCATAAGAGTAGTGTGGGCAATGGGACTGTACAGAAAGCAAAAATTCAGTTATTATGACAATAATAACAACAACATTAATAATAATAAACAAATGCCATCTGTCTGAGATTCAGCTCCTCTGAGGCAGACTCTGAGACAAGGATGCAGGTATGAGTGATTTATTAAGGAGGCCCCCAGGGGAACGTGGCAAAGGAGGGGGAAGGCAGGATGGGGCAGGAAAGTAAGCCAAACAACAGAGTGATCACAGGCAAAGTCTTGCAAAGGGTTGCTTTGGCCTGATGCTGCAGGGGAACTTTGTTTTGTTTATTGATTTATTTATTGACTTATTTTAAGTAATCTCTACACCCAACGTGGGGCTCGAACTCACCACCCCAAGATCGAGAGTCACAGGCTCTCCTGACTGAGCCAGCCAGGTGCCGCTGTAGGGGGACTCTGAAGTTTGGATTGTGCTTCGTGATTGTTCTCTCAGGCAAGGAAGCTTGGGTACCCATAGAATTGCTTATAGGCCATTCCAGAGGGCTAAAAATTCCCAAGTCCTAGCAGTCACCCTCAGAAGAAGAGTCACAAGAGCTGGATATTGAAAGCAAAATCACCCAGTGGGTAGGCAGATAGAAGGGCAAACACTGGATGGGACAGCAACATTATCTACTACCAACATTATCCACTATGCACTATTCAGAGCTTACATTATGATTGGTTTGTAGAATATTAGGCCCTATTTGATATGAGAAGGGAGCATGAAGTGGCTGAAACACTCTGGAGTGGGATGAAGAGACTTGGCTTTTAGTCTCATCTTGGTCCAAGGTAATGGGATTGGCAAGTTTCCTGACCTCTTTACGCTACAGTTTTCTAATCTGTTAAATGGGCAAAACAACATTTGCCTTGTTGCCTGGGAAGTAATTTGGTGTAATGAAAAACAACAAAAAAAAGCAAGAAAAATTTCACATTTGATCTTAGTCAAAAGGCCGAGAAATGATAAAGCAAGAAAAATTTCAAACCCGAGCTGAAGAATCTTTTTCGAAAATTTCTTTTTTGGAGTATTTGTGACTGTTAAAAAATAACCATTTTTCATAAACTTTATATAAATGCCAGGGGTTGTGATCAAGGCCTCTCCCAAATATACTATCAATGTAAGAGTGATTTAAGAACCAGAGAGAACTCAGCTTTATAAATAATGATTAAAATGTTTCTCTTGGGGCTCCTGGGTGGCTCGGTCAGTTAAGTGTCTGTCTTCGGCTCAGGTCTTGATCTCGCGGTCCTGGGATGGAGCCCAGCGTGGGGCTCCCTGTTGAGTGGGGAGCCTGCTTCTCCCTCTGCCTCTGCCCCTCCCCACCGCTTGTGCTCTCTCTCTCAAATAAATAAATAAAATCTTTAAAAAAATAAATGCTTCTCTTGAACATAAACTCCTGTTGTTTAAACTCAGAAGAAAGAAAAATTTCTTTTCTGCTCTCAAACAGCTAAGAACTTCACAAAAACAAATTCAATGTTCTGGTTTTTTTCATGATTAAAAGTTCTTGTCATGGTTAGAATTCCTCTTTTCGTCCATCTTCTGTGGATGCAGATTGGCTAGGTTTTTTTTTTTTTTAAGATTTTATTTATTTATTTATTTGAGGGAGAGAGTGAGCACGAGTCGGGGGAGGATAAAGGGAGAGGGAGAAGCAGACTCCCTGCTGAGCAGGGAGCCCAATGTGGGGCTCGACCCAGGGCTCCATGTGGGGCTCCAGGCAGGGCTCCATGAGGCATTCGATCTCAGCACCCTGAGACCATTGAGACCATGATCTGATGAGTCAAAGGCAGGCAGGCAGGCAGGCAGGCATTTAACTGGCTGAGCCACCCAGGAACCCTGGATTGGCTAGGTTTATAGCTACTTAATAGCTGTGTGATTTTAAGGCATTCGTTTGACATCTCTGAGTCTCAGTTTACTCATCAGCAAAATGGTAGATAATACATATTTCTCTGGGTTGTTTGAATTATTAAATGGGCAAAATGTTTTGAGCAATTTATGGCACATGAGAAGACACACATATATATGTATATATATAAAATAAATATAAAATAAATATAAAATAAAAGGTATGTAACTTCTTTGTACACCAGATAATTATCATTGTTCAGGGCCATAGGAGGAGTTTGATAAATATATGTTAAATGAATGGCTTAATTTTATCCTATGATTCTTTGGCTTTAAAATAAAGATAATAATTGAAGAATTAAAAATATTTTCCCTTTTCTTCTGCTCCTCAAAGTGACCACTACATATTGAGCCTAAGGAAATTTAATTACTTGTGTGATCACAAATGTCTTCAGTGGATTATACAATTTATTATGGTTTATTTTTTTTAAAAGAGATTCAACATTTTGCTTCTATTTTATATGTCACATACAGGATAAAATAGTTAAAATTTCAGTTATTTATAAAGTACCTTTTTTTACACACAAGATGGTATTGGACAAATGGCCAACATATTTCCGTTAACAAGATGGCTCACAGAATGTCAATAAATTAGACAAATTTACAAGATTAAAAAATGTACATGAACATGGTTAAAATAAATCCTTTTAAGGTGTTTCACTGTGTAGTGTACTATTTATGAAATATTTCATTTTGTAAAAATCATAATTTTTTCTATTTGGTAGAACGTAAAGTTTTGCTCAGCATTTGATGGTTCACTCTCTCGATCACTAGATAAGGCACGTAGCAGAACTGGGGGTCCAGCCTTACACCGAGAGTAGTTGGTTATGTGTGTCTCTCAAATCCAAGTTCTGTACTTGCTTCTAGACCAATTAAATTCTGGCAGCTGTAATTAATTTTACAAAATCTACTAAAGATCTTAGAGAACAATTTAATCATAAAATGGGCCAGAATACCTAAAGGTAGCATTTATACTGTTGGTATTAAGCCTATCATAACAAAAGGCTTGCAACACAGAGGGAGCATGGAGAGGAGGATAGCTGGTCCACATCACGTCCTGCTCATCCAACTTGACCATGTTGACCAGGAATTTCAAAGCCAATGCTTTCTTATAAATGCCTTATCCCCCTCCATCACCCAGCTCATTGTTTAGTCTAATATACTTTCTGCTTAGCCAGTTCCATTCAGGATTTCCTAGTTCCTTCCCATTTGGCTTTGGCAATGCATTCTTGTGAATGGGTGGCATTCTGAAAAGTTTCCATTTTTCTCCTTGAGAAAAAATGTGAAACATAGACCTCTTCTCATTTTTATTCAACAGAATTCCATTTTGTAGGCCTTTCCTAAGAAAAGAATATAATTCTGATAATAATAATAGTAGCTGAGATTTATCAAGTACTTCCTATGCACCAGGCACTATGCTAAACACTATACATTCATTATTTTATTTAACACTTAAAACAATCATAAAGGGAAAATACTAATATTAGGACCATTTTACAGATGAAGAACTGAAGCATAGAAATGGTAAGTAGCTTACTTACAGGTAATGGCCATTAAGTGGTAGAGCCAGGATTCAAGCCTCCTAAAGCTGACTCCAAAGACTGGGCACTTGTGCTAAGTATTCCCGAAGATGTAGATAATTATCTCATGAGCTCTTGGGGACTTATGATAAACTCATGCGCTGAGTGAGTAATAAAGTGTACAATTAAATACTGTATTTTCAGTAGCTGCTACAAGCAAATGGGGGAAATCAAAAGGTAAGTGTGAATCCGGGAATCTTCAGAGAAGATGGTCAAGATTTTGCTTTTTTAGAATAAAAAAAAAAATCAAGAATTAAGGTAGAAACATTTGTGTGAAAGAACAAGATAGAAGGAAGGAGGTGGAAGCATTTCAAAGACATCAGGAAAAGAGCCTGAGTCCTTCTGAGGGGCCAAAACATCAGTAGCAGACAGAAATGCATGAATACTTTCTTCTAGCCCAGTGATTTTCAAATGATTTCCTGGAGCTCTGAAATTCTTAGAGTCAAGTGATCCTATGCCTGCTTCAACTGAAATTGCTCTGCATTTATCTGAGCATATGTCCATCCTGGCAAATAGAGAACAAGCTTCATCTGGCATCACAGCTCGTCACTTTGCTCTAATTACTTTTCTTGAAAAGTTAATATCCATAATGACACCTTATATCTTCTTAGAGTTCACAGTTCATAAGGATGACTTTCATGACATCATATCTTTTGATCTTTCCCACAGCCTGGAGCATAGTAGGTGTTCAGTAAATAAATAGAAGGAAAAACAAAAGGAAGAAAATCTGTTGTGGGTATAAGCAGGGTCTCTTGCTTTCTTATTCCCCAGGAACAAGATTTCCAAACTTTTGAAACTTTATTTTCTACTATTGCTTTTCTTCTCCCAGATTAGATCTGAAAATAAGGAAAATGTAGAGTACTGGGTTTCTTTCTCCCTGCTTGTAATTATTTCCTCCAATCAGGATGTAGTTTCAAGAGTGGCCAACACTGTCAATCACCCTCTACCCTCCTTTGAAACTCCTTGATTATGGGAAAGTGCTTTGCATGTAATCACTTCAATTACTCAGTAAAACTTCCTGTGTTCCTTCTGCTGTGTTTTGAATTTGGGTTTTTAAAGAGGCTTTGCTACTTTCTCCTCAGATTCACTTAAAAATATATTTGGAAGGAATAGAACAAAATGGCTTTTGAGTATGAGCACACATCTAGTTGTCCAAATTAGCTTGCCCAGCCCGGAGAGTCCATAGGATTGGAGCAGACAATAGGGGTGGCAGAGGCATCAGAATGAGGGGCTTTTTTGCTGAGGGCTAATCCAAGACTTCAGATTCCAGGGAGATTGCAAGCTGGGAACTTGGTAGCAGGCTGTTGCATTTGAAACCATTCATTTTGTCAGAAATTCCTCTGGCATGAAGTTCTGGGGTTACTTTATGGGCGATACACTTCTTTGGCCTTGAACTTGGTTAAAAAAAAAAAAAAAGCAAAAGCAAAAACAAAACCAAGAATGAAAACAAATATAGAACCACAGCAAAAGACCTTCTTTGTTGGACCTCCCAGTGCAGGGAATGATAGTTTCAAAAAGAGATTCTCTGTTGATCTTTGAGGGCTAGGATCTGCTCTATGATATTGTAGTCACTGTGTTGGCAAAGTCTTCAGAGGAAGCTGCCAGGCTCCTGATCATGGGTGGTGGTGGGGGGTGGGGTGGGTTTACAGGACTAGGCGAGGACTCCCTTCCCAATTGGCTCATTGATTATAGTCCTTTCAGAATAACCAGTCACTCAAGTCACATGGTGGCAGGAGTCAAAGATTTTTTCCATGTAAACCTCTGCACCCTTAGAAACTCAATCATGGGCACTGTGATGAATTGACTACACCAGCATCATGTGAAAATAAATACTTGCCTTTATTAAGCACCTACCATGTTCTAAGAACTGTGCTATGCACTGGCGATACTGAATGAGACCTGACTTTGACCTCCAGGAGATCACAGTTTAATGGAGAAAATTCTTCTAATAAAGTGGTTAGAATCCTCTTTCTGCCTTACCTTGCTTGAACTTAGACTCTCATTCCCAGGGAACTCTGTGGTGGAGCAAGAATCACATGGTGCTTGAACTGCCAAGACTCTGTTCTCATGACAGTTTCTGTCTCCTATAACCTACTCTAGAGAAAATCTCCAGGTTCTATGCTTGAATGTCCCAATTTCAATTTGCTTGATGTGAAAAGGCTAACGGCAGAAGAATTCTGACTTTTTTATTTGGCATCCAAAAATTAGTGAAAATTTAAGTGGCAGGAGATGAGAATTTGTATCAGATGGTGACACTGGGACTATAAGGGAAAAAAAACACAAAAAAAATTGACAAAATGTTTTACATCATCATTACTCTCCTAAATTAATTCCTTTAGTTCCATAATCAAAAGGGAAAATAAAAGTTACTTTACACTCATTAATTATTTGTTAGGTTCCCCTTAATCTCTACAAAAATTTTGTGAAGCAAGTACATCATTTTTATTTTGTGGAGTCTCCCTCTATAAGGTGAGGGATATTAAAATAGGTTGTCTACATTCCTGATACCATAGTGAATAAGTGGTGGGTCGCATTTTCAAGTTGTCTATCTCTTTCCCAAAACCATGTTATTGCCACTAGAAGTAGGTATAATTTTTATCTTTATTTTACATGTGAGAAACTATGTTTTAAGGAAATCATGTAACTGGTCTAGGTTGACACATCCAGGGAAGTAAAAAGAAAGACGGGAGAGCATCTTAAAAGGATAATGGCCAATGTTTCCGGAAAGGATGTGGGTCTCAGCTAATTCAAGATTCTGAACCTGGTGATCTGAAAATGGTAACATCATCAAAAACATTTTAAAGTTACATGGGTTGGCAAGTTTAAAAATGTTAATATGGTGGTCTGTCAAACTGACTCTGAATTGATGTCCAAATATTCATTGAGATGACCAAGAGGTAACTGAAAATAATTGAGAGTGTAGGTCAGGTGACAGCTCATTCTGGAAATACAGCTTTAAAATCATACTTGCTGTTCCCGCTGCCTGAAGTTCCTTGTCCCACATTTCCCAGAACTATTTCCTTTTGATATTCTGGTCTTAGCTGTCTTGTCACCCCTCCCACTTTGTCGACCCTAGCCCAATCTAAATTTTCCATCCCTACCTATCCCACCATTCCAACACATCGCTATGCTTTATGTTCTCCATAGCACTTATTATCTGAAATAATCTTAGTCATTATTTATTTACTTGTCAGCTGTCTCCCCCCACCAAAATACCAACTCCAGGGATCCAGATCACCAGAGACCTTCGTCTATCTTGTCACCAGTGCTTCCTGGTGAACATTTATGGTATAGGATGAAAACAATTAAAATGTAATTTTCTGGTTAATTTCAGACATCATTAAAAAATATGTAGGACCTACTTAGATGCTCATTTGTTAACTCTACTTTTAGTTCTATTCAAGGATGAGTGATGAGTTAATTTACAGCATTTTTGCTTTTGGCCCCATGTATTCCTGAAGTGTTCCTCTGGTGATATTTTTAATACAAATTTGCATGTGCTTTTTATGTTATATTTGTATAGCATAATGAATATATAATAATAATAGAAAAGAGTGTAATACTATGTGCTACATCTGCACCGTTAAGTGGAATTGCCCTTCTCTACATCAGAACACAATATTTGGCCTGTTATATATTACCATCTTCCTCTGAAATCAGTGGCCCTATTTGGAGTTAAGTGTAACATTAGTGGTAGTTCAATAGCTGGAAAAGATTAGCAAGAACGAAAACAATATTTCTTTTGGCAGAAAATTAAAATTACACTTTAATTATTACCATTTAAATTTTATTTTAGTGAAACCTACACTTAATCTGTAACTCATGAGGTAATTATATACTTAATAGTTTAGTCTTCAAACTTGTTTGAGTTTTGACTATTTTCTCTTGAATGTCTTTGTTGTTATGATATATCTGATGGGAGGTAGAACGTTGACTTCTCTTTGTTTTTATTTCAAGCATTAAAGTAAAATAAAGAATTTATATAACAATTCTATTTTTTTTTTAGAAGTTATTTTCCTTCCTGTCATTAAAAACAATCAGTTTAAATTGTAGATCCATTTGAAAAATCCATATCCTCTGTTTATGGGACTATAACACACTTATACACACCTATACACACTACATTAATCATGAAGATAATTAATGCACCACATTAATAAGCCCTTGGGTAATTTATACCCTACTGAAAAAGTTTTTCATTCTTAAATCAAATATATTGAGTCATTACATTTTAAAATGGATTTGTCTTTGAAAAATGTTACACCACCAGAAATCCTGAGTGAATAGTATCAAAATCTTTGTAAGTAAAAGCACACACAGTTTTGGGGAGACGACCCTTCAAGAATAATGACATCACACACTCAGTTACTTTAAGGATGATCTGTGAATTTACTGCTTGTAATTTCTCTGCACACATTGTGAATCTGTGAATATATATTCATATAAGTGCATTCATTTTCATTAATATTTCCTTAATTTCTTTATAAGGAAATTAAAGGTGGTAATTTAAATGCTTTTGATTTCTACAAATATTATGAAAGATTTTATCCATTGTTTTATAATTTTGAAGTAGCCACAGTCTCATGTCCTACACCTAAAGTCCGATAAGCCCACATAATACAAGGGTGATTTACCAAGTATTATATAAATTTGAGATGCAGGTGAAAACAAATTGAAGGCTTCAGGGTATGTGACAGCATCATCTAGTTCATATGCTTATCTTCATCTTGCTCCCTCATTTTCTTGACCATATTTACCTCAGTAAGATTTTGATTACATCTGCCAGAATGAGCAGAAGTTTTAGAACTTCATTAAAAAAAAAAAAGGAATGGTAAATATATGACAGATAACTACTAAAGGAACTCATGATTTTACCAGTTAGCTGCAATCGGCTTTGCTCTGCTGCTTAGCTTTCAATAGGTTATTTTTCTTGCTCATTTTAAACTTTATTCTGAAATATGATTTTTTCCCCCATAGGCATTCTGCCAAACCTTAATAAATTTAGTGAGGTCTGACAAGTCTGTTTATATTTTTGTGAACTATGAAGATCAGGGGTTCCTGGAGTAAATGTGAAAGGAGTGTAAGGTGTCGTTTAGTTAATTTAAAACACATTATTGGACAGTTATTCTTGATCTTAATGGTATCATAATTAAATTTTACTCCAGTTGAAAAACAACGTCTCTGGTTTTAAATGTGGGTAAATATTTCAAAGGCTTTTCTTTGTGATTTATGGATACTTTTTGTATAGGTGTTTTTATTTTTATGTTCCAAATGCTTTTCCTTAACAATACGTATTTTTTTCTAGTTATGGTGGATTTCAATTTTGAAAAAAAAGATAAAAATTCTATGACCAAATATTTATCTGTAAATATTACGTAATCAAATTATATGTAAATATATGGGCTGACATAACCTTATAAGCATGAGCTAAAGAATGGATTACATGGGAAAATAACACTTTAAAATTACTGCACTTACGAAGATTTATTATGTGGGAATAGTTTTATTACATTGTTTTAATACTACTATAAAATATATTTATGTACATTTTATATTTTATTGTTCCTAAATATCCACAAAATATGTAAGAGAAGTTTCACAAGGTTGCTTGAAGAAGTGATACTGGGTGGGCACTGAGAGACCACACTGAACAAAATGTGGGGAAAGAAAATTTGCATCTGTGCAGAAATAGCATGCTTTGCTCCCCACAGTACCCACCCCAGGTGGTTGTTATGAGGATTAAATGGTATGAGGTTATATAAACTTCTTGCCCAGTTCTGGACATATAATAGCCTGTCAATAGATGGCAAATTCTGCATTAAAAGAATTGAATCCAATTGACATCTCTTTAGTTTTTAATGCCTGAATAGAGGTAAGCTGAGTTCTAGTCTGTGTAGATTGAATCATGTTTATGGTGTTCATTCTTCTCTGAACTTAGTGATTTAAGAGGGCATTTGAACATAAGTAAGAGCTGAAAATAAGTAGTTGAAAGGACAGGGATGAGGTTCATCACTTGAAGTGGTACACATCTTCGTGTTCTGAAAGGGAATAGTAATTGTCTTTAACTCTGAGAGGCAGAATCAGGACCAGACCCCTGATAATTATAAGGTGGTAGATTTCAGATTAGTACGAATGAAGGAGAATTTTCCAACGGTACAAATGCTCAACAGCAGAAACAACTACCTGAAGTGATAGTGGATTTCTTTTAAGAAATACGAGAAGATGAATGACTACCAGCTGAAGGTGTGACTTTGGCAATGGGTAACTAGGATTTTAGAATCAATGTTTTATTTCAATGTCCAAAGAACTTAACCACTAATAGGGTTCAGAAGAAATGGAAGATGATATAGATGTATACAGGGCACGGGGAAGTCTTGAGCCGTGATTAAGAGAAATGACTGATCCATACTGCCACCTACCAAATGGAGAAATCAATTCTATTATTAAAGAGCAGATTTCTCCCCATTTTCCACATTTAATTCAAATTTAAATTAGAGGCAAATATCTATCCTCTGTTGTAGACTGCTGTGCAGTACTTTACTCTTTTTTCTTTCTCTTTTCTTTCTTCTTCTTTTTTTTTTTTCTTGCTGGAGATTAGTAACATAGGTTTGGGTACCAATCCTAGATTTGCACATACTAAATGTATGTAGTAAAACTCAGTACTTCATCTGTAAAGTGGAGGTAATAATAGTCCTTATCCATATGTTTTTCGTGAGGATTTACAAAAATGCTTAAGAGGTATAAAATGTGGAATATGCTTAAAATAGTGCTCTGATAAATGTCTATTATTATTTATGCTCTGGAGTTAATGTATTTAAATTATATATAGCAAAATCAATAAGGGAGGTAACGTGGTGATTTCCCAGGTACATTTCTTAAATTAATGAAGATGGTATTTCTAGTTATTTTTATTTATTTATTTATTTATTTTTTAAAGATTTTATTTATTTGACAGAGAGAGCACAAGCAGAGGGAGAGAGAGAGAGAAGCAGGCTCCCTGCTGAGCAAGGAGCCCGATGTGGGACTCGATCCCAGGACCCTGGGATCATGACCCAGGCCGAAGGCAGCCACTTAACCGACTGAGCCACCCAGGCATCCCTCTAGTTATTTTTAAATTAAAAAATATATAGTGAAAATAATAAGGTTGCAGAAACTGTAAGCAGATGAGTATTACTGACTAGCCATCACAATGACCAAAAAGTAGGATACCTGAGGGAGAAAGAAAGAAAATAAATCCAGTTCTACTTACTTACAGTTTAAAAATCATGAGAAATGTAATACAGAGAATGGAAATACAAAATTAAATGTAAAAAATCCATGAAATAAATTTATATATCTCTAGCGACTCTCTCAGGTTATCATTGTTAGGCTTATTGGTAGAAGATAATTTCTACTTTGGATGGAGAGAGCATGTCTCCTATTTCTTTGTATGACCTCATATCTATTAGTACATTGGGCGCTCAAAGATTATTAATGTCATTTCCCGGCAGGTGCAAGAATTGGAGTAGGTTTTAACATATGATTTATGTTTGTAATAAGATGTATAAATACAACAGTCATCCAAGAAATAGTAAATGGGCCAATACGGTGGTGGGGGGAGGCGGATAAAAATACTTACAGTTACCCACTTTACACCCACAGATCCTAGAGGATGTGGGCCAGGATTTTTAGCAAAACCCATCTGTGGTTGACAGACTTTGTGTAATTCCTCTATTTTTCTGCTCCTTTTAAATAAATTATTTGGCAAATTTTTTGCACTGCTACATCAATTTTTCAGTTACATTTTGCACAAGAATTTTGGATTTGCATCCCAGAGGAGCCTCTGGGAAGCCTTAGGGTATCAGATAAACTTGGACTGGAGGAGTGCCAGACATATAAAAGAGCCTCCAACAAGGATAATACTAGTTGTAAAATCCTCCTTCCTTAGGAATCTGAACAGATAAAGGAAAAGACAGTTTTGCAACTTCCCCTTTCAAAGATACAGATCTCTGTCTTTCAAAACAGCACTATTGTTTGCTAATCTTCCTGCAATGTCAAGTGTAGTTTTTGTGCTTTCTCCTGATTACTTGAATAAACAGCACATTGCAAAATGCTTCTCTGGGGCTGCACTTAATGCACCATTGCGCAGGACGAGACAGAAACCACTACGAGGTTAAGATTGCCATCACGACTTGATCAGTATAAATAATTTTTTTAAAACTCCCTTATTATATCATTCAGTCAAGATTTCTTACTAAGTGAAAAGCATAGAAATAGATAATCTGAAAGATACAAGGAAATGTAAGGCCTAACTTCTACCTTTAACAAGTTTACAAACTACTCAGAGAGCTAAGACAACACATATGCATGGATGTTTATTGTTGTTGTAATTACTACTACAAACTTGGTGGCTTAAGACAATGCAAGTTTATTATCTTTGTTAGTGTAGGTCAGAAGTCTGCCATGGGTCTCACTAGGCAAAAATGCAGATGATGGCCTACCAGTGTTCCTGCTGGGGACTCTAAGGGAAAATCTGTTTCCTGCTTTTTTCAGCTCAAGAGGCTGCCCCACTCCTTAACTTGTGGCCCCCTCCCTTTATCTTCAAGGTCAGCAATTTGCATTTCTCTGACCCTTCTTCAGCCATCAAAGCAAGTTCTCTCTGAACGAAGCTGGGGAATGTTCTCTGATTTAAAGGACTCATAGGATGATGTAGAGTCCACCTTGATAACCTAGGATAATCTCCCACCTCAAAGTCTTTAACCTTAATCACTTAGGCAAAGTCCCTTTGCTATGTAAGGTAACATTCATTGGGTAGAGCAATTGGGACAGGGGCATTTTGGGGGGGCCATTCTTCTGCCTACCACAACATATAAAATCAATGTGATATCTTTAGTACCTCGCAGAGTGCTCCATAAATGTTTTGAATCAGTGAATGAATAGAAAGATATATAAAGCAATATATTAAAGATATAAGGAAAGTGTATTTAGGTTTTTGGAAATACACAGCACTTGTACATAAATTTACAGGGCTTTGGTATGGCTACAGAAATATCTAATTGTTTGAAGTCAAAAGATTCCAAGTCAAAAGACTTAAACATATCAATTTAGAATTTATTTTAGTATATTCTTATAAATACATTCTTGGGTATTGTTATAATTATCAATAATAAATTCTAATGTCAATGCATGTTAATAGGTCCTAAATTTTGCTATTACAAATTATATATTATTAAGATGGTATTTTTTAGAGCTGAAATCAATCTCAATAGAGCGTCAATGGACATGGATCTTGGGTTTTGTCTTAAATCAATGTCTAAAGATGTATGTCAGAGAATAGGGGATCTTTGAGAGTTCTAGAAAAGTAGATTTTTATTTTCAGTTTCAATTTCTTCTTTTGTAAATTGACAGACTTTGGGTCCTTAAAAATCTAGCGGTCTACAACCTGGTAAACTGGTGTTCTTGAGAGTAGTTTTTGGTGGTTTTGACCAAAAGATTTTGTTTATGAATTCCTATATGTATATGTGTGTTTATGTGCATAAAATTAAATGGTAAATTTGCTACTATCTTGTCACGTTGCTTGAAGACAAACATCACACATTTTGGGTGTATTAGGGGAAAATTAATAAAGCCTATCCAGAGTCTACTTTTAGTAGTCACTAAGATGTTCTAAACACCACTTGCTATACACTGCAAGGTGGACAATATCTTTAACTGTGTGCTTTATATACTTGAATGTAAAATGAGGAGCTAGCTTGAATTATTTGGATATAAGAAAAAGTTAATATTTTATCATTCCGAAATTGAGTCAATAAGGATTTCTTTTTTGGATAGAGCATGTCAATACTCAATCTCTTTTTTAACTGATTTAATGGAAAAAACCCCGCAAATACTATTAGTTTCTGGATGCTGTATTTCCCTTAAGTAACATCAAGAAAATTATTTTAATGGCATGAATCCAGGCAAGATGCTAATGCAAAGTTTAGCATACCCCAGATTTTTACATTTTAAAATATCAAAGTATTTAACTTATATATAATTTTTCACTAGCAATATTTTATCACATGGAGTTCTGGGACTTTTTCTGCCTCTCTAGATTAGTTAATACAGTGATGCATCTGGAAAATTTAAATTCATATTTAGTGTCACTGAAAATTTATTGTGAAATAATAACAGAATTTTAGATTAAATAGCTGTTAAACACTAGGGGGTTTCCTAATATCATCATGCCAAGAGCATGTCTTCACTTTGCATTTTAATTTAGGTATTTTCTGTTTGAGATATTAAATGACCGAAAGAGTATCTTAAATATTTCAGTACCAATAAGGATAATAATAACTAAAATTGTATTATGTTCCTAAATATTTCCCACATGCTTTGCATGACTACTAGCCACCATTACAATAATTAATAATTTTAAAATAAATATAATTATAAGTCACCATTACACCCTTGTTATAATCATTTTTCAGAGGAGTAAAGTGAATTAATTTGTTCAGGTTTTCTCAGTTAATGTTTTAATTAGGGCTTGAACCAGTTGACCTTGACTTTATCTCTTTGCATACATTAAGAAAATTAAATAAACTCATAACGAGAAATGTTAAATCACAGGGCATTAAAGCTATGTATTGTACAAAAATGCTGAATTAAAAATTAAGCAAGACACAATGTTTTCTTCTGATAAGTAACTCTTAGGATGCTGCTGAGTAACCACAAGGAGTATAGCACTTTGGGGCGGTGGAAATTTGTTTCTGAGGAAAGTGGGAAAAAAAACCCTGGAAAAAATATTAGTATAACTTTAAACATAAGAAATGCTAGGATAAGTATATTCTTTGGGGGATGGACAGAGATAGCTAAAGAAATTATTTTATTTACTTTGAGAAGAGAAGGCTGTATAATGTCTCTTACTCATAAAAATAAAAATCAATCAATCAATCAACCAACCAATCTCATAAAAGAGATTCAGAAAACTCTATGAACATTTTTTCCTTTTATCAGGGCAAAAAAAAAAATAAGTTTGAGATAGTGATAATCTGGTGTTCTTCATTGTGGGTGTTCTGCTAAATGTCATCATCTAGTCAATATATGAGGTATAATTCTGTTTTACAGTTGCAGGGTGACAACATTTTGTTCATTCTGGAGTTCATTTTTCTCTCTTTATTCAGAATCAGATTAAAACATTGAGCAATATATTTCATCTGTCCTTTAAGGTTGGCAATTTCCATAATTTTGCTATTTTTTCCCTAACACTATTGTGAGTTATAAAAGCATATAAGTAGAGCAAGATTAATTAAGGGATATAGACAGTTTCAAGAAACATGAAATTTGCCTCCTCATATTCAACATTACATGGCTAGAGAAGAGTGATGTTTCTGATGGACCTGATAGTCCCTTAGCTCTATAAAGTCTCAGGAGTCCAGTGAGTACAAATACTCCCAAACTCGAGAGAGGTAAGAAGTCTGCCAAATACCCTACCATTTAGAATGAGTCGTCCCAGGCTCATAGATTAGGAATTTAAGTGTAAGATTAAAAAAAAACAAAAAACCACCAAAAACAAACCCCAAACCATATTGCCTTTTAACAAACAAACTAGATATAAATTTAGTCGTTAAAAAAAAATTACCAAGGTCCTTATGTTATATGGGACAATGCTATCATAGCATTAAGTAGCTCTCTAAGTAATTCATGAGTAGGGCCAATAGACCAGATGCCATATAGTATACTATATTATAAAGAACCCTCCCCCCCCACACACACCCGTACACATATATAGACATACACATTCACACAAAAGCAGTGCCTCACCAGGTGAAGCCTTTTTCTCTCAAGTTTGAAATGTAATTCCTGGTGTTGAGTGCCATCTGGTAAATGGAGTTGCCCTCAGATATCCCCAAGACCACAATAAACATGCAACATGTACATATAATAAAAGGGAAACCTCACTTTTATTATGTGGCTTTTAAGATGCTAAATGAATGGATTAAACAGTTGCTTTGAAAAGGGCCTTATCGTGAATATTTCATTTTTCTTACACTAATGATTTTATCCTCGTTGGATTCTCAACTCAGAAAAAAGAAATCGATACCCCAAGTTCATACATTTTACTAATCTGCCAGTGCCCAGCATACCAGGTGTGGAATGCTTAGGCTTTATAAGTTTGGGGGCACTGCAGATTTAACAAAGCAGCCAACACCTGGAAATACATAAAAGCTGTCCTCTAAGCGTAAGGTGATGAGTGTTAGTTAACTAGGCCCCCTGGATTCAGAGAATGGCCCCTCGTGGCTCAGAAAAGAAAACTGAAAGGCAGCATCACAGAGTTTAGTTTTAGCTCAGATTTCCTGGTGTTCTCAATGCCTATCTTCTCTACTCCCCAAAGGCAAGAAACAGCTCTAGTTAGGACTGTCCTTTTGATTTTTGGAGAATTTCTTTTAATATGCGCCATGATACTGCTTTATAGACATGAGTGAAGAGCATGGAAAAAAATGCTGATTTCTGCTGAAGTGAATATGACATATTTCTAGAGAAAAGATAACCCTGTTGTTTAACTCACTTGACAATTCCTACCTTGTGATGACATACTTTAACTGTTACTGTTGCTTCTCTGGATGTTGCTTTGTGGTCTCACCACAAACTCTGCAACAGATTTCCTGGGAGTGTGGCAAAAGTCATGAGTGTGGTTGAGTCTATGATTTGATTGAGTAAACATTAGAGTCTTTTTAGTGGTTAATCCATGTTGAATTAAAAAAAAAAAAACTTTACATTATGCCTATAATGCATCCTAAAGTCTTGTCTATTGTTTTCAGTCAGGTCATTTTTTTTTTTTTTTTTTTTTTTTTTTATGTTATAGGCAAAGACTTGCCACATTCCCAGGACCCTCTACTCGAAAGTATAGATTCCATCCGATTCCTTAGAACTGGGTGTTATACACAAACAATGAATCATGGAACACTACATCAAAAACTAATAATGTAATGTATGGTGATTAACATAACAATAAAAATTTTTAAAAAAGAAGACAGATGTTTTGTTAAAAATACCTATTTTAAAAAGTTTTTCTCAGACCAATTTCTCTGTGCTTGCATCCATACTATGTGCTGGACTTATCCTTCAAACAATGAGCTGTCTTCAGTCATAGTTACTTTATGTTCAAAGACAAAGTAATTGAAGTCCTGTTATTCATGTTCAAACTGTGTAAAATATGAATAGAGCGAAAGGGGGTAATTTCAAACTAAATGTCACCAATATACAGATTACTCTTTAGTATCTTCTTTTATTGTTAATATTGTCTTGCTGCACCCTTCTTGTTGGGCCTGTAATCACATTTAGATGACATTTATATCACCCATCTTAGACTAGAGCAACATTATCTAATAGAACTCTTCGCAATGATGGAAATATTCATTTTTTTAAAAATTTATTTTAAAGACACATTTTATTTATTTATTTATTCATGAGAGACAGAGAGAGAGAGAGAGAGGCAGAGGGAGAAGCAGGCTCCCAAGGAGCAGGGAGCCCGATGCGGGACTCGATTCCAGGACCCTGGGATCATGACCTGAGCTGAAGGCAGACGCTTAACCATCTGAGACACCCAGGCGCCCCAATGATGGAAATATTCTATATCTGCATTGTCCACTAGGAGAGCTAGTAGCCACACACATTTGGCTATTAAGTACTTGGAACAAAGGAAGCGCAAGTTAAAGTTCAGTTTTAATTTTACTTAATCTCAGTTTGAATTTACATAGCCCTAAATGCCTTGAGGCCATCAGACTGACCGCAGAGATGTAGGCTTTTGCGTGATCACTGTACCCACTCTTGAACAATTGTTAAAATAAATATGCCATCACACCCGCTTGTATCATATTGTTTTTTGATTCTGCTTCATGTATTTACGAATGTTATCTCTCTGATCAAAAGTTTAGTTGAACTACTACTCAGTGCTAGACATTAGATACATTTTTAATTTTGTTTTCTGTACAGCAATTACCCAATAGCCATTTTCTGTCCCTGGAGTATATATTCCTTCTTCATTAGGAGCTCCTATTAAAGATACACATGTCTTGGTCCACTTGAGCTGCTACAACAAAATGCTACAGAGTGGCTGGCTTACAAACAACAGAAATTTATTATCTATAGTTCTGGAGGCTAGAGGTTCAAGATCAGGGCACCAGCAGATTCAGTGTGGTGAGGGCCGGCTTTCTAGTTCATAGATGGTGCTTTGTTGTGCCCTCATATGGTGGAAGGAGCAAGAGATCTCTCTGGAGCCTCTTTTCACAGACACTAATCCTGTTCATGAGGGCTTCACCCAAAGCCCCCGCCTTCTAATACTATCATCTCTGGGGGTAGGATTTCAGTATTTGCGCTTTGGGGGAACACAAACGTTCAGATGATTGCACTTTGGATTTAAGCCAAGGTGAATTAATGTGTTGACTAACATTTTATATACATGCTCTGAAATGAGCTGTATTATATAAAGGAAATTAATACAAATTGCGATGAATTTTGCAGTATATCCTACATTAAAAGTAGTCAACATGAGTTCTTCACTGGTGAGGCCTATAGATGACAAATTACCAATTAAAGGGTGAAACAAATAAGGAGGGAAAGAATGAGAAAATACAGTTGCATGGGAAAGATAAGCAACACCAAAAATTACACAGGTGCTTCTTTCTCAGATGCGGAAGGTAAGAATTGTATAAAAGCATGGTGACTACTAAAGAATTCAGTAGAATAATCACATTTTAAAGCTAGGAAGGATGTTGGAAATCTCTCAATCTGGATTTCTGTTAATGTGACGACTCCATACCTGGACAGCTGTGGCTTCGAGTCACACTTTATTAACAGTTTAACCGAATGTTAGTTACATACCACCTCCAAATCTCAGTTTCCTTATTTATAAACCAGTGACAGTAGAAATACATACCTGTTAGATACACATATCTCTTTTTTTTTTCCGGGTGGGGGGTTGGTAGGTGAGAGAATACCTTTGAGATGTTTATTAGCACAGTACCTGACACAGAGTGTCCCATTCTGGTGTTAGGGAAACAGATATAAGGAGCTTAATTAATTTTCTCAATTAGTGACACATTTTGTGAGATAGCTGGGATCTGAAACCAGGTATCTGACTGAATTGAGTCCACAGGAGTAGAAGCACCAAACAGAATGGCACCACACATGTGCTACCAGTCACTTAACAAATGAAATGACTAGCCCAAGAGCACAGAACTCATCAGTGGTCTGCAAAGCACAAAGTCACATCAACTTCCCCATTTACACAAAGGCAAACATCACTTGTGCTTGAAAACGTGGGGCTTTTGAAGATATAATTTTTTAAAACAGGAAGTATAATAATGTACATTTTTTCCCATTCATTCCATCTAGTTTACATGATTTACTAGAGACTTGAAAGTTATCATCGATTTAAAATGATATTATATTGGCAATGAGTATTCATCCTGTATTTAAGTAATTACACAAGGTCTAGCAATTATAAATTCTCCTTACAAGATTTTCTGTTTTATCAAAAAATTTTCAGACACATTTTGGGGGACTTATACAAAGAGTTTAACACCCAAAGAGTATAAAGGTAAGAGCAAGGGATGGGCAAATCATCATTACTATAATTTAGAAAGAACAAAGGGCATGTGTTATCAAAACAAAGTAAAATAATAGCACAACTAATAATTTATTTCAATAAATTGCATAAAAATGCATAAAATATGCATAAAAATGCATATTTCTTTGTAGTTTAGGGAGATTTTAAGTTATTTATATATTGGTTTATTTTGTAGCTTATTGTTGAGCATTTCTTATATGTTCCATCCTGGGCTTATTTCAGAGATCATAATCTTAAACAAAAGACAGGTGGTTCTTCTCATGGGGTTTACAGAAATTTCTCCATCCTACGGGGTACGACGAACTATTCGAGTCTCACACCTGGATCTTTATTCCTTTGGGATCTGTGGAAGTTATTTTAGGATAGAAATAATTTACTTAAGTTTCCTCAGCTATAAAATGGGAGTTATAATAATTCCTTCTTAATATAAGTTTATAGTAAGGATTAAATAAGACAAGTTTTAAAGAGCATTTGACACAATGCTTAGCATACACCGAAAGCTCAACGCATATAAACTATCATTTTAACATAGAGAAATCAAATAACCTGTCAAAAGAGAAATATAAACATATAATTATAGACAGGTTTAAGCATTTATTGTATTTAGTGTAACAATAAAAATTGTGAAAATGTGTGACTTAGTAAATAAGTTTATTCAACTTCCTTGCGGTGCTCTAAATCTCTTATCTAGGATGGATTTTGCTCCAAGCCTATAATGATAATTGCAATCACGCTTACAGCCTGATCCTGCCTTCTCTGGGAGGGAGGGAAAGAGAGGAAAAAAAAAAACCAACCTAAAAAACAAATAGAAAGACTGGTCTCCTTTATTCTTTACCTGTAAGTATTTACTTATAGAAAAATCTAGCTTCTTTAAAAAGGAGTTTGAATCCCTAATAAAGCACAAGAGATGTGTGGGGCAGTTCAGGAACATGGCCAGGCAATACACTGAAGTTGAGATTTTCCAAGAAGCCTACCAGAAAGTAAAAAGGAGAGTAAAATGGATACTTGGGACACTAGGGAGACTCGGCCGCCAAATGATTTTTCAGTTTGCTCGGTTTTGTTTTTCTAAGGAGAAGATGATTAAAGAGGATTTACAGTAAGAGAAGGTAATATAAAGTAGATTCCTCAAAAGTAATTCTCTTAATCCCAAGCTTCTCTAGCTGTCCTAACCCGGGTGTTTTCTGGAGGTGGGTGGGCGGAGCTGGAGGAGGAGAAGGGAAGGCTGCTCTGTGCGGACGGCATTCATTTTGCCCACCACCACCTCTGTACCGCTGCACACCGCCCCAGAGTCGTTGTCACATCATGCCCACTTTCTCTTCCTCGGTCGACAGAGACGCGGCTTCCTATTTGCACCCATCTCAGAGACGCATTGGGAACTATCCCCCCAAAGCCATCCAAAATAAAGCCTGCTCTTGCCTCCAGTAATCAGAGCATCACCTGGAGATGCAAAGACAATTCAATCCCGTCAGTAAAATGAGAGGTTTGAGCAATGATCTCAGGTTCTGCAGACATGAGTCTTCCCGCCCCCCTCCCCACCTCCTTCCACTCCCCATGCAATCTCTTTATCTCTCCGTTTAGATTCTGGGAGGCTGGTGGGTACATTCAGAGGGATGGAGGTGGAGAAGAGAGGCACTTTTGTTATGTATGAATTAAAACAGATTGAGAGACTTCCAGTGAAAGTTAGTCTTAGAAGGTACGCGCATCATATAGACATACATGCCTGCGTGTGTGTGCGTGTGGACACATAGTCCAAGCTACATTTATCTGTCGGAGACAGGCTGTAGATAATCCTAATCTCTTAGACATTTTAAGAGAGAGCATGACCAGACTTTATCACAGATCCCAAATCAGACAAGTTTCTCTGATGCACTTTAGGCACATCTGTGGTGATTGCGGAGCTTGGTGTAGCTGCTGAGAGAAGCTGCCCGCTCTGAGCATTTTGGGCTGGGGCGGTTTTCTTACCTGACACGGTGGGTGTCGGTGTTGCTCGTTTATTTTTACCCCACAATACCACACCCTCTTTTTTACCTGGGCTGGACCTGCCTGGCTCTGCCTCCTTGCCTGTCTCCCCCACCCCCCACTGTCTCTCTCACTCCAGGGAACCTGTGTTAGTGTTTTGAGTCCCTACTTTGCTCTAGCAGGGAAACCAGACAGATTAGGAGCTAAAGCACTTGTCTGAAAGGCAGCTCTTTGCTTTCTTCTGCTGCTGCTTCCCCTTCCTCTTTTCCCAAAGAGACATGTAAACACATGTATTTTCCTGTTTAAATTTAGCGAATTGGTCCTCTGCCTGTGCCTTGATTTAGCTATTGGGCTGAGCCTTGCTCCTCCCTTCCCTACTCGGATAGGAGCCACAGGGATCTGGAGCTCCAGCTTCCAAATTGAGCTGGCCTCAGGCCAGGTGACCTTCTCTTTGTAAGTTTCTTTCCTAAGCAGAGTTGGGGGGGGCGCGGCGGGGGGCTGGGATCTCTTTGGTGTTGTTGGGGGGGAGGTTAGTGAGGAAAGGAAGGGGGTGGAAGAGAGTAAAGGGCTGTTGTTAAACAGTTTCTTACCATAAGAGGGAGTTCAGACCTAGATCTTTCCAGTTAATCACACAACAAACTTAGCTCATCGCAATAAAAAGCTGCTCAGAGGCGACTGGTTCTTTTAGGCACTGAGTCGGAACAGGCTTCTCTCAGCCAGGCATCTCGTCCAGTGGGATCCGCCAGCGCGTCCGGCAGCACCATGTGGGGGACCAAACTTCTGCCAGTCCTGCTCCTGCAGCATGTCCTCCTCCATCTCCTTCTGCTTCCCATCGCCATCCCCTATGCAGGTTAGTCTTCTCTTCTTCCTCATTCGTCTTAACTCTCTCCTGCTAACCTTCCCTTTCCCTAACACCTTCTTTACCCCTTCCCCCGCATCCTTTCTTAACTCTGTGTGTGGCATGGTTTTTTTTTTTTTTTAAAAAAAAAACATCTCCTGGTGCTTTCTTTTGATATTCTTTTTTTTTCTGTTTGCAAGGCATTTACAATGATAATTAACATCCCCTGAATGTGTCCTCCACCCCAACCCTAGCCCCAGCTCCCCCTTAGCCTCCTAGTTGTGGACTGTGGGACAGGAATGAAGTGCTAACACTTGCTGGAATTTTGCTGGTTTGGACAAGTTTAAAGCTGAACCGAAGGTCTGGTCTTGAAGAGGGGAGAGTGACTGTCAGTACAGCAGGGTCTCCCTTCTTTCCAGGGGATAATTTTCCATGACATTCTGCTACCCCACATCACGCAGTGAACCTTCAGGGCTAAATGATGACTTTATACAGGTTTTCATTTGGAGAAGGCAGATTAAACTCTGGGGATATGCATGTTATAAAAATGAAAGAGAAAGCCTCTCTTCTGAGATCTCATTCTGTCTGGGTTTGGATGTCTGCCCTTTGAAACTGCAGGGCAAGGGAGGCACAAACTGTGACTCTGATTTAAGCTGGGAAACGGCTCCTTTCAGTTTCCCATTTCTCCCCCGAATTTGCAGGTTGGGAAGGAACTGCTGGTGAGTTCATACTACCTTCCTGGAAGTGTAGAGATTCCATTTGCTGCTTTGGGAAGTTTTCTGTTGTTATCAGGGCAAGAGGAAACATCTGTATTTGTTTGTATTATCATTGTGGTGGCTGAGATGCCAATGGGAGAAGGTAGTGAGCACCATGGGTAGGCACAAGGGAATAAAAGAATGGAACGAATGCCCACATGGTAGACATGGCCTTTTCATAACACAAACCAGAGGACTGGCTATATCTTTGGAGATAAGCTAAATATGAAATGTATCAGAGCTCTGATCTAGTTTCTGATGTAATACCAGGTTGAAAACATCAAGACTTTGCTAAATGACAAGGTAAAGCTTTCGACCCACCTGGCTTTCTTCTTCTATTTTGTGAACTGGTCCTTGTGAAAAACAACAGTGTGCAGGAAGGACCAGTTTGAAAACATGTAGGTACGATTTCCAAAGAGGTGAAAAAGAAGTTAGTTCAATCAGGCAGGTCATCATGCTTGAGGTGTGTCATGCTAAAATGAACTCTCATAAGGATTGCTGATTTTAGGGGATTTTGAGCATAAATTGAAAACACGGCTAATTTTGGAGGGCTTTCATTTTTAATTCACATGTTGATGGTCTGAAGTATAATATGGTTACCTGAAATCATCTGTGCTAATGCGAAGGAAACACAATGTGGAAAACCCAAAACGGTAGATCAACCATAGACAACGTCTATTTGTTTTTGGCACACATTACGAAGTTTTGGCAGGAGATATACATTCATAATTATATTTCACTTTGGCTAATGTTGAAATGACTGTGTTTCCTGAGTATAGGGAGAATGCAGCCCAAGAGTTGCTGGCAGGCAAGGCGAGGCCAATTGGGAATTACAGATATGCTGTGAATAATTCCTGAAGTGGATAATGCTAAAATTGTCATCAAAAGAGGGTCTGGCTTAGTTTGGGTGGCAAGTTTATTTTGATGGTTGTTTTTTTTTTTTTTTAACAACATTCTCCAAAATGGAGAACATGGATAGTCCTCTTAGAACATACAAAATTTGTCCTTTTTTTTATATCATCTAACATTGAACATTTGGAGTTTTTTTGTTGTTGTTAATTGCTTTGGTTATACTTTTAGGTTTATTCTATGAGTCTATACTTGTACATATTGTAAAAGAATACAATGTTAGGAAAGAAGTGGATACTATAATGAGGTGACAACCAATTATAAGCAGAATGTATTATGGGGATCATTTATTGCAATATAGTGGATCCAAGCCATCCTTATAGGAGTTGGTCTACATAGAATTACCCCCTATCCACTTCTACCTACACTGGAAACAGATATCCAATTCCCTGTAACAAAAGAAGCATTAAGTAAGCATCTAATGTCCAGGAACCTGGGGGGATATAAAGATGAACAAATGAGAAAGAAACCTACATTTGTTAAGCAACTGTTATGGACCAAACTCTAAAAGAGAACTTATTTAACTCTAATAAGATTAGCAGTATTCAACTCATCTTACATGGGGAAATTGAGGTTAACGACCTCAGTTATCTTATCATAGTAAGGGGATAGAGCTGAGAGTCCTACCCAAATCTATGAGAAGGAAATATGTGCTGTTTTTTTTTCCTTTTACTTATACTGAAGCCAGAAACAGTGAAATCAACCGAAATTGCCTTTTAAAAATCCATTTTGCTAAGTAATATATGAAAATCTCTGTGTTAGAAATACTATAATACTATGGTTTAGAGTTCATTTCTAGCTTAGGAAATTTGGGGGAAATATGGTACCCAAGTTGAGTGTGAAAAAATGGAGCATGGTCATACCGAAGTCAGGGGAAAACAAAGTGGCCAAAGGCATGGAGGTGAGAAAGAATGAGGACAGGTAACCATGTGGGACTGGTGTACTGAGTAACTGAGGGGGGGGTAGTATGGCCTGTGATTAGAAAAATGAGATAGGGTAGTGTGCATAAGCACGAATGGTTGTACTAAACTATTCTGAACATCATGGGTAGCAAGCAGTTGGAAATTTTAGAGTCAGTCTAGAGACCCGACTTAAGTTGTACTTCAGTGTGGTTGTTTTGGTTGCTGCGTGGAGGGAGAATTGTTGGCAGAAACAGAGGGTCAGGGAAGAGACCAGGAGGAGGCATCTGTGACCATGACATCCTGAACAAGGAAGCCGAATGAAGGTGAAGAAGAGAGGCCCTGAATCCCACCTTGACTATCACTTCATTGTGTAAACCTCTTTGGAAGAGATCATTTCGCTTGCTTCTCAAATACCAACTACAAAATCCAAGTCCTAGATAACAGCAATGAAACTGTGAACTAGTATTTATGATTCTTGTCTTTGGGAAGGTTAAAGTCTCCAGTCACAACCATTCCCTCCATTAATTATTTGTGTACTTTCATCTTAACATCTTGCCACTTCAAGCTGTTAATCACTAATGATGTGGGTAGGTTTCTCAGAATATGTGGAGCCAGATTCCTGCTTCTTTCCACACCCTGCAAATCCTTTCCTTGCATGATTTTCCTTTGAAGTCAATGGTTAGTCCATACAGAGAAGAAAATATATGAGGTACTGAGAGAAATGAGTGTGAGGCCAGGGGACCAGAGGGAGAAATGTGTCTTTCTTCAAGCACCTTGATACATTTGACCCTACTTTCTGTTTGTAGGTTTTCACTAAGATCCTAACAATTTCAGTTCTAAAACAAGGATTTCTGGTTCTTCAGGAAATATAGCTTCCAGAATGTTTTCCCATACTGGGAGAAGAGGAGAAAGGAGTTGTAGTTTAAAGTACAAGAAAGCATGACAAAGTTGCTGTGATCTCTCACCCTTTGACTTCATTTCAATATTTTGTTTATAAACTTCAACTAATAGTCACGCACAAAGAAATAGTAGGGAAAAATCTGATCCAAAGATATATTTTTTTTTAGTTTCTTCCCAAATTAAGCTGGTCTTTTAACTGTTTTCAGTAAAACAATCATCAGTTGTTAATACATATGGAAGAAAAAGTTGAAACTATTTTCAGAAAAGGAGTTTTATTTTGACATGCTGTCTTTTAGACTCCTGTTTTGAATTTTTCTTTCATTGAAGAAGAAATTAGTTTTATAGATGCCTGGATTACATGATGTACAACGAGCTTGAACTTCACATTTTTGAGTACTTTGTTACTGACCTAGTAGAAATGACTAAATTATAAAGGAAAGCTCCCAAATCATGAGAAATAGTGAAAAGAGAATCCTGATATCTGGTTCCCATTGCCTTTGATTAGTTCTGTAGGCCCATACAAGCTTTTCACTCCTATCTATTATCTAGTAAAGGGAAATCATAGATTTATTTGCTTTTCTGAATGCTTTTTGATCTTTAGATGAAAGGTGGTGATGGAAAAAGTTATCAGCAAGCAAGAGTTAGACTACTGTTATGAGGTATAGCCACACATTAACACATCTCAATAGGACAACTGAGGATCTGTAGAGTTAAACACAACCAACAATCCCACAGAGACCTCTTTTCTCTAGAGTAGTCTTCAGTACTTGCCTTCATAGCGCATGGTATTGAGCCAAGAAACCAGAGCATCCACAAGGGGTTTTTTTATTTGATAATTAGTAAAATACATATCTGAATTTAATGTTTGCCTCAGACTGTTAAAATTTATCTATATCTATATAGATTTAACTAATTCATTTTAGTTAAATGAATTTGATAATTAGTAAAATACATATCTGAATTTAATACTTGCCTCAAACTTTGAAAATTTAGTTTTATGCTCTTCTCTCACACTTAGATATGTATAATAAACACATTATTCATCAGGCCAATTTTAATTCTATATTTTTAGTTAACTGAATTTATTTAAGAAATATATATATATATAATCCACACATCTATATCTATCTGTATATATATCTTCCATTTTAGTCAACAGTTTTATTTAATAGATTTTCAGCATCCATAAACTACTATTTGTTTCTAAGAAATACTCCAAATTATATAGGAAATCAGATGATTATTATTCTGTGAAACATTTTACAGCACTTCAGAAATGGTGCACCACGGTCAAAGGAAGAAACTCCTAATGCAGAGACATATCTCCCATTAACATGGTTCTGTGGCAGAAACCAAAATGTGAAAAGAATTATACCACTTCTTTGCTTGGGAGAATAACAATTTCTTCTCTATGCCAGAAATTAAAGAATGGAATTTCAAAAGCAAAGCTAAAACTTTGCATATTTATAACATTTTTATCTGAGTTAATTTCCAAATATTTACTTAATAATTATAATTTAAATAGCTTCAAATGTAATATAACTTTTATTTTGTAGACTGAGTCATTGGTATATTAGCATTTCAGGTAATTAAACAAAGTCATTTGGCAAGTCGGTAAGACTGCCAGAATTATCATCTGTCTGCCAATGTTATGCAAGGCATTTGCTCCACACTCAATAAATAACATGTTGATAGATTATTTGGTTGAATGAATTTCTATGTTAAAATGTCTTTTAAATTATATCTGTTGTACCCTGGCCATTCCATCTTTTAGGGCAAAGAAAAGTTAAAAATGAAAACATTATTACAGAAATTAGTACCAGTCTTTTGGGGATTGTGCTCTGAAGTTTTACAGAGAACCAGAAATTTAGAGGACTTCATGTTTTCTCTTATTTATTGTGGACTTCAGGTTAGGATAGACATTAATGAATAGCATCTGCATGTTTAATAAACCAACCGGAGCCAGTGGTTGCTGGCAAAGTTGAGAGTATGATGCCATTGTTTGTACCTCACTCTGCTAGCCATATTTCCAAATTTTCTGCACAAAAATTTTCACCCTCTTTTCTTGGCACATTTCACCACATATAAAGACCAGGAATGCATTTCCTGTTCTACCATCCAAGTTCCTTCTCTACTGATAGCTCCGAACTGGATCTTCAGAAAATATTTATAAGCCATATTTCTACTTACTTAGAATTAAAAAAAAAGAGAAAAGATGGCATCATGAGTGTTTAAGAGTGGGGGCTGGGGGTTCTGAAGTGAGGCAGCTGGGTTTCAAATGAGGTTTGCTAAATGGCAATTAATTTTTCTCTGTGTCTTGGTTTCTATATCTTAAAAATGAATATATTATTACTGCCTTTGTTATAAGGGTGTTCAAAAGAACTGGCAGGCAGAGGAGAGGCATAATCATGCCCATCCTTATTGTATAATAGGTGCAGTCTCTTAGACATTTTGATCCTCATTGTGAAGATGGTGACCATCATTAGAAGCTAGGTAACTTTGGGCACATCAAGAATGAAGAAGTAGTTCTTGATACTCTAAAGTCATCTATAAGATTAAGTCCTTTAGGATGTTTTAGTTCTGTTTTTCACATTTTTAATAGGAGGCTTCGTGCTATCTAGGGGCCTTGTAGAATACTCTCTTGAAGAAAAATGATATTGCTACATTAAAGCTTGAAGTTTACATACATTTGATTTATAGCATTTGGCTTGATTTCAAGACAAACAATTCAGTGATACTTAAGAAATAGTACCCCCAAGCACAGAAAACACTTCTGTAGGAAATGAGAAGGGCTAAAATATGAATAATATGAAATAGTTTAAAGAGAGCCAGAAGAATATATCCACTGAACCATTTTTAGTGAGAAGTTTCTCACATGTAATTGAATTGACTTATCTAATTAATACTGTAACTTACATAAGGACCAACTGTAGAAGGAAATGACAAATTTAATTACAGAGCATGATATGATATGACTGGGCATTTGCTTTCATACTGTTTGGAGAATATCATGTCATTTATTTCTGTAGAGTGAACTCTGTCCTAATTTTTATAAGCATATTTCATTTTAAAGAATGTAGATGAGTGACCTACATGACAAAGTTACTTATTCGTCACTGGTTACAATATTCCTCTCTTGCTCTTAACTATCTGAGAGTATCAATCCCCACCTCACTTCACCCCCAACCCCTGGAGATCTAGTATGTTGTCAGATAAAATCACTATCTTGTGGATGATCCTTAAGGACATTTTTTCTATATGAGCCTTAAAAGCTTTCCTCCATTTTTTTAAAAAAAATTATTATTATTAATAGAAGGACAGAAGAAAAGAAGAAACACACTTCATGAATTCAAAAAGTCAGCAAAGACTACTCTAATTAAAGAAGACCCATTACTGAAGATAAAAACAAAAAAAATGAACACTGCAGACCAATGTGCCAATAGATGTATTAGGAATAAAGGACTTCCATTCACTTGCAAGTAAGTTGCTTCATTTTGTTCTTAGGATAACTTTCCAAATATAACATCTTCTAATTATCGTCATGTTTTTTTTTCTTTTTTTTTCTTTGTATTCAGTGTAATTTGCCCTTAAAAGTATAAGCTTGACTTTAGTTTTAATTCATTATAACAGAAAATGTAGCTCTCAGTTGATGGAAATATGAGTAAGGGAGAGCACATAAATGGATATCTTTTAGAACCCAGAATGCCCTTGCTTATGGAATTTGTGTTTTCTCATCTTATGAACAGTTGAACTTTAGAAACTAAAATTCCATTAGATTGCCTTTTAGCCAACATTTTAAAATATTCTATTCAGAGTAAATTTTTTTTTTTCTTGCAAGAGAAGTGGAGGAATTTTCAGAATATAAGTTGGGCCAGAGCCAGAATTTACTGCATCTTACATCATTGTCTAGGGATTTAAATAAAAGGTGTTGAGAGAATTAGATAAAAAAGTAGAGGGATTGGTGTCAGCAGCAAAGGCTGTTCAAAAGGACTTAGGGGTAGTGATGATGAAGTTTTAGGTGAAAAGTGACAGAGAAATTCAAAGAGGCATGAGGGGATTCAAACGGAGGGTTTTCTTATCATTTGAAATTCCCTGTGCAGCCTCACAGGGAGGAATTCCTTCCTACTTTGCCCGCGATCCCAAGGATAAAACTTAGGAGTTTGGGGCCAAGCAGGAGACAGTTGCATCTGAATAATTTTCTGAATTGCCAGAAGAAAATGCATTTCCTCACTCTTCTTTGTAAACATTCCCATCCCCTCATTTACTTTATACCCATTTGTTCCCTATTTCATTCTATTTTTTACAGGACTGTGCATGATATCCTGTCAGTTTTGAATTCTACTCCACTGCATTTGAACAGTGACATGTAATGTGAACTCAGATTTTAGTAATGCTGTGGCAAGCGAGCCTAATCTCATTTTACCTTTTTCAGAGAAATGAGTGTTATGGGCCTGGGGGAAAGGACCTGGTCAGAGGAGGTCCTCGACAGATGTAGTGGAGGACGACTATCTCCCTTCTATTCATTTACAACTCCTCTGAAAGTATTTTTATTGTCAAACTGCCACTTTCAGGGAGATATTTCCCGGCAAGGGGAGTGGGGAATTGATTTTGCAAGTATATTCCTATGATAATTCTGTTTCTTCTCCTGACTTTCCTGCCTTCAGATTATTCAAAATAAGCTAGAGAAAACTACTCTCAATCAACATCATAACTGTGTAGATTTATGGTGATGTTCTCACAATTGAGAAGGTTAGATTTATTGTATTTCCCCTCACAGGCTTGGGAAGGTGGGGCAAGGGAAATGGGAGAACCTCATCTTATTATTTTTTTTTAACTCTGAATCTGAAAATACACTCTCCTGAATCCAAGATTAAGGAAAGTATTACTACCTTTTGATTTTCACATTAGTCAGCCTTATCTCTAGAAAACAAAACAAAAACGTTTCCCTATGTTTTATTTAGGAGGAACTAAGATGATTTTGCTGCATTAGGGAACACATGTGAAATGATTAAAAATCTTTATATATCCCATATATATGAGGTTTCATACTTTCCTACTGTATTCTGGTTGAGTTACATTTAGCCTTCAAACTTATTGCAACCTGTGCAGAAGACCACATGCATAATACCTTTGTACGGAAGGAATTCTTCTGCTCAGAAATGTGTCATCCTTCTCACTTGTCTATCCCAAATATATAGGCACATGTGTTTGCAATCACTAAATACATTGGTTGTTCAGAATTGAACGGACATACTGTGATTCTCTGAAATTAGATTCTTAATGAATTAAAGGATCTTTTTGCAGTCTTGCTATATGGACTAGAATCATTGAAAGACAATGGCAAATATACAAAAATGCTTGGAAAATACCAACAGTGCTGTGTGAAAGCATCTGTGATTCAGTGGGTATGGGGTGGAACATTCTCAAACGCAATCTCCTCCTGAGAAGGTATCAACAATATTGATTTTACAGAGATCAAAGTTCTTTTTTGCTGGGTAGGAAAGAGGACCAGAATGCCTGATTCTAAGCTCCTCAGGAAATTGCTCTCCATGACTTGACTCAAGAGAAGAAAATATGAGGCTTTCTTCCTCCACCCATGCATGACTGAGTAACTGGTACTGGAATTGCCTTCCTGCCGTAAACAACTAGAAAACTAGACAAAATTAATTATTGAAAGGAATATGATAATTAAAATAAGGATAAGATAAAGACTCTTAAAGTCAAACTTAAAAGAAGATGCAACTCTAGAATCTATTGTTTGGATCCAGTCTATTTGGTGGTATAAAGTGATTCAAGGAAACACTTTTCTGAGAGAGTATGACATTGTAATGGAATGAGCAAAAAGGTGAGGTCAAGTCAGCAAACTGGAAACTTGGTTACCCACTTGTCAGATGGAATCACCTGTGTATTCACAGAGGCAAATCTTGCATGTTCCTGATGGGGCTCATGAGTCACCTCCAAGGCATTCTCATGTCAAAGCCATATTATCCATAGAAGAGTAGTTATCTATGTGTCACACAACTTTATTTTAACGTGAAGTTAAGTGGCAACTGTAACTTTAAAATTTGGTTTTAGATATTTGTTTAGTTTTTTTAAATATGTGTTCTTTTTCTAATTACTATGCATTCAAAGTCATTTAATACACCTCAACATGCTACAATAGTGTAATAGAGAATTTAACATGTATTGCATAAGGCTACAGCCCACCAGATCAAAATTCAAGTCTTATTGCTATCATTAGCCAATCCTCTCTTAAGTTATCTGCCACCACTGAAAAAATATACTTTTATGATTTGCTCTTAATTACGATTTTAGCTGTAAGATGTTCTTGTAGGTAGATATTTCAAATTATCGATGTGTAAATCAAAGCTCAAAGTTTATGCATAAAATTTTTGGAGTTATTTGAATATAGAATAAAATGTACTACATAAAAATATTAGATCATAGGTAAAATGTTTTAAATAATTTTATTACATATTTTTTATGTTTCATAAAAGTTATTTCCCCTTATTTAAAATTATTTAAAATCTGGCAAATTATTAAGAAATAAGTGACTAGCTTGGAATATCTAAAATTATAAGAAAAATATGTGTTCTTAAAAGATATTATATAGATTAGAAGTGAAAAACCCTTTTCTTAGAAAATCTGTATTTTGTTTAATTAGATACTTGTTCATGGCGACATTGTAATTAGCACAATCATAGTGAGAAGGAGTTTTAAATACCATTTCTTAAAGGAAGGTAAACAGGTCAGAATTCCCACTTCATTTTCTACATTGTAAGACATGGTAACATTTAATATGTTGAAAATTTTATCAAGTTCTTTACTATTCTCAGTTAAGGGTTTATTTTGTTTAGAAAGACTTTTTTAGTGAACAACAAAACCCAATATAATACTTAGCAATAAGAATGATGATTGTAGGAGTGACACATTTTAGTAACTTTCTTCAAGATAGATATATCAAGAGCATATGCAGTGTGATATTAATAAATTTTTTAAATTAAAAATGTCTATGCAAGCAAGTCTATTTAGGAAACATTGCTTTACATAAACACTTATCTATCTGATAGCAAGATTTTCATAGCCTTTAATAACCTTCCATGCTTTATAACTCACCAAGAAGGGATAGAATATGCAAAATTTTCCAAAATTTGATTTCAGATCCCTTTTGCTAGGAGAATTTCCTGGGTGGAGATTTGTCTAATGCATTTTAGGAAATGTCATTTTAGAATGTACTTTACACAATTACAAACTTTGGAAATTAATCACAATATTTCAGATATAATCATTTGTATATAACTACAAACAGAATCTTCCTACTTGCTGTGTACTTCCAAAAAATGTCTTCAGAAATAATCCAAGTAGTTGTGTTATATATTGATTTTGCTTGTTTAAGACTTCATTTTTCTAGACATCATTTAAAATAACATGAGAACATTCCAAATAATATTCTGATATTTAAATCTACACCTATAAAAACTTAATTTTGTTCTTTCTTATTTAGCTATCAAAATGGTAGGTTCAAAAATCACTCATGTTTTTATTATGCATATATAACCATGTGTCTTTTTATATTGCCCTCCTTGGTTAAACCATGTGCCCATTCTTTAAAAATTGTATAAGTAGTAGTGTTCCTTCTTTTCATTTAGATATTTTTTTCAGGGCTTTTGTTTTTGATAAAGCAAGGAAACGATGCCTCTGGTTCCCTTTCAATAGCATGACAAGTGGAGTGAAAAAAGAGTTTGGTCACGAATTTGATCTCTATGAAAACAAAGGTAACTGGCTTCTCCCTAAATACTTCATAACAAAATAAAGCATAAAATATATGTAATTTCCTGCCACAGTGCTCTTGCCCACTAATTTTTCTATTATATGCTATATCTGTTATGCAGTCAATTCTTCCTTTAAGACAGAGGATACTAGTGTCTTGACTATTTTCAATATGATATTTTAAAGAGAGCATTTCTCAAACTTTCCATGATTAGACTGCTCCCTCCCTCTTTATTTATTTCTAGGAGCATCTCCTAGAACTGATGTTGTCCATGTTCATTTTAGAAAGTGCCACCTTAAATTAATAGTTTAAAACACCTTATAGTACATTTTGAGCTTATTACATTGCATTTTAAATGTTAACAACTTTGGGTAACTAATCTGTCATAGTGGTGATTGCTGATAATAAAATGTGGAGATTTTGAAATATTAGTTGTGTCTTTTCCTAATTATATACTTTGAAAATCTTTAAAGAAGAATTGAGATCATATTATTTGTTAATGTGTCTATTTTGTTTATCTGATACTATATTCACATGTATTTACTTTGCTCCAAAGCAGATTTATATCAAGGAAATAATTGGAGAATGTTAAATAAATATGAGTTTTACAAAATAAATCTCTTATCACACAAAATAATGATTATGGATTATATTTATGATAATAGTATTTATCTGAAGTTTAGTGTTTTCTTAAATCGTATTGTGTCATTAATGAGTACTTGATAATATACACAGATATTTCCTTGTTAAGAAGGTAGACACTTAAAATTAATTTATGATAGAAAATAAGATGATCTAAAAAGAAAGAAAATAAGATGATCTCTATATACCCCAATAAAGCTACAATTCCTAAACATAATTTATGATCTAGTATAAGGCCATCTTTTAATCTTCTAGGTTGCTAGCAACTGTATATACTATTATTTGATAGGAATATATAGCTTGTTTAAATTTAATTGCTCTATAGTTTCGCAGCTGAAAAGTTAGCAAAAATATAGAAAATAATAATCAACATAATACAACTGTCAGACACACACACACACATATACAAAAACCTATACAATTTTATTGAGATAAAGACAAGTTAGTTATTTTTATTATCTTAAAGTAACCCTTTGAATTGAATAGATTTTACAAATTACTTATTTTTTATTTTTAACATTTTCTTAAAATGCTTAGTATATTTGAGCAAATCATTCTGTCAAATTAAATTTGCCTGGCCAGTTGTGTATACATAGACTAATCTCTGCTGTATTCAGGAATATACTCACAAAATTAAAACTTCTCAGTAGTCTTTTTTTGTTTTGTTTTGTATTATACTGAAATGTATTGTTTTGAAAATAGTAGAAACTGTAGGCAAGAAATGTCAGTATGATTTGAGAGAACTTATAAACATTAATTACCTAAAGATTTGGATAGAATTTTCTTTTTCTTTTTTAATATATGCAACATATGTTACACATAGTTATAAAATTTTTCTCTGCTTTCTTCTGATAGACTACATTAGAAACTGCATCATTGGTAAAGGAGGTAGCTACAAGGGAACCGTATCTATCACTAAGAGTGGCATCAAATGCCAGCCCTGGAATTCCATGATCCCACATGAACACAGGTAAGAAAAGCATGAAAAAAGGAGGGTAGAGCCTTTCTTTTTTATATGTGTGTTAGCAATCTCATGTGAGTCCTTCAGAATAATACTACAGTTCTATAAAAACAGCCAATTTTTCTGAATGGCATTAAGCCAAGGATTATGTGAATTCATGACTGAGATTCAAAGATGAATAAATTTATCATTAAGATGAGGCCTAATGGTATCTTACCTCAAAAACGTCAGCTTATACATCTTGGTATTGGTGAGGAAGTAATGAAAATGTGATTAAAAAAAAAAGATTTTTCCCCTGCTTTCTTTGCCTTCCAGAAGGTACAGCACCCTGCAGCTGGAGTGGAGAGGTTGACTGTGATATAAATATGATGGATCAGATTCTGACCTGTCCCAGGGCCTGACTGTTCTTTAACTGTGGTGGTACACAACCTTGGCTACACATTAAAATCACCTGCTATGAGCCCTTAACAAATCTCACCACCCAGGCATCAACACAGGCCAATTAAATTAGAATCTTTTAGGGGAATAACCCAGGCACTGTTTTTTTTTTTTTTTTTAAGCTCCCTAAATGATTCCAAAGTACAGCCAAAATTGCGAAGCTCTGCTAATAAGTCACACCAGAGACTGACCAGGTTTCCCATTTCACCCAGTGCCTAATGACTGGACAAAACTTCTCATTGCCTGGAAATTAAATGTCTACACTTCAGAGAAGAACTGTGTTCATTATAACAGATGAATGCTATTTAAAGATGAGTAAACACAGCATCCATGGGCTCATTAGTCTGAGAGTTTTAATCATCCTGGAAGAGAAATACAGATTTCTAATACTCACTGGAGAACTAAATTTAGCCCCAGTTTTTCTGGAACTCAATTCACAAATAACTTTGACAGGAACTAAGGTAGTTTAAAACAGTTCTCCTTGGTTAGTAAATGCACCGGAAGATTTCGTTTACCACGAGCCAAGTACCTTGCTGAGGAGTCTATCTTATTTATCTCATTTAATCCCCCCAAGAACCACATAGTGGGTAGTTTTATTAATTCTGTTTTATATATGGTGAAACTGAAGAACAAAAGCCTTAGGAACCTTTCAAGGTCATGCACAACTAGTAAGTCCTCTGGCCGGAATGTGAGCCCAGCCAGTGTCACTGTATAACGTGTGTTTTTAACATAAAACAGGGCATGAAACACATACTGTGGCTTGTTTTTGCAATAAGGGTGATGACTTTGCCTTGATGAATTCACTTTTTTTTTCATTTCATTCATTTTTGAGGGGCATAATTATGCAAGATGATTTCACTGCTGTAAACAGACATGAGCTAATTGTCCCACCTGTAAAGAAAAAGAGTTTGTTGCTCCACACTGGGATCAAACCTGTGATCCTGGCCCTAATTAACACCAGCTAGTGAGTGTCCAAGTTGACCAGTTTACAGGGTTTTAATAACAGAAAACAACTAATTTTTTTCCAAATTAGTTACTTATGATAATACACAAATACCTCTGAAACGTAGCATTATATTGCCAAGCAAAAAACCCAATATAATTGGTTTGTTCCCTCATAAGGATTTGTATGGTGTCACTCCTATGACACCATATGAGGAAAACATGTTATTTAAATAGATCGATCTAAGTTTTTCATGAACAAAGGAATAACATTTGAAATCAATCCTACCCTAGTTGAGTGCACTGGACTGACCCAGTAGAGGTCTTATTTCAACCCCAATTCTCTATGATTGTGATTCTGTGCGAGAAGAGTACATGTGAAATAGATCTCCCTGGAACTGGCTTCCCAGTCCAATCAGCTATTTTACCAACAAACATGTCCTTGTGATATGGAAGTTTAGGGCTGAGAAGATCTTGTATATTAATCAAATCTTTTTTGTCTGTTTGTTTGTTTAACAATGGTAACACTTAATTTTCATCAATGAGCCGCTTATTGGTTTATCTGCATGATAGCTTAACACTTTTAAGTGTTACCTAAAGATTAACTTTGTGGGAAGTGGAAAAAAATATATATATCTCTGTCTGGAAGAGTGATTTATTGTTGACTCCTAAATAGAAATATGTTACAAGTGGCTTAATGGGAAGATGATGATAGATGAAGAAATTAGTATAGAAGCTTAACCAGAAAATCAGGTGACTCGATATCTACATCTATATCCTTCACTGGCCACCAGCATTCATTAACGAAGCAGATGATGGAATAGATCAAGTTTCCCATGAATGCAATTTATATTAAAAGAAAAGAAAAGGTGACTAGCGCCCAGAAGACCTAATTTATATTTCAAAGTATACATGATATAACTAAGTTTTAAATATTTCTTTACTTCTCTCTCTTAAAGCCTTGCTAACAATGATAAAGAACCATAAATAGTATATATGTGAATAAAAGTTTATTACACAGGCTTTGACTGGCAAAGGGCTTGTGTGTAATTCAACATTTGTTGAATGAACATATAAAAGTGAAAAGAGCAGGGCTGGCTTCATCCCTTGGCCAAGTACAGCATGCTTAAAAAAAGCAGGCTATACCTCAGGACACAAAAGAAAACCAGCTAATTTGGGTAAAAAGCCATACACACCAAAGAATGAAGGGAAGAGACGACCAGACCATTATGAATGTCCTAAAGAGGAATTTCATGTGCATTGACATAGAATTATGGAAAGCAGCACCTTTTCTTTTCAGTTGCATTTTATTAACTCCAGTGAGAAAATTTTATTCATATTTCTGCCACATCTAGTTCTGATTTCTACTTTTTCTCTCTTCCGTACCTAAACTAAATTACTAAACCATTGACTGATTCATTCGCTACTTCTTCACAGCTTCTTTTTAGCTTTACAAATCCACTGGCAAGGTATATGTGTTCTATGTGTGTTTGTGTGTGTGTGTATGACAAGTCTTCTCTAAAATCATAGATATTTAATATGTGTGTATTTAACATGTACTAAATCCATTATTTAACTTATTCTAAGTAAACTTAATACATAAAATGACAAAAAAAGACCTTACAATAATCAAATTCACTCCATATATAAGTGAAGAAGTGAAAAGCAAAGAGTAAATAAATTAGGTAGGGACTAAGGACTAGTGTCATATAAGTAGCCAAGTGATATATATGCGGCAACAATGTAGATTTTGTGATTAACAATTACTCATTCTTTCTACTCTACTATACCAAGTATTTTCATAAAATAGAGTTATGGGAGCATTTTTTTAGGTACACTTATGTATTACTTTACACAAAACAATCTGAAGTAAAAGTTTTGATTCTATCAGAAAAATGAGTATTTCATTAGAAGTTTACTATGAAAAGTTGGAAAACTGGCAAAATTAAAGAAAATTTCAAGCTTGGAACAAAAAAAAGGTATCCTAAGCTATTCTGGAATAAAAGGGCCAAAAATAAGAAAAAAGATGCCTTCTTTTTCTTTTAAAATTAAATACTGTTAGGAACTGTGAAATCATGATGAGATTTAATTGTATTATAATTTATGTCAATCATATGGCCTAATGTCTAATTTCTGTTTCCCCATATTTAAAATTCTAATCAAGTAAGGATATAAATTCTATCTAAAGACATTTTGGAGTTTCAGAATATTTATAATACCAGTTTCCTTGAAAATGTTTGGTTAGTAGTAAGTCTCTTAAAATAGACTCTTTTTAACCAATAATTTATATTTTCTGAGGACTTAACTTTGGTGTATTTCATGTCCAAATGAAAAAAATGTCATTGCAAAATATTTCTCGGTACCCAATGCACATCCATATACATTTTGTGTCACAACATAACAAAAAAAAGCAATGATTTCTAAATAAGTTTCAGTCGATTGGAAACACATTTGAATGGTTTTTACTCAGAAACTAAAATCCTTTGACTTCACTAGAACTACCAGTTAGAACTCAGAAACAGTAAGAGTAGAAATAAAGCTTTATAGCAACAATGAACTGAGTGTCGAAAATGTAACTGGATTTTCAAAAAAAAAGTTTAGTGTTACCCACAGATATATATTCTTCCTTACACGATTTTTTTGCATTCAGTCTAGCAGAAGAAAGCATCAGTGAGGCCAATGCCACGAGCAGTACAAACGAATAAAAAAGGCTTTGGATTTTTCTGATTTTGTGTTGAAGTACTTTATGGTGATCAGAAAACTATAACTAGGGCATTACAAATTTCAAATGAAGGTAATGCATTACAGTCTCTGCACCCAATGGCAAACTGTTAAAAACTCAGTCTGGAAGCACTAAACCCCAGTTGCAGTGAAAATTGCTAAATTTTTTGAAGAGAATAAGTAATTATGTTTTTTACTATGACAGGGTAAAGACTACTAGGTGGAGTGAGGTTAATAATAAGTAGCATTGACTGTCGATTACTCTGTCATCTCTTTGAACTTCTCAAAACACCATATGAAGTGTAAGATGCTTTAAGTTATGGTTATACTCCATGTGCAGGTAAGCTAAAAGGCTGAGAGAGTCTAAATTACCTGCTGGGGTCTCCAGTTAGTAAAAGAGAGAACTGAAATTTGAATCCAGGTTTAATTTGATTCTAGACCCTTTGTTTGTGTCACTTCGTCAACCTGTTTCTCAACTGTGCGGAAAAAAAGAGGGCTATTCTTCATGAGAAAAGCAATAAACAAACAAGTAATTATCTCAGATAAGCAGTATAATAGTGAGATTTCAAGGTCAACTGCAGTGTTTCTTCCATTCTCTCCTCAGTGGCCTTGCTCAATCAGGTGCTGACTTTGAGGGGAGCTTTGAAATTGTGGTTCGAACAATGTCAATTAGGTTCTAGAATGATTGGCTATTAGCAACTCCAGAGATGAGTCATTGTTAATGACGTTGAATGTGGGAATTCGTTCAGGTAAATATTTATAAAATTTAAGTATTTTAAGAATGGATGAAAGTGACAGAGTTCAAATTAATATATGTGGAAGTCTGAGATAGAATAAAGGATTTCTGTACTTCAGGAAAAACTTACCCACTAATTAGTAAAATTAATAGGCCCCAAATAAAGTTGCATGCTCTTATACTGTAATGATTATCATTTTAAAACTAGCTTTTTGCCTTCGAGCTATCGGGGTAAAGACCTACAGGAAAACTACTGTCGAAATCCTCGAGGGGAAGAAGGGGGACCTTGGTGTTTCACAAGCAATCCAGAGGTACGCTACGAAGTCTGTGACATTCCTCAGTGTTCAGAAGGTAAATGAACCTGAATGCCGTGTGGGGCGCTCTGCTCCCGCTTTGTGTAAAACTGCAACTCGCGTTAAAGGTTAACAGAGACGAATCAAAGCGTAATAAATATGTTGTTCATTCAAATGCAACTATATATAATTATCTGAGCATTTTTACACGATGTTTTAAAAACTGATTTTCATCAGATTAATACAAAAGAGTTATCAGTTTGAATTTCAACCGAGCCTGAGGCATCCCTCCGGGGAGAGTAGAAGTTTGGGCTTCCTCATCTACTGTCTTGAGTTCACATACCTCACAGTCTCTTTCCACACGTCACCTGAAAGGAGCCAAAGGAAGCTATGCTCTTTAAGAGTAATGCTAATTCTATTCATCCAGCACCTGCTTCTGCAGAAATTTTGTCAAACCTGCCCTGAAGTGGTGTGGCCAGGGTACATGAGCCCAGAAGAGAATATGGGGAGGGGTCGCTGCAAGTTCGATCCGCCTGTGTGCCTTCTGGTGGAAAGCAAATTTGATACATAGACTGACACTACACACCATTGAGAATAGTATCTGAAGAGATCAAAGCCATAGAGCCCACCCTGTCTTGAAGGCAGGCACCCTAAGGCCATGTCTGTTTTTACCTCCCCTCACAGCATAAAGGGGCCCTGTCCTCACTCTTGCACTGGAAAGCTGAAGGCCTGACAAGAAGGAAGAGTAACCACTTCAGCATTGTATGTGGTTTCACTTTTCTTAGTTACCTGCCTGCTGAACAGCTGGTTTTTCAGTTCTGTCAGAAACTAAAATTCTAAAAATCCAAATGAAACATGCATTAAGTTCTGATAGAAATTTAGTCGGATTTTGAAGTACTTGGGGGTAGGGGGCTGCTGGGATGCTGTCCAATTTTTATAGTAAGATATCGTACCTGTTTGTTATTAACCAAATTTTTTGAACTATTTTTCCATAAATACCCATTTAATATTAGGTTGATATTGATCACATAAAAAGGCCATTGTTAGCGAATTGTCATGGAGAAGGTGAATTTGTTTTCTGTTGTAGTTAATTTAAAATTCTTGACTTCATGTGCTAGAGCCAGTTCCATCTCTGTTTGTAAATTCTTACTTTCCATTCCATATCATATTCTGTTCACTATAACTTCTTCGTTGTTTTCTTCTCTTTTAAAAATAATAAACTTATCTGTGATAACGTTATGAACAAGTCTGTTTTGTATGAATAAATCTGTAATTAATATTTGTTTTAAATTTACACATGGAAGAAAAAAACCCTACTTTTTTGGGGGAACTCTCCACTATCACAGTTTTCTGAGGTTGAAAGTCATTGCAAGGAGTTTTGTTTAGTGATGTTTTTTGATCTGGGAAAGTGTTTTCAAGGGAAGGTAACTTGGTCAAACTTTAAATAGCTTAGCATTTATGTTACCTGCCTAGTTCATGTGGGAATGTGATTTCTCAACCCTGGTTTATAAGAACCTTCATCAAAATACACTGGCATAGATCTGGACTGATAGACAACGTAGAATAAATGTGCTAGAAAAGAAGTAATTGGAAAAATCCTATTTCCAGTTATCCTCATCTCATTAGAATGTACATCTCTATTATCCTTTATTAATTTGAGGTCATTACACTTCCTTATAAAGGGCATTGCTCATTACTATTAATGGCAGATGATGCTATTGGTCACTGTGGCACTGAAGGTTGCGATAGGCTTTTTCTGGAAGTAATTAGAAGTCTGATGGTAGTTGAATAACAATCCTGTGAGAGACGTGAACCAACACCTGTCCTATAGGCTAAACATATTTCGGGGAGTGTGAATTGAGCTGTGATACTTAAATTCACACTATACTGAATAATGCGTTAGCAGGATTTTACTGAAGAGGATCTAAAATAAGAAGCACTGTCAATACATTAATAGAGAAAAACAGAGCTATTTATAAAATGGATAATACAAAATATACAAAATAATGTAGATGTATTTCTTGAAATTTTTATAACCTTATTAAACTCTTGGCTGAATAATCATCTGAAATTTATCTGAAAGTTTGGTTCATAAAAGAAGTATATCTGAGGTCCAGTGATTAATATTATTTTCTTATAATTTAATCTTTGAAATATATTAAGCATTCCAAAAGAAAATGAATACTTTTATCATATTTAGAAACTTACACAATATGTAAAGAAAATAGTAGCATTGATGTTTAATTCAAATACTATAAAAAACTGAGTTGTCTAAAGTCCAATTTCTTGCTTTAACATTTGCTTGGGATTTAGAACATAGCAATCACCAGTTATTGGAACAGATGTCTTTTTTAATGAGTGTCAAATATTCAAGTGAATACATTTTATTAAGCCATAATCATTATTTTTTATAACTTACATTTAAAATCCCAAATAATACTGCTATAACTTTATGTGTATAACTTCATATTCCGTGGAGAAGGACTTTTAAAAACAAAGATTTAAATAAAATGATTATTTATAAATGTGGGTTTGTGAAAATATCCATATTTCAAACATACAGTTTTGCTGAAGTAATCACCAGCATGGATTTTTCTGAGAGATATTTTCAAAATAGTTACTTTAGTCTGTAAACTCGGATCACTTGTAATTTTATAATTGAGAAAAACAGAACACAATAATTTTTGAGTTAGTTGGTTAGTATGATGAGAAAGATGCTAAATGAATCCTATTTATATTACTATTCATGTGTAGTTAATATATTTTTCTACTTTCCTTTAGGCCAGAGGTATATTTAGGAAAACTACTCTAGTTACGAATAGAAACACTTACTTAGTTTGAGTTTATGTGATTTGGGACAGCATTTTGCTTTTGTTTTTTGTTTTGTTTTGTTTTTAAAAGGATGAACTTGCTAGAGCTGTTGGATAATACACTGGCAAATAAAGAGCCAAAAGGACATAGAGCAAGAGGGGCGATCCTCACCCTATGCAGTGTTATATAGATCATATTTTCACCTACTTCCATGAGTAGATGGACTTGATTTCCATCCCTACTGCCTGACTGAGCTTGGAAAACTTAGAGTTTCTTAGAATTCTGGAAGTTTGAAAAGTGACTGTGAGTTTAAAATTTGGCTTTCTTGAGGTAATTTTTACTAGTAACCTGATGGCTTGATGCAATAGTAAAACAACAAATTTTCCAGCCCACGTAAGGTGGCCAATCTACTTGCTCCCCTTCTCCCCATCCTCCAATAGGTGAGAATACAACAGGGCAACTTACTGTTATAAACAAGAAGGCAGAGGGGGTAATGAAGACAATGTTGAAAAGGCAGGGAGATTGACTTTCTAAAATTATTGCTATGAGTCTATTGTAAAAGTATGACCAATCAGAATGCATAGGAAACAAATTAAAACACATGAGACAAAAAGATAATTAGGAAGAATGGAATGAACCCTGGACTGTGGGTCAGAAGGTGTGTGTTCCAGGCAAAGGTCTGACATTTTCTGTTTTAGGTAAGTCCCTTAAAACTTGTGTGAGCCTTGTTTTCCTCATTGCAAGGGTCAAATGATTTCTTGTATGTTAAAAGTACTGAGTAATCAAAGAATTTATAACTATAATATACTTATCATCTCAGTTCTATCACAGGATACATTTTATTCCCACCCCAACAACAACTTTCATTGCCTACCAAAATCTTACGTTATTCTTGCTGACTTTTATTATTTTTAAAAATCTCCTTAGGTCTGCAACTGCATCCATAACTCTCTCTTCACTTTGCTATAAACATAACACACTAATTTATGTTTCTGTACCATTTTATGTTATTTTGCTCTGTAATAGCTTATCCAAATCCATCCATCCTTCAATACCCAAGTAAAATCATTTCTCTCCTACAAAGCCATTACCACCAGACACTTAGAACTTCTAGAATAGAATGAATTATCCACACACTTGCTACTCAGTGTGAATTTCAAGTACCAGAAGCATCAGTATCCCCTGGGAACTAACGATTGATGCCCCCGTCCTGATCCTCTGAATCAGAACTTGCTCTTTAACAAGATTGCAAAGTGACTTTTATGCACATTAAGGTTTGGAGAAGCAGTGATCTACCACACTCATTCTGTAAAGCAGCTGTCTTATAGAATCATCTGTTTACTTTGTGTAGCTATTTTACCTTAAGAAGATTAAAAATCCTGAACCTTAGGAAAAATGTTTTATAATAATCCCCACAATACTGATTTGCAGAAAATCATTATATTCACTCTCATTTGAAAGGGATATACTCTTATCAACTTGCATCTGCTAAAGGAGACATAGATATGTTCCTGTGTACCATATAAGGTTAGAGATTGTACATGTGGATACTTATTTCTTACGTGTGATCATAGTATTCAATTCTACTTTTTCACTCAGTACAAAGGAACAAAGAATAATAAATGCCTCATCATTTTCTGTGAAGATATCAAACCTTGAATTCTTTTGAAAAAGGGAACTAAATAAATCTGTACCCCATTGAACTGGAAAGCTGAGATGTGCCCACAATCCAGGGTTGAGCATGAGCATTTTAATGTGGAAATGACCTTGGCCAAACAGAGCACCTCTCATTTATAGTTCAGGTGCTTACTGACTGTAGTCTGGGGAAACTCAGAATCTAATGAGAGGAAGCTGAATTGTCCCTTGTCTTGTTCATAGATTAAGCAACATAAAAAGAAGTAGATGGATCAAGCCAAATCATCTTATATTTCAGAAAGTTAATAGTTACTGTCCTATTAGATTATAAAAATCAAAGGTCCAGAAGTGATTATTCTAATATTATATCCCAAATTATTACAAATACCTATTAGGCTAGATACCAGTGGATAAAGCTAAACATTGATATCTTTACTCTGCTTTGGCTAAAGTTAGATGATCAGTAGTCACAAGATACAAATGATGTGTTTGGGGAAGTTTGCCGGATTCGTAAGAAAGCCAAGCAATGATTTATTCCATAGGATTCCTGCTGTGCTACAAATCAACCTGTCCATTTGAGAAGTCTCATTTTCAGCTAGCTGATGTGATTCAGAGTTTTCAGTGTGACATAAGAGGCCAGCCAGAGGAGAACTATTAATTAACCTCACAGAATCATCAGTAGGATCCTGCATAATTACATGAGCGTATACATTTTAAAGACACTGAGTACAAGGAGTTCAATAGCAGGTCATCTTCTATCCTAGTCTAGATAAGAATGTAAGTCTGCCCAGTCATTCGACATTGATACTCAGGAACAGAAAGGAGCCATGATTTCTTTTAAAATATCCCTGTTCTTTGAATAGTACCACACTTATGTTTGAAGTTGATCTCTCAAGTTTACCTGGTCCTGATTTTGGCATTAACCCTAGGGGTATCATGTATACTCATTTTAAGTTGTGTATTTCCTGTTTTTGTGTTTGGAGCTTAAGTTGAGAGAAGAGAATTATTCTGCAGTCGGTATAGACACTGAAATCCTGTATTTCCAGTTTCTGGGTGCCTTTTGGATGGCTATTGAAAAATTAGAAAGGTAGCAACCTGGCCCTATGGTAAATATGTACGAATAACTACACAAATCCCATGTAAACTATATGAAGAGCACTGTAGGGAATATTTTATGTCACTCTTTATGGACCTTAGACCCCAGTTCAACATTAAAATGGTACATAAATTGTTCTAAAAATCTTTTTGCTAAACAGATGATTTACTATTCTTTCAATTGGACAGTGGTGTTTGATTTTGCTGTCAGAAGCAATTAACATGCCATACTTTAATTTTATTAGTTGAATGCATGACCTGCAATGGGGAAAGTTATCGAGGTCCCATGGATCATACAGAATCAGGCAAGATTTGTCAGCGCTGGGATCATCAGACACCACACCGGCACAAATTCTTGCCAGAAAGGTAAAATACTACCAAATCATGCTTCCAATGATTCTTTTTACAAACTGGTATTTGCTCCATGACAAACTGCCTTAGAAATTCTCTTTATATCATGTTTTCTGGATAGTCTTGGGGCAAAGGGACTGATGATGAAGTATATGAGAATGCTGGCTACACCTTTGAGTGGTCTCTGCTGAGTAGACGGAGTCCCTGAAATCATAATGGTCCTGAACACAGGAGCATCAGTGGGGTGCAGAAGGGGAGCACTAACAGAAGCTTCCTCTTTCTCTTCCATGGCAGGACAAAGACAGAGGCTCATTAAGTAATGACCACAGTCCAAGCTATGGGAGGAGGCATTATTGCTAAATACAAGCCAATGTCCTTCTAAAGGCACATCTTCAGTGACTTAGGTAAAGTGGGGTCACACGTGTGACACCATGACATAGGTCATGCCCATAGAAAGGGAATGAAAGGTGGAGCAAACAGTTCTTTGGCTGCTTTATCCTAGCGTGTTTTGGAATTGCCAATCTGGAGAAGTCATGCAACCAAGTCTACTTTTCTCCTCAGGAATAGGTTTTGAGCTTAAATGGTTTAAAAAAAATATGTCTACTTTGGTTCATTCATTTCATATGAAACATTTGAGTTGAAAAAAATTCCCTTATTTTTATTATAAAGAATAAAAATATAAACAATTACAGCAGAAGCTCTATCCCCACCTTTCCGAAAGGTGCTTTTCTTTCTTTATCTTTTTTTTGGTTTGTTATTATCTTAAATTAAATTAAAACTGTGTGTTTTGGGGTTTTTTTAAAAGTATATCTCTTGTCTTTTAAGTGAGTGCAGAAGGAATATGGTAGCAATTAAAATCAAGTCACCAATTCAGGACCCTGTTAATTTAAAGGGAGGCGGGTATAGAGAAAGTGGTGTGATGGAGTTTCTCTCTTGCCATGGTGGAGGAGAGGGCATGACCTAGAAGGGCTCTATTTTCAAAATTGAGCTATCATTAGTAACAGAACTATTGAAACCTAACTTTCAGTTTGAACTTTAAGCCTGCCCCCAGAAAAGGACCCCTCTTCTTAATGAGCATTCTACCTGAGGTCATGTTTATGTAATCTGTCCTTAATTGGGCTTTGTGAGAAGAGGACTCAGTTTGGGACCTCAACTGGGGGACAGGTACCAAATGGACCTAACTTATTAGCAAAGGGGATGTATTCTGTACTTACTAGATATGTAAGCTAACAGATGCAATAGTTGATAATTAGTTCTTGTAAGGCGCAACAGAAAACCTCTTCTTCCCCCATCTAGTAGTAGCCAAGCTAGGTCAAACGTTATTTTGTGAGCTGAGGAGTGGGTGGTGTTTCCAGGCAGATTTACATGACACTTTTCTTCGTGTGGTTTGCAGATATCCCGACAAGGGCTTTGATGATAATTATTGCCGCAATCCTGATGGCAAGCCCAGGCCATGGTGCTATACTCTTGACCCTGACACCCCCTGGGAGTACTGTGCAATTAAAATGTGTGGTAAGTTAAGGTCAAATTTATTGCTTCCTTTTCCTCTCACAGACTGGATCTAAGCAGGCGATTATTAGTGAGACAGGTTAACAGCTATTTTACTTGATGCCTTAATGTGTGTAGGTTTTAATATTTTAAGAATGTGTTATATAATTCTACCCAAATCTTTGGAATTTTCAGAGGGTCATTGTTTTGAAAGAGATACATATGCAAGTGAACACAAATACACAAAACATTTACACTTACGGCAAAGGCCTAAACATTCTCATGTTATTTAAAAAACAAAATCCACTGAGGGAGAAAAGGATCAGGGATTATGTGCAGTATCCTAATGTCATTAAGGCCATAAAAGCTAGCACCTTAGATTTTACCTTCCAATCTGGTATCCTTTCCATACCGTTCCTCCCCAGACATAACACAAGCTGTCAAGCTACTGGTGAACCTCTTTTAATGAATGACAGAGTTGCAATGAAGACTAGTAAGTCCACTGGAAGTATCTCACAGACATCCTTAATCTCTAGTGGCTGATCCCCACCTCTCTGGCTGCCTTGTCCACAGCCTGTGTTCCGTACCAACCCGTCTTTTAGCTGCGTTATGGTTGTTTTCTATGTACTGGCCTTTACTCAACACTCCTGCATTTCTGATAAAAGCTTCTTTCCTCCCTTGCTTTGTGGTAGCTCTTTATATCTGTATACTTGGTCCTCTCCTCCATGGTTAACTTACACATTTTTACTCTTTGAAATAATACTGGATAATTAGATTTGGCCATGCTTCTATTTCTGTGAGTACAGGTCTTATTTTTTCAGCTGGATCCTAAAATGTTTTAAGACCAGTAGACTCACATGAATTTAGTAAGGGATTATAAATTGTAATTATAAATTGGCTTGATAATATAAAGATATGCATATATAGAGGGACAAATAATCTACATAAGATCAGGTACCAGCAGCCTAAATGATAAGTGGACAGTTCTGAGGATAGGGATAGGTATTTGCATATTTTCCTAGCACAGCCTGATGGAGATATTCCTTTGAACAAACTTAATTCAATATTATCCACACCGTGATACTGCCAAGGTAAATCTCTCTCCACTTAGACCTGCTAATAAAAGGAAATGTTTTGGACAACTCAAATAAAGCCCATAGAAAGAGGATGTGTCTGGCACATGTGAAATAACTGCAGAATCTGGTAGGTTCTTGATGTGAACACAATGTTCCAAGGAAATTGAATCATCTGTTTGGTCCCTTAAAATAAAAGATGACTCTTGTGACAGTGTTTCTCTGTATAGATTGGGTTAGTTCCATTCACTGACTTTTAAAATCTTGTTAAGCTTTCCATCCTTTGAGACTACTTAGGTACTATAAACCAACATTTTTCCCTTCCATCCTGTGTGTGTGTGTATGTGTGTGTGTTTTAGGTACTCTTATAAATTGTCTCTGGAATAAGATCCGTATAAACACACACACACACACACACACACGTTCACATGCATACTCATCTGCACATTCACTGTTTCCCTCGTATTCATTTACCAATCACTGTTTGGTTATTTTAAAAGACGTTGTGAGAGAAAAGAAATAAAATAAATATGATACTTCCTCACTACAAGATAGATTTCTTTTTATTTTCTGTCCAAAGAAGAGTTGGCTAATTATGCAACTAACATGCAGTGATTCAGATGGCTTTGTTAAACAGAGGATGATGTTTATAGGATGTTAATTCTAAGAACAGGGTGGTAGAATTTGTAAGCCAAACCTATATAGTTAAGAACAAAATAATCTTTTAAGCACTGGGAATATTTTAGAAATATTTCATTACAGGAAAGCTTTTAGTTTGTAAAATCATATATGGAGACTACATTTTTATTCAAATGAACTGAAGTTGACATTCTGCAATTCTGGAAGGCATATGAAATTATGTTTTATGAATATGCTTCCAAATATTTTGGCTTACATTTACAGTACCGCCTATGATGCAGCACCAAGACATTTGGTGATGGTTTTAACTGTGTAACAGTTTTCTATTGCTGTATAACGAATTACCAAAAACTTAGTGGCTTAAAACAATACCTATTATGTCATAATTTCTGTGGGTAAGAAGGACGACTCAGGCGGCTTCTCTGCTTAGGACCTCACAAGGCCATGACCCAGGTGCCTGCCAGACCTAGTGTATCATTTAAGACTCGGTATCCCATTCCAAGTTCACTGGTTGTTGGCAGAATTCAGTTTCTTGCGGCTGCAGTGCTGAGGTCCTCAGCTCCTAAAGACTGCCTGATACTTCCTACTACATGACTCTCTCAATAGGGAAGTTTACTTCTTCAAGGCCAACAGCATAGCTTTCTGGTAGTTTGAGCTTCTGACTTCTACATCTTCTTTTAAAGAGCTCACCTGATTAGGTCAGGACCACCCATGGTAAATTCCCTTTAATTAACTTAAAGTCAACTTATTAGGGACTTTACTTACACCTGCAAAATGTCTTCACTTTTGCTGTACAACATAGTACAGAAGTCTCGAAATTGGTATCCATGAAGCCCACGGGAACACAAAGACTCTACTGGGGTGTGTGGGCGTGGACAGCTTAGAGGTTCAAATTCTAGCTCCTTTACTTCCATATGAATTCTTGCCCCAAATCTTCTGCTTGAAGTGAATGTGTTCCTAAGGAGTTAGTCAAGGTCAAAATCCTTTCTTCCCATTCACAATTTCCCTTTCCTACTTCACTGAACAAAGGCAAACTGCCCAGGCTTCCTGAATTTTAATGTGGTGAACTGTCCTGGGGTATAAAAACTTTGGCGACACTAAACCAAGAGACATTTGAAAATACTATATATTCATGCTGCTTATCACTTATGTACTATTAATAGTTACATAACTCTATCCAGAATATATACATATATGTGCATGTGTGTGTATATGTGTGTGTGTGGTGTATATGTCTATTTATCTCTTAGAATTCTGTGGTCACAAGAAATTTAAATAATTTTGAAATATAAAAATCTTTCAGAAAAGTATGATGGGGTGAAGAATAAAAGTCTCTCCAACATAAAATATATTAAATTCAAATGACATTCCATAGGTAAAGTGGAATGGGAAAAAAATGATTCAAGGAGAAAAAGAGCTTGATAATGTACAATTATCCAGGAACAGGTAGGTGTCAAATCACTCCAGTATTTAGAGTCCATTCATCCATTCAAAAGTGTGATATAAAAATTTTGGTTTCAAGATGTCAGTAGTTAACATATGCTAGAAATCACATCTTTTGCAGCTATTTAAACCTGCCAGAAAGAATGTAGATGTCAACTTAAACACATGTGAGAGGACATAAATACTTTCTCAAAATTCTTTTAGTAACAGGAACAAAAAATAAAAGCAAAACCAAAAACACCACCACCAGCTGACGACCACTGAACCAGAAGAATTACTGTACATTCCCAGTAATTGGCGTGGAGAGGGCTGAGAAAGGAGGCAGGTGGGTCTGAGAAGAGCTAATTTGAACAGGCTGCATTAATTCAGTCACGTGAATTAATGCAGCAAGCAGGGAGAATAACAAGGCGAGGAAGGATGTGAACAATATTGAAGAGGTTGGGTGTCCAATATATAATGACAAATTGGATGTAGCGGGAAATGAGATAGGGAAAGAGGAAAGTCTTAAATATTTTTTAAGTTATTGGATAGATGATGCATATTTGAGAGCGATGTAACTTTGAGGAGAAAGGTAAGAAAGTTTAGTTCTTCTTGTGTCGAGGTGTAGGTGCTTGATGTCTGTGCTCAGAGCACATCTAAGTTCAGTCTTTTCTGAAGCTCATGCAAAATCCTAAGTAAATAGTGACAGCCAAAACCTTTGCAGAGCACCAATTCCAGGGGGCATACAGAAAACACAAAACAGATTGGCAGTCCCCTTTCCATAGGATTTATTCAATACATATTTACTGTCTAGTTCTTATACCTGAAACACTTTTCTAGATTCTGGGGATATAGAAGTGAACAAAACACTCCAAGGCTTACGATAAAATTGAAATTTCAGATCGTTGGCTCTAACTAGTAAAATAAAAGCTGACACTGCCTTGACATGGGCATATTCACACCTTTCAGAGCCAAGGTTTTGAATACTGTGCTCTGTTCCTTGTATTTATTAAATAGCTGAATGAACCACAGATTTGTTCCTGTCACTTTGCTTCCAACCTTTTAATCCTACATTCAGTGAGCACATCTCTGAAAGTGAATGTGGGCCGCAGTGTTCGGGGACTGGCTTTCTCAGTTATCCTCCACACCATATTCTCAGAAGGTGATTTCTACCCAGATGGCAACCACTCACAAAGATTCTGGCTATGTACCTTTTTAAAAATGTATTACAATTTTATTTGACAATTATACCTCAAGAAAGCTGAAAAGCGGTTTCAAAATTTTATGAACAGGTTGCCTCCTCCTGAATGCATCCGGAACAGTATAATGTGCATATATCCAGTTCTCTTCTAAGAATTACTGAATCAAAAGCACAGGGGTAGAAAAGAGGGAATTGGATGTGTTAAAGTTGCCATAAGGTTTTAGCATACCTAAGCTCTGGAACCACCCCTGATGTGGAATGAAGTAAGCTGGTCATCTGAAGAAGGGGCAAATTTCAAGTCCAGATGCTTCATTAAGAAGCTTTCCTTTTCTGATTCAATAGGGTTTCTATCTCAGTCAATCAGTGCGGGGGCTCCCTAGAGGCACAGAGGGAAAAGGCAGATACCCAAGGGCAGATCCCATCGTCTGGAAGTTAATTATCCTCACCCAGAGAGACCAGGTTCCTACTGTTCTGCAACATCACATCGCTGTACAAGTCCCTCTGAGCAGGGTCCAGGCATTCCCATTTCTCCTGAGAGAATTCTGTGCCCCATCCCTGACTGTCATCCTATTTCTGGCTCCTATTCCGTGTTCTTCCTCCTCTACTGGGCTTCTTCCTCAGGCAACAGGAGCATGTAGAAGGCAACCGATCATTTCAGGAGTCAGTACCACTCTGATTCAGAGTCTCAGGTCAAGTCCTTCATTTCCATGTTGAGGTAGGCTCACTGAGTCCCATAGAGAGAGTCATTTCACCAAGTTATCCTGAGAAAGTCTGAGTTGAGTGAGCAGAACTGGATGGAACTGAACTATAACATCCTGGCCTGAAGGAGCTAGTGGGTGGGGGTGTCTTTATGGATCTTTTCCCTTAAAAATTCCACGACCATCTCTCACATGTGCTCCACAAAGTGATCTTTGCTCTGCACCATCCACATCTAAGTCTATCTGGCTATATAACTTCTTACAGATTTCCAGGTATATGGAATTTTAAGACATTGCAAATATATAACAAGATTGGAAGTCCTGTATAGTACCTGAATGAAGTACTGATTTTCTTAACTATTTTCCTCTATAATCACTTTATATTCTGAATAACAGTTTGTTCCATAGATTAGTTCACTGCTTTTCAGAGAGAAATAATAATATTTGTTGGGAGAAATTATATTTTTCTGAAGTGAAAATAGTTTTCTGGCAATTAAAAAGCTGTCTTTTGTTTGATGTGTCATAGAAATTCTTACTGAAAATCTCCAGTTGGAGATTTCTATCATCTGTCACCCATTTCTGATAGTCTTCTTTCATCTTGTAGGATGGTCTAATCTGCTTTTCAACTCTTTTTTGTACGACTGGTACCACCATTACATTGAACATCCCAAAACCTAGAATAATCCTAGACATTCTCTTTCCTTTACTCCTCACATTGGGTTCATTGCTAAGACCTGCCAATTTTATCTTGTAGGTACCTTTCAAATCTGCCCATTTCACTCCCTTGCTGTCTCCTTTATCCAAGAGAGTGTTATTTTTGCCTTGAATATTTAAATGGCCTTCTGAAAGGAGTTGAATCCATATTTACTATTTTTTCCCTTCAATCCCTCTTCACAGTGCAAACAGAATGATATAAAAATCTGAGTATACCATTTCCCATCCCTAGCACACCACACCACACACACATACACACACACCCCCCCCCAGGCAAAAACCCTTCAATGATTTCCTTCGACCTCAGAACAAAAGACAAAACGAAACCAGCTTTTACTTCCCTACCCATATCTCCAGCCTCCTATACTACCACATTTCCCCCCCCATGCTGTCTATTCCAGCCAGAATAGCTTACTTCCTGTACTTCATATTTTCCATATTCTCATTTACAGTTCCTTTACCCCTGCCATCTCCTCTGCCTTGAAATTTTTTTTCTCCCTTCCTCACCCAGTTGACAGCCACTCATTATTCAAATTTCAACTCAGTTACTATCTCCTCAGTTATCATTTCTTCGTTTGACTTCCCTGACTTGGTCAAATTCCTTATTATATATTTATACCACCATAAACCTATCCTTCTAAGTACTTCTCAGAGTTGGTCTTTACATTTGTTTTTGAAATTATTTGAATAATAGCTCTATCAAAATTTGTAAGTTCCAACAGAGCGAAGATCATGTCTCTTTTTGTGTCAGCACATTGCCCTGGACATGACAGGGATTCAACAAATATTTGTTGGATGAATGAATGTTATTCCTGCACAGTGGTAGTTTCTCATTTGTGTGTGTGTGTGTGTCTCTTGGAATTTTTTCTATGGTTCTAGATTTTCATATGACAACTGAGCTTTTCTCAGACACTACCAAACTGGAAGATTTCTTCCTATCATTTCAACTCATCCTGAGGTTTCATGCTTCCCTGAGATACTTTTGTTCATTTGTTGCTTTTTCTTTACCAAAAAATAGACAAATTTCATCGGGTTTTACCTTATTTTTCTCCTCCTCTTTCTTCTTTTTTCTTTTTAAGTTCTAGATACGTAAGTGTCCAGAACCATTTTATTAATTTTTTAACAGTTAACTGTGGTGTAGTTGATATAACCTGCACATATTTAATGGGTTTAATATTTGATGGGTTTGAACATACTCATATGCCCATGACACCGTCTCCACAATCAAGGTAATAAACATATCTATCACTTCCAAAAGTTTCCTCCTGCCTGTCCTCCACTTTTTTTATGTATGTGTAAGAACACTTAACTTGAGATCTACTCTCGACATTTTTTTAGTATATGATGTAGTATTGTTAACTATAGGTACTACGCTGTATAGATCTCTAGTTCTCTAGAATTTACTCATCTAACAACTGAAACTTTATACCTGTAAAACAACTCTCCATTTCAGAAATGTGACCTAGGCAGATCTTTGATAGCTTTCTACTCAAACTATTGTTATAGACTGAACCATGCAACCCCCCCAAATTCATAATTTAAGCCTTAAATCCCCAATGTGACTATATTTGGAGACAGGGCTTTTAGGAAGTAATTAAGGTTAAATGAGGTCATAAATGTGCGATGCTAATTTGCTGGGATGAGTAGCTTTATAAGTAGAGTAAGAGAGAGATCTCTCTCTCTCTCTCTCTTCCATATGAGGACATGGCAAGAAGGTGACCATCTGCTAGCCAGGAAGACGGCTCTCACTAGAAACCAAATTGGCTGGCACCTTGATCTTGGCCTTCCCAGCCTCCAGAATTGTGCAAAATACATTTTTGTTGTTTAAGCCATCAAGTCTATGGTATTTTGTTATGGTGGTCCAAGCAGACTAATACAGGCATGTTGCCATTGGTAAAAGATAAAAGAATTCTTCCTTCCAGTAACCAATGTACACTGGTGTCATTTTAAGAGAATATGTAACCTTGTGTGTTTATGTGTTGGGAAAATAATTATTTTCTTTCTTAAAGAAAGCCTTTATTTCTCTGCATTCTTTCATCCAAGGCTAGAACAGAGATTAATAGACATAAAATCTCATTGTATTCTGAGTCAGGAAAAAACAATACCAACAATACCCTTTCTCAAGGGAAAGATCTTATACTTGGAGGTCTTTTTCAAGTCATCTTCTAAGGAATAAGAGTATAGAACTGAAGACCTTTCATGAAAGTCTTGTCTCTTGAGCATTTTATACCAGAAAAGGCTTGGATAAAGTCCAAGGAAAAGTTTCAGATAGGAATTCTAGGTTCACATGGAAAGCAAACGTGCAAGCAATTTGAGGTTTGTACTTTAGAGGTCTTTATACCACTTTCCCATGTCAATTTTAAAACAAGAAGCTCTTTAAATTTTCATTGAGCCTGATCTTGCCATTTGTGGCCCAAAGAGTACAAGTCCATTGATGGAAGAATAGCTTTACACACGGTTCTCAATCTCCAGGGACCATGATAAAGTAAACCCTATATTTCAGTTGTTCTTCAGTAGCTGAAGTGGGAATAGATTGGGTTGGGCTGAAGTAGTCCAAGGAATAATCAGGTATTAGTCCAAGGAATAATCCAATGGCCTATGGAACAACTTGCTCCTAGCTATAGGCAAAAGAACAGCAACAGTTTACCACCACTGGGAAGTTTAGATTTTGGGGGGGGAAGAAGGGAACTGTAAATGTAAGGATTTACTTATTATTCATATAAAGGTTATGGAGCTCTGGGCATGGCTCTCTGTAACATATATGTGCACTCAGATTCTCCAGTTGCCTTTCACAGACCTCCATCAGCACTGTGTGGTGTCTCAGCAAAAATTTGGCTAGCCTTTCATAGAGAAATTGGATCAGATTTATTATTAGACTTCTTGTTCTAGTGGTTTTTCTGTTGGGTGGCAAGATGTTCATCTCAAGGATTACATAACAGTTAATGTTTATTCTCTCAAAAAATCTATTCAAACTTAGAAGTTCCTGACCAGATAGGATAGCCAACATCATAACACATCCATACCAGCAAAGTGAAATGAATGTTCCAAAAGGCACCCACCGTATTTGATTATGTTGTAAAAGGACAGCGTAAAATGTCAGTAGCACATGCTCTTTGTAAAGCATTTCCAAATAGAAAATTTTGTGTCAATCACCAAAGAAAAACATGTATTCACTCATAGGCCACTAAGGATCATAGAACTATATTTGCATCTGCTCTAAAGGGTAGCCGCTACTGACAGCCTTGAACAAATGTTTTATTTGTGAGGAACTCTTTTATTTGTGAGTTTCTAATATTTTCAGTGTGCTTGGTAGACACACTTGCAAAAATGTTTGTGTATATGAAGATATACACATGTTGCTTTGGCTAAACTTGATCAACATCAGCTGATATTTAGGGATGTTTCTGTGCTTCTTTAACACTTTGCTTGGCCACTGGACACTTCAGAATCTTCCCTTATTCCAATCCCATGTTAAAGTTTTAAGTCCAAAGGGATAGTTTTCCCCAAATTTAATAGCTTTTCCCAAATCGATTGGCATGAAACATTTATTTTTGCACCAAGTTTTGCTATGTATATAGTAGGACAGATAAAGGAGTCTATTTTATTGCAATTCAAGAATAATTCATCTTGTTTGAGTAAGAACTATGTACATAGGCAACAAAAATGAAACATTTGCATCACCGGTAAATGGTCTATGAAAAATCATTCACATGGTCCTCCTCAGATAATATGTGTCCAAATAATATGCATGAAGTTTCATTTTACTCTATAATTGCCACCAGAAATCATGTAGTTTTTGTTTATGAGGTCACTTGTAGGAGCTGAGTGTCAAATGGGATAAATACAGACACGCTAACTTCAGAGGGCACTTTTTAGTTAATGAAAAATATTATCTCAATACTGCCAGTTCATAGTTAAAATCATAAGGAATATTTCCACTGAATTCAAACATAAGAATAAATAAAGCTATCAAGTTGTTTGAGGTTATATATTTCAAAGTTATGGATGCTTATTAAAATAAAAGTTAAAAAAGGAATATTATTAATTAGATTTTTTTTTTTTAATATTTTGTTGAGGCCTGTCTTGGGCTGCTATAACAGAACACCATAGACTGGGTGACTTCTAAACAACAGGCATTTATTTCTGACAGTTCTGGGGGCTGGGAAGTCAAAGATGGAGGTGCCAGAAGATTCCTCACATGGTGGAAGGGGTGAAGGAGCTCTGTGGTGTCTTTTTTATACGGGCACTGATCCTATTCATGAACGATTTGCCTTTATAATCTAATCACCCACCAAAAGCCCTACATCCTAATACCGTCACTGTAATCCAATTACTCTTGTCTAATAAGAGGATTTCAACATATGAATTTGGGGGAGACACAAGCACTTGGTCTATAGCAACATCTAACGAAAAGTTATATTTATTCCGTACTATGCTCTATTTTTACTAATGTGCACTAGTTCTTTGTATTGTGTCATTTTCGTAATTTCAAAAGGTTTGAGTTTCCACCAAAAGATTAGAATCTGTTCAATAATCCAAATTATTGAAAACAAATCCAAACTTGTGTTTTTTATTTACTCATTTTAACTTACACTGTCTTTAAGTGAATATTTAGTGATTCCTTAAATTTATGTCAAAGATTTTTAATTATACTGATGAAAGTTAAGAAAAAAAGTGTTCAGCAAAATCGTTCAAATGAGGATTTTATGATTGCAGTGAAAAAATCTTTAATTAAAACTTGTTGGGGACCTCTGCAGTTGAGGTGCAAAGTTAGTACCAACAATTAGGTCTCTGAACTTGACACTGGAATTTTAGTGGATGAATCAACAGTGAAATATTTTCCTCAATATTTTTATTCAAGTTTTTTCTTTTTTTTTTACTTAGAGTTTTATAATATAGGTATTTCTTTTCACAGATACTCCTAAAATTTGAAAACTTTTCCCTCAAATTAGGAAAATGTTCATTTTCTACTAGCCCTAAAATTTTATGATTCCTCTTAAAATTTTCTGATGAACATGTGGTTACTCACTGAATTTTGTAGGTATTGATTTCTTCATGAATTATGATAATATTTGTTTAATGATCTCTCCTTTGATTAAAAAAAGTGAAATTAAATTGTTTTGAGTTTAAGGCTCTGTGTTTCAAATTTTAATTGTCATGGGTTATTTCTACAAAATGTCACTTTAATAAAGGTACTTATGAAAAAAATTACTTTGAAAATCCAATTACTCTTGTCTAATAACACATTCTAGAAATGATATCTGATTTTTAATCTTATATTGACATTGTAGTGTCCAAGGAGCAGAGGATGTTAATCTCTCATGGGCTCAGCCTCTAGCTATGTTCTCAGTAAGATATGATGGACCCGTATCTAGCCCTTATTGATCTTGAAACTCACCAAGACTGGGTTTTTAGATTACATGTTCACAATGTCACAGTAATAGTTGAGAAAAATAGGCGGGTAATAAACAAATAAAACCAAACACACACAAATACATAGGAAAGTAAGACAGTAGAAGTACCCACGACAGACAATGAAGTCCCTAAGAAGATTAATTGAAGTACTTTTGCTCTGGCTCCCCTAAATCTGACCTTCCTCCCCTTGTCTGGGTTCTAAATCCTAACTCAGTTTGCTTCCCAGGAACTTGTGTCCAAGAAGCGGGGGAAATAAAAACTTTTCTTCTGGGACGCCTGGGTGGCTCAGTCGGTTAAGTGTCTGCCTTTGGCTTGGGTCATGATCCCAGGGTCCTGGGATGGAGTCCCGCATTGGGCTCCCTGCTCTCAGCAGGGAGCCTGCTTCTCTAAAAACAAAAAACAAAAAAACTTTTCTTCTTAAAATGTTAAGGTAATGAATTGAGAGGTTCCTGGAGACACTTGTTTTTGTCTTTTTTACATAATAGTTTTGTAATTAGATATGAAATATGTCAGTACAAGCTTGACATTTTAACTGTTTTAAAGTTATCACCCTTTAAAGATGCCCCCCCCCCCTCCACATACACCCAGTATCTTCAAGTCATTTAACAGTTAACTCAAATCATCAGAAATACAGTAGCTTGGTGGCATTTGTTTTGATAAAATATTGTTCCTGAGGACCTATAAAATCCATCTTACTTTCTATTTCATTTAAGAACTTTATTTTATTTTTTCTAAAGATTTTATTTATTTATTTATTTGAGAGAGAGCACGAGCAGGGGGAGGGGTAAAGGGAGAGGGAATCGATCCCAGGACCCTGGGATCATGACCGAAGGTAGACGCTTAACCAGTTGAGCCACCCAGGCGCCCCTCATCTAAGAACTTTAATATTAAAATCATAAAGGACTTGATTAACTAGCACTAACTTTTTCTATACAAGTCATTTCTTCAGGCCAATAAATTTTGTTCTTCCTGAATTGAGATATGTTACCAATATCAGTATATATTAACTCTCAGAAATCAACTCTCAATGACCACTTTGTGGATCAACCTCTGGACATTTTGATTATCTCCATTTGAAGTTCCTTTTAATTTAAGGTATTTCTGAGCCAAATTTTCATTCCCTGCAGTAGATACATAAGAAATAAAAACATATTTTAAATGGAACTGAAGAAAATTTACTGTAAGGGCAATTTATGGAAATTTGTTTATACAACATATTCCAGGGGTTGACATGGTCATTAATTAATCTTCCTTCTTTTTCACTGAGTTTCATAGAATAATTCCAAACTTAGGTTCCCCTTAGTTTGCATGGAACTCAATGAAATAAAACATTATGCCCCATAAAGGGTAATTATTTGTAAGAAATTTATTTATGTATTTATTATTTGTTATTCATTCATTCATTCATTTTAAAGATTTATCTATCTATTTTAGAGAGATCCAGAGTGCGTGTGAGCGGAGGGAGGGGAAGAGGGAGAGAGAGAATCTCAAGCACACTCCCCACTGTACATGGAGTCCCACTTGGGGCTCAATCCCATGACCCTAAGATCATGACCTGAACCAAAATCAAGAGCTGGATGCTTAACCGACTGAGCCAGCCAGGTGCTCCAGAAAGAAATAAATTTAAATAAAATTGAGGAGCCATTTAAAAAGAACTTACACTATTAAATATGGAACACTTTTATAGACATCCCCAGCCTCTGAAGGCATGTCTAGTTCTGACTTCTTTTGAGAAATGATACATATAATTCCAGAATGGATGAATCAAAGGCATTTATTCAAATCCTAAACTGTCTTAGAGTGTGTCAGCTTGAGTTTTATCCAGGGACATCTTTAATGACCATTTAGATTGTAAAGGTAACTGGGGAGTTTACATTGACTTTACTCTATTGAACCATAAATATTTTCATGTATGTTTTGAGAAGATGTTATGAATTTTAGTTGCTGTAGAAAGTTTTCAGTTACATTTTGTTGAAATAAACATTAAAGACAAAAGTCAAAGTTGTAGTAAAATTTTAAGTTTGTACTTTTTTTACTTCGTTATGGAGATTTTTATGATCTGCATGAAATGTGGTAAGAATTGTATTTGGACTAGGAAAAAAACAGGAAATAAATCTGCCTAAAAACAACTGATTTCTTTTAATACTAACAAATTGATTAAAAAAAATAACATATCAGCTTAGAATATATTTATCATACTGGAGGAAAACCATGGTTAATATGATTACCAACTTTTATATGTATTTAAACAAACTAATTAGGATTAATTGTATAGTCATTTCAGAAATACCGTCTAGGGATGCCTCAGTGGCTCAGTCAGTTAAGCATCTGCCTTCAGCTCAGGTCATGATCCCAGGGTCCTGGAATCGAGTCCCACATCAGGCTCCTTGCTCAGGGGGAGCCTGCTCTTCCCTCTGCCCCTCCCCCTGCACACTCTCTCTCTCTCAAATAAATAATAAATCTTAAAAAGGAAAAAGAAATACTGTCTATTCAGCATATATTAGTTATAGTGACACATGGAAGTAAAATGCCTTTAAAGAATTATTCAAAATATACTATTTTAGTGTTTGAATGAAAAGAAAACTGGAATGGAGATAATAATAATGATAAATTTATTTTAAAAAATAAGTGTTCTCTAGACCAACTTTTCCTTTTCTTATTTTTTTATGGCCAAACTTATAGCATTATTTTTTATTTATTTATTTTTTTAGAAGATTTTATCTATTTATTTGAGAGAGAGAGAGAGAGAACACGAACAGGGGGAGAGGCAGAGGGAGAAGGAGATTTCTCGCTGAGCAGGGGACATGACATGGGGCTCCATCCCAGGACTCTGGGATGGTGACCTGAGCCAAAGGAAGATGTTTAAGTGACTGAGCAACCCAGGTGCCCCAACATAGTGCTTTTTATTCTCCCTATGGGGTCACTATATTACTTATAGATGTTTTTCAATTTCTAAAGTAAGAAAACTGATTAAAAACATATTTAAAATTAATAAATAGAAAGATTTTACAACTAATATTAATGAATGAATAGACAGATCCAAGAAATTTAAGTGCTATTATATGATGCTCTTTCAAACTAGTCTAGATAAAACCAAGCTAGAATATTCTGTTTCATGATCAGAGAAATCCTACAGTTGAGTCCACCATGGTAACTCATTCTTTTAGATTGAGTGAGATAGCAATAATGACAACTTGAATTTTTATTCTACTCAATTTTTATAAAAACCTATGTGACAGAAAACCCTAGTAATACATATGCAAATTAAAACTAAGAGGTAGATGACAGATAAAAAGATTTTACTTAAATTTAATATTTCTTTTTACCAATAGCTCACAGTACTATGAATGACACAGATGTCCCTATGGAAACAACTGAATGCATTCAAGGTCAAGGAGAAGGTTACCGGGGCACCATCAATACTATTTGGAATGGAATTCCATGTCAGCGTTGGGATTCCCAGTATCCTCACCAGCATGACATAACTCCTGAAAATTTCAAGTGCAAGTGAGTATATTAGGCACATATAAATTTCAGTAGACTCTGCAGGAAATGAGGTGGAATGGTTACTCTATTAATTTCTGTGTTAGAAATTCTTAAACTTTAGTGTGCCTAGGGACAATCAGGAGTTAAAAGACAGATTCATCCACCCAGATATTTTGCTTCTTTAGGTCTGAGATCTGGACCTCAAATATGGATTTTAATGAATAGGTATTTTTGAATCAGATGGTTGATGCACCATATTTTGGGAAACACATCCCTACGTTTCTGATCACAGCTTTGATTTTGCAGGTGCATTTAATAAATCATTAGTGGTAATGATAACCAGGCAAGTTTCAAATTGGTGCCTTCTTAAAACTTCACATTAATTTTAAGGGAGATTACATATTTTTTTTTCTTTCACAAGAAGAGGCATACCTTGATTTCAATCAACAATGTAAACTGATGCGTTTTTGACCTTGAAGCAATATTATTTTTAAAATTTTAAATATGTTTTCTGCTGTTTCTAGATTTCCTTTCAAGAGTGGGAAAGTAAAACAATTGTTTAGATCAATCAAGCCAAAGAAACTGCCCTTGAATATCAATTATATTGCTGTTATGTACCTTCTCCAAGGCTGTTTTTTTTTTCACCACTTGACTTCTGCTACACAGAACAGCCACAATGCCATGTGTTTTTAAATTGTCCTCCTTGTTATGAGGAACATAAAATGATTGCTTTTGAAATTTATAACACACGTGCCATTCGTAGTGGCTTTGCTGAAATAGCGCCTATAAATAACATATATTGGCTTTATGTAATTGGCTTTTAATAAGAGAGCTTAACATTTCAAGATGGAGAATTATGAGCACTAGTCGGAGACAGGAGATATTTTATGGTGTTTTTTTTGTTTTGTTTGTTTTAGTTAATTCAATGTATTTGCTTAGTAAATATTCATGTTATTATTTTTTTCATTATTTTATAATAAAATTTTACTTGTCATTGTGGGTTTGCTTTCCTCATTTTCTTTGCTTTCTCTACTTCGGTATTTATTTCTGAGGTGTGAAACACATGGGTCAGGAACAGAGACAACTGCTATGAAGAAAATGAGGGAAGATTAGTTGAGATAAAGAGAGGAGACAGTGTCAGTGCCATTCACATGTTTTGTTAATTTCTAATGACTGGTAATAATACTCATGTAAGAAATTGTGTATGTACACATATTTAGAAGAATTTAACTAAGCAATTATTCATCTAAAATAGCAAAGTTGTGTAAACTTGATGTAAAACTCAATGCACATATTTTATACCAACATAAATTTTTAAAATATAAGTGCGGAGGGATGGGGTGGCTGGGTGATAGACACTGGGGACGGTGTGTGCTATGGTGAGCGCTGTGAATTGTGTAAGACTGATGAATCACAGACCTGTACCTCTGAAACAAATAATACATTATATGTTAAAAGAAAAAAGAAGATCGTAGGAAGGGAGAAATGAGGGGGGGGAAATCAGAGGGGGAGACGAACCACGAGAGACTATGGACTCTGAGAAACAAACTGAGGGTTCTAGAGGGGAGGGGGTGGGGAGATGGGTTAGCCTGGTGATGGGTATTAAAGAGGGCACGTACTGCAAGGAGCACTGGGTGTTACACACAAACAATGAATCATGGAACACTACATCAAAAACTAATGATGTAATGTGTGGTGATTAACTTAACAATAAAAAACTAAAAAAAAAAACTTAAAAAAGGCCTTAATTTTACAGAAATATTTATAAAATTTCAAATAACTTTTGTAAATCAGTAAAGAGGTACTTTGTAAGGGAAAGAAATCTATGCAGCAAATTAAGTAAAAAAAGTACAGAATTCAAGGAAGAAATAGCTATCGTGTTTTTTTTTTTTGTATCAAATGTTTGGATAGGTAGAACTTCCATTTTAAATGAGAGTAGTTAACAGTTATTCATAATAGCCTTTCTTCGCAGAGAGATACATGTTGTTTCTACATTATATATGGGCCATGAAAACATAATAAATAATAGGCCAGTTTTTTTTTAAATTGTAATAGTTGAGAGCCCAGTGTTGAGAATGAGTGAGAAAAATGAAGTGGTACTATTTTTTCCCTTTCATGAAGCAGTAGTGTTTCTGTGGAACTCTGGGCCTGTGGAATGAAAAGAATACAGACATCTGACAGCCTTTATTTCAGTAATATGGGCAATGTCAGTTGTGTATACTGAATTCTAAATTTTTATAACTATCCTAAATCTAAAACTTAGAACTCTATTTATAAACATGCATGCATTCTGGGATTCTAGAAATGTAACCGCGCTAACTTACCATTTGTAAGAACTCAGGCAGTTTACATTAACATGCTTATTCTCAATAGGGACCTAAGAGAAAATTATTGCCGAAATCCAGATGGAGCTGAATCACCCTGGTGTTTTACCACTGATCCAAACATCCGAGTTGGCTACTGCTCCCAAATTCCAAAATGTGATGTGTCAAGTGGACAAGGTAATGGCTGACATTTTGCAGGGTGGACATGATTAAATTCAGGGGAAATGCCTCGAGAGAGACCTACTTCTTGTTGCACTGGTTTGCTGGTTCCCAAACAAAATCACCAAGTCTGAAGTTGCATTTGTTTTATACATTCATTGGCTCAACACTCACTTATTTATTTGAGCGTATACTAGTGCCAGGCACTGTTTTAGACACTGGGGATATACTAGTAAACAAAACAAAATTCTCTGACTCCGTGGAACTCCAGAAACTCCAGCAAACAGAAAACAGGAACAAAACAAGCAAAATGGAAGTGGGAATAAGTTAGCTTGTGGTAAGTGCCAGAGAGAAAATGTCCCAGGGTTAGAGGGGAGGGTGTTGTTATTTCATATTTGAATGGTATGGGAAGATCTGACATACCAAGGGAACACTTAAGGAGGACCTGGAAGAAGCAGCGTGTGCCATGTGCATATATTTGTAAATAGCATTCGAGGTAGAGGAAACTGCAAGTGCAAATGGCATGAGAAGGGACAGTGTTTGAAAGGTAAAGGAAAGGGACAGCAAACACACCACTGTGGCCAGTACAGAGCAAGGGGGAGAGTCACAGGGGATGTGGTTAGAGAAGAGTTGGACTAAAATCGCATATGCCTTATAGGAATTGGAAGGATTTACACTTTTTTTCTGAAAGGAAGGGATTCTGTTGTAGGGTTCCGAAAAGATAAATTAGATGATCTGTCTGGTTTAAGTTTTAACGGGATGACTCTGGGTGCATTATGGAAAGCAGCCAGAACTTATGACAACTTCTGACAACTTCTCCCAAACAGGAGAATTTGTTATGCGGCTGTTTCAGTAACTCAGGAAAGAGAGGAGAGTGATGTGGACCTGGGGGGTCAGCAGTGGAGATGATGTGTAGCTGTGGGGTTTGGGTTAAATCACCATTATACTGGGAAACATATATGCCATTGAAGATCACTGTTTCAGGGAGAGCAGCAGAGAAAAGTCAGACTGAAATAGGTTAAAAAATAAATCATTTGTCAAAGATTAATGAAGATGTTGGAATCTGAGCATTTATTAGTATATAATGAATTGAAGGTTATGATTTTTAAATAATCAATTCTTTCTCATAAATTTAATTTTGATGGTCATGGTCAGTCCTAAATCATCCTAAAAAGCCCAAGCCAAATTTAAAGCTCCATTTCATAGATTTATTGTTCTATACATACTTCTTCCATCCTTTAACTTTTTCTGCAGTGCCGTTTTTCATGAGCAACTGTTAAAAGTTGTAGAGGGAAGAGGGGTTCAGTCCCTTTTCAGTCAATTTCACTGTTCTTTGGCAGATTTTAAAGGTCAGTTGGAAATAAAGTTGAAACCGATGTTTAAAGGAGGTTTAGTACCAGCTGGATCTTCTTTGTCCCTGTATTGTTCATTTAAACACGCACTGATAATTTGAGATAGAGGGAAATGAGAACAATTGTTTTATAAGCTTCTTATGTATATTAAGATGCTTTTATGTACATATATATCACTTACCAAAGAATCAGGTAACAGAGTATGAGAATTTTGGATTGTACAAGTTAAGCTGATGATATTGTTTATCTAAAAAATCTAGAAATTAGTAGATGAGGAAATTAGTTTTATGAAATTTAGATAACTTGCCTAAATTCTCAAATTAGCACAGTTGGGATTGAATATGACCTTCCTTAGAATGACCTTTCCATTACTTTTAACAATATGTTATATTATTTTCAACAATATATTATACCTGATACATGCAACACATGCAACAATGTGCTAGGTTCTGTGGGGCAAGTTAAAAATGAAGAAATCCACTTAACAGACACTGTTAGCTAATCCAACATAAAACTGTGAAGTTTTAATGGTTATGCCATTGTGTGATACTGCTAAGCTAATGGTATGCATTGCTAAATATGTGATATGCATGTATGCATGCACATACATACACACGAAAGGATGTTGCTCTTATCCTTCTCCATATAACATATAAACACAAATAGACTGATGAATTAGAAACATTCTTCCTAAATCTTGCAACATCTGAATTAGCATATATGTGAATGCTCTTCCAATTAAATATTAAACAACTCTATTAAAAAATGAAAAGTGAGATTACAGACTTTCTTTAAAAATGTTTTTAAAACAACTTGTTAAATTATATAATATATATTTAAAGCAGTAAACGGGATGCAATTCATAGCTTTAAATGGTTATATCAAGGGGCGCCTGGGTGGCTCAGTCGTTAAGCGTCTGCCTTCGGCTCAGGTCATGATCCCAGGGTCCTGGGATCGAGCCCCACATTGGGCTCCCTGCTCAGTGGAGAGTCTGCTTCTCTCCCCCTCTGCCTGCCTCTCTGCCTACTTGTGCTCTCTCTCTATCCCTCTGTCAAATAAATAAATAAAACTTAAAAAAAATAAATGGTTATATCAATATCATAAATAATGAAGAAAGTGAATGAAATTTCAAACTTAGAGTTGGGGAAAAAAAGTAAGCCGAAAGCAGTATAAAAAGGAAAACCACCAAGAAAAAAAGAAAGGATGAAAATATAAAATGGTAACTATCAAGGGGGAAATAACCATTGAAACAGGAAAATTAGAAGACATAAAAGACTGTTTTATATAACCTCATGTAAGAAACTTTGAAAATAAAAATGAAATGGATAATTTACTAGGAAAATTAAAATTATCTGAATTGAGTTGGCCCTGATCAATTCAATTAGTCAAAGAATTAGACCTATTCTTATAGAAGAAATATGGGAATTTATTAATGAAAACTGTTCCATCAACAATATACCGTGCCTAGATGTGTTCACAGGCCACTTAATCTCAATGTGCCTAGATGTGCTCACAGACACTTAATCTCAATGCTACATATATCGCTATGTAGCTCAACAAATACAGTAAAACTCCCATCAGTAGTGATGACATTATAATATTAATACCTAAACATGATGAAGATAACACAGGAAAAAAACAGTAAACTTATCTCATTTGTGAATATAAAAATTTTAAATGAAAGAAGTGAAAAATCCGATAAAGCAACTTAAAAAATAATACATAATGATTGAATGGAGTTTAGTCTGAGAACAAAAATGATTCAGTTTTAGAAACCCGTTAAAATAATTCCTCTTAGAAAAACAATCATATAATAAATGTCAACAAATTTTGAAATTCCTGTTACAAAATTCACTCCTTTCTCATAAAAGTACCCAAATAAGAATTTCTGGAATACACACACTATACACACATATCCATATATCTATATCTATATCTAACTATATATAAACAGAGAGAGAGACCACCTTAAAATATATATTCACATTTTAACATATACACATATAGACACATAGACATGCCCACATACAAAAAAGCATTTATCCATTATACCTGATGGGGAAACATTACAGACGTTCTTAGGAAGTTAAAAAAGAAAACAAGAAAATATACTATCTTTACTCTTTAACATTGTAAAATATAGGTTAACATAGGTTAACATATTCCTCTTTAACACTGTATTGGAGATATTATTCCTTATAAATAAGAAAGCATATTGATTGGGTAAAAAAGCAAAAGATCTTTATGCAAATTATGTAATAGTAATATACTTTGAAAATTGAATTCAAGTAATAAAAAAATTCACTAGAGGAACATTCATATATGAGTTTGTAGATTTAATTAAGGAGAAAACAATATCTATAATAGCAACAAAAGTGATGGAAACAGGAATAAATTTAGAAAGAAATGTGCAAAATTTATATAATAACATTTTAAAATCACCACTGAAAGCCACAAAGTGTACTTTAATGGGACAAAGCATCCCTTGTTTTTGATATTAGAACTTAACATCATAAATACATCAATTCTAATTTATTTATTTATTTATTTATTTATTTATTTATTTATTTATTTATT
>NC_058414.1:25333448-25435500 GCF_002201575.2 Neomonachus schauinslandi | reverse complement strand
ATTTATTTATTTATTTATTTATTTATTTATTTATTTATTTATTTATTTATTTATTTTTAGAGAGAGAGAGAGCGTGCGCTAGCAGGGGAAGGGCAGAGGAATAAGGAGAGAGAGAATCTTAAGCAGGCCCCATGCTTAGCATGGAGCCTGACATGGAGCTTGATCTCAAATCCTGAGATCATGACCTGAGCCAAAATCAATAGTTGGACGCTTAATGGACTGAGCCATCTAGGCACTCCTACTTAAGTTAATTTATAAATGTAATGTGATATTAAGAAATAGATCCATAAGTGTTTTTTTGATACAAAAAACCTGATTCTGTAGTTCTCTTGGAAGAATAAACACATAAGTATGTTATGTAAAATCTTGAAAAATAAGGGTGATTAGAGGTAATTAACCTTATCAGATATTAAAACATTTTATAAAGAGCTTGTAATTAAGACTTTAGTTCTAGTGCAATGAATAAATTGACAATTGGAAAAAACACAGAGGGCAGAAACAGACTCCTTACAGAGATTTATTTTATTAAAAATGTAGCACTATGTATCACTGGATGAAAAATGAACTTTTAAAGTATAATAATGGATAAAATTATAAATGATAAAATTAAATCCATGCCTTATACCATACCCCAAAATAAACTTCAAATGTATAAGAGATCGGAATTTAAAAAAGAGCGCCATATAGATACTAGAAGTAAAATTGGAAGAATCCCTTTTTCACTTAGATATGGTGAAAAGCTTTTTAATTAACACTCAAAATCTAGAGGAAGCAAAAGAAAAAAAAAAACTATAAACTACATTACAAACCTACTGAGGCAAATGCTCATGTACACCCATACGCTATATATATATATAAACATATACACATATATATTCATTCATTTATTTTTATTTTATTTAATTATTATTACTTTTTTAGAGAGAGAAATAAAACATGAGAGATAGAGCAGGAGCAGGGTGCGGGGAGGAGCAGAGGGAGAGGGAGACAGAGAATCTTAAATAGGGTCCATGCCCAGTGCAGAGCCCAACATGCGGCTTGATCTCATGACCCTGAGATCATGACCTGAGCCCAAATCAAGAGTCAGATGCTTAACCAACTGAGCCACCCAGGTGCCCCCCAAACCCATATTTAAATAAAAAGACTAATGACAAATTTGGATCTAAGTACTGAAGTGCATATTACAGATAAAGAGAAAATATTTTTAATATATAAAAATTCTGAAACTAAAAACTAAAGGACCAAAAAACTTAAGTAATTAACAAAATACGTTGAGATTTCTAAAAAAATAGTATGTATATATAAATTCCCTTCAAACACATAGAAATTATGCTTAAATTCACATGTAACAAAAGCACCCTTGACACCTATTTCTTATCTTCTTACTTTTCATCATTAAAATAAACAAAGGCCCCTTGGAGAAATTGATGATTCCAGGAGGCCTGGGACAAGAAAGGACAAGGTGAGGCTGGAATATCTTTCACCAGTAAGTTAAGAAGTGCTAAAAAAACTCATGTTTTCCTCTCAAAAACCTATAACCCATATCTAATCATGAGGAAAACATCAGACAAACCCAACTGATGGACATTTAAAAAAAAAAAAAAAAAACCTGACCGGGGGTGCCTGGTGGCTCAGTTGGTTAAACATCCCACTCTTGATTTCGTCTCAGGTCATGATCTCAGGGTCATGGGATAGTGGGATCCAGCCCTGTGTCAGGTTCTGTGTTCTTTGGGGGAGTCTGCTTGAGATTATCTCTCTCCCTCTGCCCCTCCCTCCTTAAATAAATCAGTCTTTAAAAAAATGCTCAAAAAAATACTTGACCAATTTTCCTTAAAACTGACATCATCAAATAAGAAAGTCTAAAAACTGTCACATTTAGAAGAGCCTAAGGAAATATGACAACTAAAGATAATGTGGTATCATGTGGAATCCTAGAATACAAAAACGATATTAGGTTAACAACTAAAGATATTTCTGAGACCATGAAGACCAAAATATGGTCTTCAGTTAATAATGCATCAGAATGGCTCAATAGTTATGACAAATCTATCATACTAACCTGATATTAAAAGTAGGGAAACCTGTGTGGTATATGAGAACTCTCTGTACCAACTTACAACTTTCCTATAAATTAAATCTATTCTAAAATAAAAAGTTTACTAAGAAGGAAAGAAAATATATCATAGCCTTTATTCAAATAAAAGGGTAGTGGTGGTGAGGAGGATCTCTTCCTCCAATATAGAAAACATATATGCAAAAAAAACCAAAAACGTAGAAAAAAGTAGCACTAGTGTACTGCATCACACAATTGCTTTCTTTAAGTAAGAATCTATCTAAAGAATTTACTACCTAACAGCTAAAGATTTAAACTTTCCTAATATAGAAACAAAAAACACACCATCAGAGCAAAATGTTTTCATTGGTATATTTTGTTTATGTACAAGTATTGGATTTTACAAGTTTTTGCTTTCTGAAAGCAATTTTATTGTGCACTGGAATGACTGCTGTTATCTGTATCAAATCCTATCTTATTTGAGTTTTTATATTTAAGCCCAAATTCCTTATAGTGTTATTACGAAATGTGATCCATGGATTTGAAAACATGACTGTTGAATATACTTTTTCACTATGTTAACTGATTCTTGAACAAATTATTAAATTATTTATTTAAAATTTTTATTAGGACTTGTATGTATTTATTATGATTACAAAGCATATTTATTCATTTTTTAAAATTGTCTTAAAATATTTTATTTATTTATTTGACAGAGAGAGACACAGTGAGAGAGGGAACACAAGCAGGGGGAGTGGGAGAGGGAGAAGCAGGCTTCCCGCCGAGGGGCTCGATCCCAGGACCCTGGGATCATGACCTGAGCCGACGGCAGACGCTTAGCCCACTGAGCCACCCAGGCGCGCGGCTTACCAAGTTGAAAACAGAAATAATCTTGATGTATATTTGTAAATAACATTTTACAAGTCTACAGTTCTCAGTCATATAAAAATCAGGAATGTTTAATGGATCATCACTTTTAAAATATGTGTTATTATTTTAAAATATGGAAGAGTGTTTCTTTTCAAATGTAGAACTGCAGCTCACATGTTTGGAAGAAATTGACTTCTTTTTTATGATATTTTAAAATTAGGAATATGGACCCTCCTATCAATGTTTAGTAAAACACAGATTACTCATCTGGGGAAGAAAAATGAAAAATAAAACCATATGGGACACAGTAAAAGGCGCAGAAGCCAGTTTAAAGTGGCTTCCATCAGCTAACTTTGGAACAGTTTTGAGTGTCAAAATGAGCAACAGGAGTAGATTATATATAATGCTGAGTAAAAAGAGGACAGAAGAGTGTGCAGAGCCCCACTTCTACTACAGGCAATAGTATGACTAGTCGGAGTAGCCGTGGCAACGGGGGTACCAGTGGTAGTAACAGAATACTTACATGGGAGGAGTAGGGGAGAAGAAAAAAATGATAATAAATAAAGAAATGTAGGAAATTGAAGAACAACTATTTTAAAACCAGCCTAGTAATGACTAACTCATGCAAAGGTAATCAAAGTATGCTTAAGCCATTTTCTGAAAATTTATTTGGAAATAAGATAGTCTCAGGGGCCCCAACAATCTTCCTTCATATCACTTAACCAAGTTATCAAACTCACCACCGATAATGGAACAAACTGACATCATATGTTACAAGAGAAAATGCTCTGAAAAGGACAAAATACCATCTATGTAGTAATCCCGTCTTTAGCTTGCTTTTAATCATGAGAAAATAATCAGACAAAATGGAATTAAAGAGCATTTGCCAAACAGCTGGCTTGGGTGACTCAGAATGTTAATCTCGTGAAAGATGAAAATCAGAACACAACAAATGCGATGAGTATATGAGTACTCATTATATCATTCTTGTAACTTTTCTGTGGAGCTTACTTTTTCTGAAGAAAATGCTGGGAAATATATATGTCATTCTAAAAATTCTCATTTCTTTGGTATCCCTAAGGGCCACTCATGTAACTTTTTTCTTTGATTTTTTTTTCAATTTGTAATGAGACACATAAATCCTATTTTAAGTAAGAAGAAATTTGGCTGAAAATAAAGATACTTTAACTTAAAATTTTTGAGTATCTTTGATTTGTACAGAGTGTGTTGTCAACTTTTACGTTGACTTTCATGAATTTGCATACTTGTAAAAATGTTTTTGTTCTATACTTCCCTGTATTCATTAGTCCTCTTTCATATATTTTATGTTTAGATTGTTATCGTGGGAATGGCAAAAATTATATGGGCAGTTTATCCAAAACCCGATCTGGACTAACATGTTCAATGTGGGAGAAGAACATGGAAGACTTGCACAGGTGTGTAAATATCTTTCTTTCAATACATAATATGTTGTGATAATAGCAGATATTATATTCAGATATGCACACTGCTATTTCTATTCTTACGTATTATAGTAAGCTGATAAAAACATTAGATTTATTATTCTGTGCAACTCAATTTAGTGTATTCTCTTCATGTAACAACCTTTTTTCTTTTTAAAGATTTATTTATATATGAAGGAGAGAGAGAGAGAGAGAGCAAGCGGGGAGGGGGGAGGGTCAGAGGGAGAGAGAAAATCTTAAAGCAGACTCCCCACTGGGAGCCTGACCTGGAGATCATGACCTGAGCCGAAATCAAGAGTCAGCTGCTTAACAGACTGAGCCACCCAGGAGCCCCCAAGCTTAAATAAGCAATTCAATCTAGCACATTTTTATTGAATATTTACTATGTGTTCTGTTCTGTGATAGGTGCCCATGGGAGACATTAATAAAAAAATGGGCATACATTTTGGCTTCACCTTCAAGGATGATATGGTCATATTGAGAAAACAACTGTATAACTTGATAAGACAGTGCATAATTAAGTGGCAAATCTAGTGTTTCAAATAGTGCATTATATGATTGTGTTCTCATAATAATTATTAATTGTTAGCATCAGTTCATGAAAAATCAGTAAGTTACCATTTTCATGTACATACATACCTTAAATATCCACTTAACTATTAAAAACTTATAGAAACAGGTTTCCTGGTATAGCTTTATTTTGACACATTAAATTTTTCTACAACTAAAGGATGGTATAATATGTAATTGAAAAAAACCTATATATTTCAGAGAATTAGAGATTTCGACACTGGACATATTCACAGAAAAATATGTCTGCCACTGTCTGTCATTCCACCCTAGCAATAGTGCTAGTATGTTTTAAATTACTAAAGAAGTCTGAGACATACTTGTGACATAAAACTGATTTTTACCAAAATCCCAGAATAGCATATGCAGTAGAATAGAAGGAAAAGTGTTAATATCATTTGATCAAGTACTTATGCTATGGTTGCTTTCCGTGAGTTATTATCTTATTTGGCCATCACAATCTATGTGGAAGATATTTCTGTATGTGTGAAAAAGAATTTAGGGGCACCTGGGTGGCTTAGTCGTTAAGCATCTGCCTTCGGCTCGGGTCATGGTCCCAGGGTCCTGGGATGGAGCCCCGCATCGGGCTCCTTGCTCAGCGGGGAGACTGCCTCTCCCTCTCCCACTCCTCCTGCTTGTGTTCCCTCTCTCGCTGTGTCTCTCTCTCTCTCTGTCAAATAAATAAATAAAATCTTAAAAAAAAAAAAGAATTTAAGGGCTCTGAGAGATTGAGTTATTTTGCCTCTAGTCCTACTTTAATTCTCTTCCAAAATGCACTCACTAGTGGATGATATGGTTTCAATTAATTTACTTCACAAACAAATAATAAGAGTTCTAAAGCAGTGCTCTCCAACATAAATATGCATTTCACATATGTAAGTTGCACGTGTACTTTTGTTTTCTAATAGACACATTTAAAGAAGTAAAGATAAACAGGCAAGACTATTTTAAATAATATTTCTTATTAATCCAATGTATCTAAAGCCTTTTCATTTCAATATGTATTCAATATAAAAAATTGTTAATGAGATCTTTTACATTTTTTCATATTAAAGCTTCAAGATCTGCTTGAATTAGAGCACCTATTTGGGCTAGCCACATACCAATTCTTCAGTAGCCACATGTGGTGGCTAGTAGCTACTGTATTGGAAATTGCAGCTCTAGGATTTCAAAGATAAGCAGAATTCTAACCTCATGGATCTCACACTCTAGAATGCCAGCCAACAGCAAATGCCAATACCATATTATAAAAATCATGAAAAATAGCATATTTTATGCTATGAGAGTGCAAAGAAGTATCCAGATTTAGATGGTCAGGAAGTCTTCCTAGAGAAAGGGAAATTAATTAGAGGATATATGTTAAGTAGAAGCTGGTCAAAGGAAGTGTAGGAAGAGAGTACATCAGGCAGAAAGAATAGTTTGTCCCAAAGCCCACAGACAGAAGTGTTTGAAAATCAGAAATAATTTTGGTAAGGTTGATAGTGTAATTTGGTTAATGTCCACAGAAAAGGAATTCTCCAGTAGCAAGACTATATAGGGCCTTGTAAGCTGTGTTTAGAACTTTGGATTTTTTCCTAAGCATTAAGATTCATTACAGAATTTTAAGTGAGAATTAGCATGATTAAGATTAAATGCTAATTCCAACACTGCTATTTGGTGGATCTAGCTCTTACGGACTTGTGAGAGACAATTGTACCAATCCGGCCTTCAGAAATCTCTGAAGATTTGGACATTGAAAAGTTGATATTTTTTATGGCAGAAGAATTTACACCTCAGAAATTGGCAAGGACAACAAATAAAGACTTCCTACACATCTCAGAGTGCCCTTTTAAACATTACCAACATATCACTGGAAATATATGACATATTTATTTAGGGAACTCATGGTTATAACCCTTAATTCACTGAGTTTGGGTTGGACATTAGGAAATAGTTAAAAGTCATTTGAAAACAATTTGTGTAAATTTATGAATGGTAAAGTTTCATGGTACCATTTTGGTTTAAGAATAAGCTGCAGTTGGGTAAAGACATAGTACAGAATGGTGGTTTTGAACATTGACTCTGGAAAGAGCCATTTGTTCAAACCTCTGCTCTGCTGCTTATAAGGCATGTGACCTCAGAAAAATTGTTTTCTGTGGATTTCTATTTCATCAAATATAAAATAGAATAATCTTAGAACCAGTCTCATTAGGTTGGTCTAAGGTTATATATGTAAATCACATAAAATAGAATCTGGCACATAGTAAGTACTATTTGTGTTTACTGTTATTATTGGTCCAGAAAATGAACCTGAGTTTGGAAAGATAGTTCAACCTTACCTGGCCAAGCTCTTTCCAGTTTTTAAATGACCCATTAGTTACATTCAAACATGGTAGTAATTAATAATCCAAAACAAATTCAATTACTTGTATAGTTTTCATGACTTGGTCAGGATGGCCATTTGGAATTTGGCTTTATTAATCTTATCAAAATAAATATAAATACTGATGCTTTATGACTGGGCATGGTCTAATAAAATGACAGAGTATTTTTGCTTTTCTTTTGTAATAAACTTAGTTAAGATGTAAAATGAGAAAGTGTTACTCAGTTATCTTTCAAAAACTCATATATTTTAAGTATATAATCACTGAAAGTTTAGATTTTAATTACTTCATTAGCACACTATTATTAATTTTTCAGAGTATCTTTCTGTCCTTTGTCATAATGATGTTGCTAGTGATGCTTTTTATGCTTCTGAAACATGAAAAACACTTTTGCAATAGCTTGCTTTTCCTATGTATTTTATAACCTTGATCTTCTTTGTCATCTGCTCTTTTTCTGGCAGTGTTTCTCCATTTCTATGCATAGGGGTGTTGGTGGTCACCTTGCCACTGTAATTATTAAAGAGAAGCAAAGTCACAAAATTTTTCATCATTTTATCTATGCTAATTATGTAGTCCTATTCCATAATCCTGAGTAGAGAACATGTTTCCAAACTGCAAGAACAGCAACAAAATAAGTCTAAAAGAAAATAACCAAAATTCACACCAAATAGAAGCTTGTACTCTATCTATAATGAAAATTACATGTTAGGATTTTTTCTTCTTGGTGACAGTTTGTTTCTGTTGGAGGAAATGAGCATCTTGTGATGTTTAGAGTTTGTTGTTTATGCAGGCATATCTTCTGGGAGCCAGATGCTAGTAAGCTGAATAAGAATTACTGCCGGAATCCTGATGATGATGCCCATGGTCCCTGGTGTTACACAGGAAATCCTGTCATTCCATGGGATTATTGTCCTATTTCTCGTTGTAAGTACTTTTAATGATCTTCTTCAGGTGAAATATTTTAAATACGCTGAATATCCTTTAAATTGATACCTCAATCAGAGGTGGAAATATAGGAGGGTTGGAGTCAATCCTAAAGTAGGGATGCATTCCAGACAGCAACACACACACACACCCCTTTCTTCATCTCTCCTGTAGACAAGGAGACATTCTGCTGACCTTTTAAAGAAGATTTTCCTCCTCAGAAGATCCTCATTTGAAATCCAGAAGCAATAAATGGCCATTATTGTAATATGACTACACCAGAAAAGACCCCCTTCCCTATACTAACTGTTCAAGCTGTGGATATAGCAGAGCTCTAACAAAGCCCCCGCCCAGTAACAGACACATGGACAGACCTAAGATAGTGTTGCTTTCACTTCTTCTCAGTGCATTAGCCAAAGACTAAAAAGCTTAGAGTATTCCAACCACATCTCTGAGTCAAAGACGATTTCTTTTAAAGATGATTTTTAAAAGAGTATCAGTATGTAAAGTAAAAGATATATGTAAAATATATGTCTGATATAACACATATAAAAGAGTGCCTATATATTAATAAGAAAAAATGAGATAATTTAGGAGAAATATGAAGAAAATGAATCTTCAAGAGTAAGTATAATAAATAAATAAATACATTAAAGCTTAATAGTAAGAAAAAATCAAATTGTATAAACATAAGATCATTTCCACCAATCAGGTTGGCAAATAAAAAGTAATTGTTAATGTCAATATTAGTGAAGTTCGGGTAGTCAGAGTCTTTCAATACTGTGCTACGTTATGAATTGGAAAGCTTGTCTGAAAGTCAGTTTGGAGAAATGTCTCAGGACTTTTCAACTTCAGCACTACTGACATTTTGTACTGTATAAATCTTTGGTGTAGGAAGCTGTACTGTGCCCTATAAAATGTTTGGTGGTGTTCCTCGCCTCTACCCACTATATGTCAATAAAACCACCCCTTCCTCCAGTCATGAGAACCAAAAACTATCTCTAGACATTGCCAAAAGTCCCCTGGGGAACAAAGTTATCCCCACTGAGTACCACTAAGTAATATATATTGAGATGGAAGTATATCCTCCATATACTATTGAGTGAAAAAGGCTTATTATAAAGCTGAGTCAGTAGCAAAAGACTATTTTACTAGACTACCTATCTTATAGCTCTGTGTTTATAACAAACATCTTTAAACATTATATTAAGCTATCTCCTGTTTAAAAAGGACATATTTGTATAAGTTCAGTAAGAGTCTATTTTAAGAATGTTTCTCCTGGTGGGTGGGGAGGATGAGTGAAATAGGTGATGGGGATTAAAGAGTACACTTATCTCGATGAGCACTGAGTAATGTATACAACTGTTGAATCACTGTATTGTACACCTGAAACTAATATAACACTGTATGTTAACTATACTGGAGTTAAAATTGTAAAAACTCAATAAAATCAAAAAAGAATGTTTTTTGTGTGAGAAAAGCTAGTAGCAAGTACCTTGAACAAAAGTACCCATTTTAAAAAGATTAGATTGAAGAAATGATGTTTGCTTTAAAACATGAAATACAAACACATAATTTTTATGGCAAATTAAAGAGATAATTTCTTGCCTTAAATGAAAATGCTAGTCATGTTTCATGAAATTTTAGCATAAAAAGGCAAACTTCTTAAATATGATTTTCATCTAGTATGGCTAGAATTAAGACTTGGAACTTCCCAACCTATTTTTAGGAAATAAATTATCCATAATGGTAAATAAACACCTTATAGGTTTGCAAAGAAATAGCATATCATATCATTATATTTTATTTCATCAGCTGTAATCATAGCCTTTCAAATTAATTCGAGTGTTCCTAATTTTCTATTTTTCTCATATTAGGGTCTGCCTGGGTCCTGAAAATGTTCCTCTTTAGAAGATGTCTTTCTAGTTTTAACACTACAAAGCAAAGAAATCTACCTCTCTGGGACATACATCTTTTTAATGATTAAGGATTATTTTTTATAAATATTAGCTTTACCTGATGGTACCTTTTTGTGAAGTCTCTATGATTAATAATAATGGAGGCTAATAAAATATCCAATGGTCTAGGAAGAAGGACAGAAGTCAGGCTTCTAAGACAGTTCTACTGCACGTAGACACAGTTAAGAGTAAAATGCTCCTGTAGAATCTCAGGGAACTGTGATTTGGTTTATAAACCTGACAAAGGACTCTAATAATTTAAATGTTTTCTAAACATATTTTCAACTAACATTTTAAAACTAAAAGTTAGTAATGTGCTATTGGAAGACTTCAGAGTGTCGCTAGTATTTGATTAAATGCTATTGCAGATAACTCATTTTTATTTCAATATATTCGGAACATTAATATCAATAAATATTTTTATACTGTCATTTTTCTAACTAATATTTATAGCCAGGATTTATTTACATTTCCTGCTGGTGAAAGGCTAATAAAATTTATCTTTAGAGGATTTGAGTTCTTATTTACTTAACTGCAGAGACTGTATAAATCATTTTCACACTGTACATTTGTATTACAAATCATACAAAAGTTTTTATTTCTTTTTAAAAAATGCTTAGAGTATTAGCACACATTTAAAAATTATCAGATATGTAAAAATAAAATTATAGAAGTGCCTATATATTAATCTATACACATACACACTTTGTAGATCTTAGAAAAATCTTCAGTATTAAGTATTTAGAGTGTAGTGGTTAAGAGCTTCAACTCCAACTTCCAGGTTAAGAATTTCAGTTCTCTCACTGTAAGTGAGAGTTAAGTTGGACAACTTAACTTCTATCTCAGTTTGTATTGTTTATTCATTTATTAATAATTTTAAATTGAGTTGCTATGGTGTGCAAAGCCCTATATTAGAACATGCTAAGTATACAGCAATGTAAACAATATTTTTTTTCTTTCGGTTAGTTCTCAGTGTAGAGACATTTATGTAACTATAATAATTTAACAAATATATATTCATATTAAATTACATAATGAAAATGGGAACATAGATATCTGCCTGGAGAAATATGTGATGTCCATAAGGTTTTTTTTATTCTTATGTTAATCCCCATACATCATAAGGTTTTGAATTTGGTTGAAACTTTAAGAATACATTAAAGAAAGTTTTTTCAGTAAGAACTCAGAACCCCTTGGTTCTGAGGCCATATAAACACCCCCCCACACACATATTTACCTACTCTTCCATAGGTAAAACTTTTATTATTGACATGTTTCCCTTCAAATTTAAGTTGAATCAATACTGAAGATTTGTATCATATATAAATTTCAGATTTTAGTACTGTGGTGGAACAAAAAGAAGTAAGAATAGCATTTGATGGTAAAATGGTCAGGTCCTAGAGTGCAGTTTCTCCAAGTTGGGCTCAAAGTGTGCAACAGAAGAAACTAGAATGCTTTATAAAAACTCATAATCTAGCCACCAACTCAGAATCTCTAGAAATCTGATTTTAAGTGATATTTCAGCTTATTCTAACGTTTGAGAAATATTGGTTTAAAGGAAAAATAAGTATAAAATAACTATAAATTATTAAAGTCCCAAATAAACAGTATCTATATTTCTTAAATTTAAATACTGCAGTAAATTACAATAATGAACTATTTTGTTGACCTATTAACTTGATGTTTAGAAATTGAAAACTTGAAATACAATTAAGGATAGAGAGGTCTAGTCTTTTTCATCACAATACCAGAAGGAATAAATACCTAGTTTTTAATTTTAGAATTTTCAAGTAATTGATTTCAGTGGAAAAACCAATATCCTTGATGTTTTAATGACCACAGTTGGCCTCAATCCTAATTTGTACTATGAGTTAAAACACTGACCTCAGCTGACTCTAAAACAAAACCCTCCCCCAGGCTAAGCTAAAGGGAAAGGGAAATAATGAAATTTATATGTTTGCCTTATTCTTATTCATTTAAAATATCTAGATCTGCAAAATGAACATAAATAAAAACCCTTTAGCATATATTAATTCTCATGAGGTCCTCCATAAAAAACAATCAAATTTGCATGTATTACAAAGGAATCCATATGCCATTATTGTTTTGTTGCCGGTTTATTTGAGCTCAGCGCATTTCCAGGGATTAACAACCACCTGGGTCTAAACAGTGCCTGACTAAACTCTATGCCATCAATTCTGAATAGTCAGACATTAAACTCCAGGAAATGTCCTATGCCTCATTCATTATTGCCTAAGTATTTTTAAATCCTAGCATCTTCCAAGCTTTTCTCTTTGCAGCCATTAAACCCCAGTAGGGAAGTTATGAAAAGTGTAAGTTATGAGGTTTTAGTTAGAATTAACTAGCAGTTCCCAGTTCTCTTTTTTCTATACTTTTTTTTATGAGTGTGGAAAAAAACAATATTTGAAATATTCTAACAAAACATAATTATATTTTGTTATCCCTCTTTTTCCTTAGTGACATTGATTTCTATCTACTAGAATTCTTGAAGAGTTTTCTGAAACATGTGATGTTTCAGTTATCCTCAACCATATTAAAAAGTAAAAGTGATTTTCAGAAAAAATACAAAGCACCCAAATTAGAGTAAAAAACAGTCTATCTATACGAATGGCCCAAGCAAACTATAATAATCATTAGTGCTATTCAATGGATTGTTCATTGCCATGTTAGGCATCTTGGCAGAATGATACAGCTTCTTGAGGTCAGCAGTGTAGTCCACACTGCCAACACACTCATCAAATCACACACCTGGGAGCCTCCAGAGTCATAAAATAGGGCTTTCCTCACTTTATCCACTACCAGGAGGCATGTATCTTCATTACTGCCCAGTAAGAGTGATATGTAATTACTAAAAGCGTACTATTACGTTTTATCTTTAAATAAAATGTCACGAATTTTAGTGAGTTATCCAATTCATGGGCATTTGCATTTCAATATATAGCTTTGGTTCTACATAACAGAAATATGTATGTATGAATTGTGTAAAAATAATATATATATTATTTTTACAGGTGAAGGTGATACCACACCTACAATAGTCAATTTAGACCGTAAGTAATCTTTTAAAATATATAATATATTTGACTCTCTACATGTCAGAAATGATGTCATCATTTTCTTCATGGAAAAATATCACTATATTAACTTCTATCATAAAAATAAGTTCATCTTTGTTTTTATTAATTTTTTTCTATGTGCATGTGTAAAAGAGGTTACAAAGGCAACTACATACTATCAAAATTCAATTCTCAGAAAATACAAGATGTTATATTTAACTTTGAAAAGAGCATTTACCTTGTTTGCAATTTGGGGCAAAATGTATGTAATGGATATTCACCATCCTTTAAGTTAAATCAGGATGCCAAAATTAGAAAGAATAAAATCAGAAGGTCGGAAAGTTATGCAGTGTGTCTATCCTGCTTTATCTTTAAGGCTCTTTAAATGATCCACTAAGTAAAAGATGATACAAACTGAGAAGTTCAGTGAATCCTCAATTTAAGAAAATCTTTTTGGAGCTGCTTGTTTTTGATTTTCGCATACTTCTTGGGCTGAAGGAAGATACTCAAGTATTTTGACTTAAGAGACCACCTGCTGTGTCCCAGGCTGAAGAAGCAAATGGAAATTTTAGACCATGCACAGGAGTAGAAAGGATAAGGCAGGAGTGGTGGGGGGTGGGAGGGATAGGGTGGCTGGGTGATAGACATTGGGGAGGGTATGTGCTATGGTGAGCGCTGTGAATTGTGTAAAACTGATGAATCACAGACCTGTAACTCTGAAACAAATAATACATTATGTGTTAAAAAAAAGAAAAGAAAGAAGATAGTAGGAAGGGAAAAATGAAGGGTGGGAAATCGGAGGGGGAGACAAACCATGAGAGACTATGGGCTCCGAGAAACAAACCGAGGATTCTAGAGGGGAGGGAGGTGGGGGTATGGGTTAGCCTGGTGATGGGTATTAAAGAGGGCACGTATTGAATGGAGTACTGGGTGTTATATGCAAACAATGAATCATTGAACACTACATCAAAAACTAATGATGTAATGTATGGTGATTAACATAACATAATAAAATTAAAAAAATAAAAAAAGGGAAGTTAAAAACACTAATGATGTAATGTATGGTGATTAACGTAACATAATAAAATAAAATTTAAAAAAAAAGAAAGGATAAGGCAAGGAATATGGAGAAGAGTCAGCAAAAAGTTGACTCCAAAGAATTTGGTATTGTGTCATTTGAATATAATGATTTGGATATAACAATTATGTCATCTGGATACAATTTCAATAAATACAATGTTGATAATCTGTTTCAAAATGGCTCTATATTCTTATCATAAAAATTCAGACATAATAAAAAACATAGTTTTTTTATTGAGGTTATTGATTTCCATTGACATTTAGAAATAACTACTATAAATAACATCGTTTCATTTTATATTGAAATACCTTGAGTTGATTCATTTTTCTGTGTTACTTGTCTCCTTAGATGAGTATAGCAAACATTTTAGACCTGATTTGACACTGCAGTCTTAATACTTACCTTCTTTCCCCCCAAATGTTTTTCTGACAAAATTACAGTAATTACATTTTACATTACATTTACAATTCTTTAATTATCATTGTTTTAAGAAAACTGAGAGGCATTGATTATTTCAAAATGTTTTGTCAAAATGTTATTTATCTTTGGTCCTCTTTTTAGATCCTGTAATATCTTGTGCCAAAACAAAACAATTACGAGTTGTAAATGGAATTCCAACGCGAACTAATGTAGGATGGATGGTTAGTTTGAAATACAGGTAATTATTAATAGACACAAATAGAATGTATTTGAATTATTTGCAAAAGTCATATTGCCAACAGGATGGTTGTGCCATCCACACAGGCCCCCATTTGAGCGGGACACAAGAGGAGACTGACCATATTCTGCTTGCCAAATAGCCCTGTATTTTACAATTTGTGCCTTCAGAGATAATGCCTTTTTAAATGTTCATGGAGGTCCCACAGGTGTTGGCACTGTCTCTGATTACAAGTGACGCTTCAGAGTGACTGAGAAAACACAACTACACAGAGAACCTACTTATACCTTGATATCACTGTAGTAGTTGTAACACACATGTAATTATTTTCCTAATCTAGGATATTATGACTTTATTTTTTAACATGCCTACGCATAATCATATCAGAAACTTTACATCTGCTTTTAATTTCTAAATTTTGTCATTGTAATTCTAATGAAAATAACAATAATTATAAGTTCTAGAATATTTTATCATTTAAAAAAAGATTAACAAATTATATTGATAGTTGACTAGCCTTGCTATTATACTATTCAGTATGGATAAAAAAAAATTCTTGACATGTCTATTTTTCAATGCTCTTAAGGATCAAAGATATGTTCTCAGTAAAATCACTGTGCACAATATACTCATAAAAAACTAAGATTAGTAATTATGTTGGAAGAGTTAAATATTGAAAATAGGAGTTAACTTAAAATCTGATCTTACAAACTTCCTATATACTACATATATTATGTCATATGGTAATCAGAATGTTAAAGTATCTTTGTATCTGTCTCTATTGGAACCTCATCATACAACCTACCCCAAAATGCACCTGAATTCTAGCCACATTTTCCCTTGTTTTTAAGACACCCCATGTTTCTCCCTCCAAATGTTTAAGCTCTTGTTCCCACTAAATGTTGTAGCTTTCTTCCTCCATATTCTGTGCCTGGAAAATCCTTCTCATTCTTCGAATACTAACTCGAATATCTCCTCTTTTTGGAGACCCTTTTTGTTCCTTTACCTCTAACTTCCTAGAGTAGAGGAAGAAAGTACATCTTTTGCTACAGTTAAATCACAGTGACATTAAAATAGAATAAACACAACTTGAAACCAAAGTTCTTTTATGAATAAGCCAATTTCTTAGGAAGCATGGAGTTTATATTCTTTGATATAAATATACATAAAATTTCAGATACCAAGTAGAAGATGGCCTAAAGTTCTTTTAATATATCCTTCTTGCAAGGAGTAACCCATCAAAATTTACAAATATTTATGTTACAAATTAGTGTAGCTGTCCTAGATGTGTAGTACTGAAACAGAGTTGTGAAACTCACCAGAATATTACAGCCAATTATGAAATATAAAAGATTTAATAAAGGCTGCCAATTTTGGGGGAAGAGTGATTCATTTTCTTTATGAAAGAAAATGTTTCAGGAATCCACATATCCGAATGAATTAGTGATTCTTTGCAAATCTCATAACTCCAGGGAAAAAAAGGGGCATATACTTCTAAATTTATTATTACCCATGGGATAATGTATAAGAATACTCCTTTGGAAGTCTCCATCCTTAGAGGAGCAGGTGAAACTCTTTTTCATCAGATTAGAGTAGTATAAACTTTTAGATAAATATATTTTTCTTTTAAATCCAAGTCCTCAGTAAAAACAGCTGTTGAGTTATTCCAAAACACATACTGAGAGGAACAGAAATTAAAACTCAATATATACTCTCATCTTCCTCTGTGGTACAGGCCATAAATAATTGTGCTCTTAGTCTGGGAACCTTCTTCTATTACCCTCTGAAGCACTGAACATCTGTATTCTTTGGAAATGTAAATTGTGAAAAGTTGTCCTTTTTCCATTTCTCTGCCAAAAAAATAATGCATCTACAGATTTAGGATATCATCAAATAAATGTACTAGTGTTTTTTATTCTCTACAAATATTTTATAATTTCCTAGATGATGTCTTACAAAATTGTTTTCATTTTATAAGTGAAATGTTCTATTGCTTGTTTTAAGGTGAACAAATTTACTCAAACTCAGCGATGTTCTAATTTATCAAAAAGAAATAATGGTAAAAAAAAAAAAGAAATAATGGTAATGCAAGAAGGGAATAGTGTACAAATATATATTACTACCATCAGATAGTTTTCACGGTGTAGGTAAAAACTCAAATTTGCATTTTTACAATCAGACACTGAATTTAAAGAGGTCTACGTTGTTTTTGTTGTTCTTTTGTGGGGTTTTTTTGTTTATTTGAAAATTCTATTTTTGTAGTACATACTTGCTCTCCCAAGGATAAAGACACACACACGTGAACATGTATGTTGGCAATGGATGTTGGTGTGTAGTGACAGGGCTCCTTATACAAAAATAAAGTTATTTTCCTAAAATTGTAATCACATTATGAAAAAAATGCTAGTGCTACAATCATCAAATATCTTTCCAAAGGATTACTCATTTTATTCTAGTTAATTTCTATATTTTCCCCTCAAATGCATTTATTTTTTAACAAATGGAGCCATAGGTTTTGCATTAATTGGCAGGCACCCTTTCCACACAGATGTTGTTTCTCTTTCCTCTTTCTCATAGAAATAAACATATCTGTGGAGGATCATTGATAAAGGAAAGTTGGATTCTTACTGCAAGACAATGTTTCCCTTCTCGGTAAGTGTTTCTGAAACCAATATTTGTTTTGAGCACTTAAAAATATGTAGGGCCTCCATTTAGCTTTTAGGCTTAGAATGTGTATTCATTTAACAGATTCACCAACAAGGGATGAACAAATTAATTTCTTTCTTCAGATTTAGCTCACAAAGCTTAATTTGACTTAATTGATATATATGACTGGATACTGCTTCTGTTCACTTCTTTCCACAATTGGCATTACTCTCATTTGAGGGGAAATTTTGCTAGAATTATGTAAATAATTCTTCCTCAACCTCTTCCTTGCATGCTATATATCTAGATAGAAATTCTTTTCTGAATTATCAACAAATTTATCTCAAATCTCACTCCTCCTTTCTTATGTAAATCCAGCCTCAAAATCATCCTGGGAATAATTTTTAATGAGAATTAGCCTAAGGAAAGTTAAGGAGGCAGCATTTGTAAGCTTACTTCCTGATTCTCATCAGAGTCATTGATTTTGTTAGTATAAATTTTCAATCCTCATTGATAAACCAAACATATACAAAACTAAGAAGGAAAATCTGAAGAAAATTATAATTCATGTAATGTGCTTTACCTCAGAATTTTTGACATGTGATTTACTCTTAAGCATAATCAAAAGGTTTTTTTTTTTTCTTAAATAGCTCTTAAAAGCTCTTTTTGCTTATGTGTGCTTGTAGCTTTCAGAATCTCTGATAACAAATGTGTTTCTCTTTATTATACTTTGATTCAAATTTTAAATTTAGGTTATTTATCTGCCCTTATAAGCTAAAATAATAATACGTTTGAACAATATCACCCAATTTAAAATTATATTTTACATTTCAATTTTTTACTTAGAAACAAAGACTTGAAGGATTATGAAGCTTGGCTTGGGATTCATGATGTCCACGGAAGAGGTGACGAGAAACGCAAACAGGTTCTAAATGTTTCCCAGCTGGTATATGGGCCTGAAGGATCAGATCTGGTATTACTGAAGCTTGCTAGGTTAGTTGCTTGAGAATGTTTTGCCTTTTTAACCTACAATGGAATTAGTGAAGCTTTTTCTTCAGCTATATGGCTATTCTCTCTCTTTTAGGTTAATTTATTATAAAAGCATATGTCACATGTTGGGGCGCCTGGGTGCCTCAGTCAGTTAAGTGTCTGCCTTTGGCTCAGGTCATGATCCCAGGGTCCTGGGATCGAGTCCCACATCAGGCTCCCTGCTCAGCAAGAAGCCTGCTTCTCCCTCTCCTACTCCCCCTGCTTGTGTTCCCTCTCTCGCTGTGTCTCTCTCTGTCAAATAAATAAATAAAATCTTTAAAAAAAAAATCATGTCACATGTCATATATGTGTGTGTGTGTAGAGACAAAGAGAGTCATCTTCAAAATTTTCAAAAATTAATAAATGAAGTTTGACCAACAGCCTGATCAGCCTGCTCTAAAACCAAAACTTAGTGAATGATCATTTGATAATTTTAATAGGTAAAATAATGAATTAAAAAAAAAGCGGTGACCATTTAGCAGGTAATATTAGCAAGTAAGTGACTCCTTTCTCTCTACCTACTCCTACCTCTACTACATACATTATATATTAGACATTCCCTTTTTCTTAAGAAACAAGACTGTTTATTCTCTCTTAATCTCATATTAAAAATTAACACTAAATTTTAATTTGTTAATTTTGTGTTGAATTCAGTCAAGGGTATTTACCATTGTATTTTCTATTTTCAGGCCTGCTGTCCTGGATGATTTTGTTAGTACAATTGATTTACCTAATTATGGATGCACCATTCCTGAAAAAACTACTTGCAGTGTTTATGGCTGGGGTTATACTGGATGTAAGCTATTTTTAAAATGATAAGGCAATATCATACTTATTTTATTTAAAACAATTCTATTTGTCTCTTATTTTTCTCAGCTTATCCTGTGCTCATTAACTGTACATTTTTTACCCCATTCTAGCCATCACCTCTGATGGTCTATTACGAGTAGCACATCTCTATATTATGGGAAATGAGAAATGCAGCCAATACCATCAAGGGAAGGTGACTCTGAATGAGTCTGAAATATGTGCTGGAGCTGAAAATATTGTATCAGGACCATGTGAGGTAAAAAGAACATTTTTTAAAAATAAGTATATAATAAATATCATAGTTTCTTATGTTTCTTTTTTGTTTCTTTTTGGTCCATTTTTCTCAAATAAAAATCACTGGCTACCAACTTGTTCTGAGAGAGAGAAATTGGGAAAGATAACCCCCTTCATTATCCTTGTACACTTATTTTAACTAAACAGTAAGAAAATCCATGTTTCATTGTCAGCAAACTATGATGATATTTGTCTCAAAAAAGCAATAAATGAATACAGCCAGAACTCTAATGGAAAGCTGTTCAAATTAAAAGTATCCAGTATGCAGTTTGATACAATAGCTTACATTTTTCTGTTTTCTAAAGTTATCTGATCTTCCCAAATTCTCCCTAAATGAACTCTATGTCTGGTTTTAAACTTTTAAATGTGTTTTTGGTTAAGCCAGTGTGTGTGTTGTGTGTGTGTGTGTGTGTGTGGTTTAAACAAATTCTATTTTCAAAAACCAAAAGGTCGAAGTTGGTGACTTTAAGAGCTTGAACATTTTCATTTGTTAGGCAACTGTTCTTTCAACTTGGCAGTATTCCAATCCCTATTTTACATAGACAAGCTGTTAAACCATTATTTTATATGTATTTTTTATATTTTAAATTTTATCTATTTATTTGTATGCATATTTTGTGCTTTTAAAATTATTTCTGAAGTTGAGAACATTTTTATTAAAAATTTTAATTCCAGTGTGGTTAACATAAAGTGTTATATCAGTTTATGCTATACAATACAGTGATTCAAAACTTCTATACATTACTCAATGCTCATCATGTACTCTTAATCCCCTTCACTTATTTCGCCCATCCTCCCACCCACCTCCCCTCTGGTAACCATCAGTATGTTCTCTATTGTTAAGATTCTATTTTTTTGGTTTGTCTTTTTTTTTCTTTGTTTTGTTTCCCAAATTCCACATATGAGTGAAATCACATGGTATTTGTCTTTCTCTGACTGACTTATTTCACTAGCATTATACTCTCTAGATTCATCCGTGTTGCTGCAAATGGCAAGATTTCATTCTTTTTATGGCTGAGTAATATTCCTGTGTGTGTGTGTGTCTATATATCAGATCTTTATCCTTTCATCTATTGATGGACACTTGCGCTGCTTCCATAATTTAGCTATTGTAAGTAATGCTGCAGTAAACATAGGGGACATATCTTTTCGAATTAGTGTTTTCATATTTCTTCGTTGAATACCCAGTAGTGGAATTACTGGATTATACAGTAGCTCTATTTTTAATTTTTTGAGGAAACTCCATACTGTCTTCTGCAGTAGTTGTACCAGTTTGCATTCTCATCAATAGCGCAAGAGGGTTCCTTGTTTTTCCACACCCTGGCCAATACTTGCTGTTTCTAGTGTTTTTAATTTTAGTCATTCTAACAGGTATGAGATGATATCTCATTGTGCTTTTGATTTGCATTTCCCTGATGATGAGTGATGTTGAGAATCTTTTCATGTGTCTGTTGGCCATCTGTGTATTTTTGAAGAAACATTTGTTCATATCTTTTGACCATTTTTCAATTGGAAAATTATTCATTTTTTGGGTGTTGACTTATATAAGCTTTATATATTTCGGATGTTAACCCTTCATCAGATATGTCATTTGCAAATATCTTCCCCCATTCATTAGATAGCCTTTTAGTTGACTGTTTCCTTCACTGTTGACTGTTTCCTTCACTGTGCAGAAACTTTTTATTTTGATGTTTGATGTAGTCCCAGTAGTTTATTTTTGCTTTTGTTTCCCTTACCTCAAGAGACATATCTGGAAAAATTATTGCTATGGCTTATTTCAGAGAAATTACTGTCTGTGCTCTCTTCTATGATTTTTATGGTTTCAAGTCTCACATTTATGTCCTTAATCCATTTTGAATTTATTTTTGTGTATGATGTAAGAAAGTGGTCCAGTTTCATTCTTTTGCGTGTAGTTATCCAGTTTTCCCAACACCATTTGTTGAAGAGACTGTCGTTTTCCCATTGCATCTTCTTTCCTCCTTTGTTGAAGATTAATTGACTATATAATTGTGGGCTTATTTCTGGATTTTCTATTCTGTTCCATTGATCTATGTGTCTATTTTTGCCAGTACCATACAGTTTTGATTATGACAGCTTTCTAGTATATCTTAAAATCTAGGTTTGTGATACCTCCAGTTTTGTTCTTCTCTTTCAATTGCTTTGGCTATTCAGGGTGTTTTGTGGTTCCATACAAATTTTAGGGTTGTTTTTTCTAGTTCTGTGAAAAAATGCTGTTGATATTTTGATAGAGATTGCATTAAATCTATAGATTGCTCTGTGTAGCATGGACATTTTAACAATATTTGTTCTCTCAGTCTGTAAACATGGACTATCTTTCCATTTCTCTGGGTCATCTTCAATTTCTTTCATCATTGTTTTATAGTTTTCAGAACACAGGTCTTTCACTACATTGGTTAAGTTTATTCCTTTTACTATATTTGGTGCAATTGTAAATGGGATTGTTTTCTTAATTTCTCTTTCTACTACTTCATAATTTGTATATGGAAATGCAATAGATTTCCATACATTGATTTTGTATCCTGTGACCTCACTGAATTCATTTTTCAGTTCTAGTAGTTTTTTGGTGGACTCTTTAGGGTTTTCTATTTAGAGTATCATGTCATCTGCAAATAGTGTAAGTTTGACTTCTTCCTCAGATGCCTTTGTTTTCTTTTTGGTGTCTGATTGCTGTAGCTAGGATTTCCAGTACTATTTTAATAACATTGGTGAGAGTGGACATCCCTGTCTCGTTCCTGACAATATAGGAAAAGCTCTCAGTTTTTCCCCATTGAGGATGACATTAGCTATGGATTTTTCATAGATGGCCTATATGATGTTGAGGTAGGTTCCCTCCAAACCCACTTTGTTGAGGGTTTTTATCATGAATAGATGTTGTACTTTGTCAAATGTTTTCTCTGTATCTATTGAAATAATCATATGGTTTTTATCCATTCTCTTGTTCATATGATGTATCATGTTGATTGATTTGCAAATATTGAAACACCCTTATATCCTAGGAGTAAATCTCAGTTGGTCATGGTGAATGATTTTTAAATGTATTGTTGGATTTGGTTTGCTAATATTTTGCTGAGGATTTCTGCATCTATGTTCATCAGAGATATTGGCCTATATTTCTTTTTTTCTGTAGTGTCTTTATCTGATTTTGATATCAAGGTAATGCTGACTTCATAGAATGAATTTGAAAGCTTTTCTTCCTCTTCTATTTGTTGGAATTCTTTGAAAATAAGTATTAATTCTTTTTTAAATCTTTGGTAGGATTCACCTGTGAAGTCTTCTGCTCCTGGACTTTTATTTGTTGGAGTTTTTTTTTTACTACTGATTTAATTTCATTGGTGGTAATTGGTCTGTTTTCAAATTTTCTATTTCTTCCTGATTCAGTTTTGGGAAGTTATATATTTCTAGGAGTTTATCCATTTTTTCTAGGTTGTCTAATTTGTTGGCATATAATTTTTCATAATATTCTCTTATAATTGTTTGTATTTCTGTAGTGTCAGATGTTATTTCTCCTCTTCATTTCTGATTTTATTTGATTCCTCTTTCTATCTTTCTCTGTCTCTCTGTCTCTGTCTCTCTCTCTCTATGATGAGTCTGGCTAAAGGTTTATTAATTGTGTTCATCTTTTCGAAGAGCCAGCTTCTAGTTTCATTGATCTGTTCTATTGTTTTTTGTGTGTGTGTGTTTAGTTTCTTTTGTTTATTTCTGTTCTAATCTTTATTATTCCATGGGTTGGGGTTTTGTTTATTCTTTTTATAGCTCCTTTAGGTGTAAGGTTAGGTTGTTTATTTGAGATTTTTCTTTTTGTGAGGTATTTATATGGCTATAGATTTCCCTTTTAGAACAGCTTTTGTTGCATCCCAAAGATTTTAGACCATTGGGTTTTCATATTCAGTCTCCATGTATTTTTTTATTTTCTCTTTGATTTCTTGGTTGACCCATTCATTGTTTAGTAGCATGTTATTTAACCTAAATATATCTGTGGTCTTTCCAGATTTTTTCTTGTGGTTGATTTCCAGTTTCATAGTGTTGCAGTTGGAAAACATGCATGGTACAACTTTGATCTTTTTGAATTTGTTGAGACTTGTCTTGTGGCCTTAAATGTGATCTATTCTGGAGAATGTCACATGTGTAATTGAAAAGAATGTGTATTCTGCTGTTTTAGGATGGAATGTTCTGAATATATCTGTAAAATCCATCTGGTCCATTGTATCATTCAAAGTCACTGTTTCTTTTTTGATTTTCTGTTTGGATGATTTATCCATTGATGTAAGTGGGGTCTTAAAGTTTTCCTACTATTATTGCATTATTATCAATTACTTCCTTTGTGTTTGTTATTAGCTGCTTTATGTATCAGGGTGCTCCCATGTTGGGTACATAAATATTTACAATTGTTATATCTTCTTGCTGGATTATTCCCTGTATGATTATATAGTGTCCTTCTTTATCTCTTGTTACAGTCTTTGTTTTAAAGTCTATTTTGTATAAGTATTGCTACCCCTGGCTTTCTTTTCACTTCCATTTGCATGATAAATGTTTTTCCATCCCTTTACTTCCAATCTGCATATGTCTTTAGGTCTGAAATGATTCTCTTCTAAGCAGCATATACATGGGTCATGCTTTTTTATCCATTCTGTCACCTTATGTCTTTTGATTGGAGTGTTTAGATGTATTTTGAATATAAGAGACACAGTCTCCAAGCCTAGGAGCTTTGGAGTTGGGGAATACTATGTGAGGTAAGGCATGGAATGAGTTCAATAAATAGTGAAATATCTTTTGACGTGTAGGAAAATAAATATGGGGCGTAAATATGTATTTCCATTCATGTGCTATATATATTGGTCTGAGATACTATTCCTGAAAAAAATATGTTCCATAAGTAAAAGAGTTTAAACAACTGCTTTAAAATGATATAGTTAGAAACAGGCTATGCGTTTATAACCACTTTCAAATTTGATGTTTTCCTAGTAAATAGTATTACTTTGTTCATTATTAGAGCTGAAAATCTGCTAGGAGAAAGAGAAATTTATTTATTTATTTACTATTTATTTATTTCTTACTTAGCTACCTACTTACACTAAGAGTCCTTTAAAACACAAAGTTTTGAGCTCAACCCAATCTTCAAGATCATTTAAGAATCTATGCACTTATCCAGCCCTACTGTCATTACTAAAAATACTTCAACCACCGCTCATCAGGAATTGCCTGTGATCTGATTTATCATTTATACATTGTTAGATTCCTAACTTTAGCATTGAATTATTTATTACATTATCACATATTTGTTATTTTTATCCATATTGAAGGACAATTTTAAGTTGATTCTGCCATTTCTCAAAAATGCATTTATCCTCCAGAATTTTTTTTTAGTATCACTTATATTTAAAACAAGGTAATATAATCCCTGAAGCCACTGAAATCTAAACACTTGAAGAAAACCTCCCAAATGTTTGTATAATAGCAATAGGATCACATTTGGTGAAAGTCTGCCAAAGTGAATTGCTTTGATGAGGAGTTTGTATCAGTAATCACTGGTGCATTTTTAAAAAATCAGATTTATTAACTCATGTGGCATAGTTTATATGTCTCTTAGAATAACCTATTTTCCCTACTGTTTTATCTCCTGCTTCACCCCCATCTTGATATTCCCCATCATACAATGCTGATAGTGCTCTTCTTTACACCTGTTACAGAACTAAATTCCTTAATAGTTTCATTTTATCTCATCATATCACTATTAAGAGAAAATTAAGGTAGTCTCAAACACTCTTCTTCACACAAGGATGCCAAAAGCCAGTCATTGCAATCTTAGAAGGCTACATAGTGCATGAAAATGATGCAGCATATTTGTAATAATTATATATAATAATATGCATTAATATATACATGTTTATAAAAATATACACACATATCAATCTATCAATCTATTCATCTATCATCTATCTGTGTCTGATGATAAAACAGGGTAACCATATAAAAAATGCCATGAAATTAGAGGCTACCTTCTACAAAGGGGGGTATAAGATATAAAAAATATATAAATATAACTATATTAACTACAAATACAAGAGTAAATGCAGGAATATTCTTTTTTTATGCCCCAGAACATAATTTCCAAACAGTAAATAGAATTATTTTATCAATTATGATGTGTGTTTAATTTTCTAAAATCTTTCTGGGGACAAGATTGAAGGAAGGAAAGTAAAAACCTTTAGAAATAAGGGAAATTTTAAGCATTTTAATCATTAAAACTCTATGATTATAGGTAGAGCACAAAAGTTCTTGTATTTTTTACATTTTCTAAATTTTCTATATTGAACATATTTTGAACATCAGAAGAAAATAAAAGTAAATATAAAGTCTACCTTCTAAATAGCTATCAGTTGTTTTGTGTTAATTAATCTGTATTCAACAAAGACCAAAAACCATTTTAAAAGATGAGTGAATATGTTGTATAAGACAAGTCATTCTAGAAGCGGGGGAAATCGGAGGGGTAGACGAACCATGAGAGACGATGGACTCTGAAAAACAAACAGGGTTCTAGAGGGGAGCGGGGTGGGAGGATGGGTTAGCCTGGTGGTGGGTATTGAGGAGGGCACATTCTGCATGGAGCACTGGGTGTTATGCACAAACAATGAATCATGGAACACTTCATCTAAAACTAATGATGTAATGTATGGGGATTAACATAAGAATAAAAAAAAGAAAGAAAGAAAGAAAAAAAAAGACAAGTCATTCTAAAAAAAAAAAAGACAAGTCATTCTTTTTTAATATATTTTAAATATTTAATTAATTAATTTATTTATTTGAGAGAGAGAGTGTGCAAGCAGGGGGATGAGCAGAGGGAGAGGGACAAGCCTACTCCATGATGAGTGTGGAGCCTGACGTGAGGCTTGATCCCATGACCCTGAGATCACAACCTGAGCTGAAATCAAGAGCCGCCCAGGTGCCCCTAGACACTTCATTCTTAAGTGAATACTCCACATGATAGAACACTTTTAACTTTTGTACTTCTCTCAGTCTGACTTGGGTAATTCAATAGAAAGATGACCACTGGCCTAGTACATCTATTTATGTCTTCATATCTCAGTTGCAGCTATTGTCTTTTCTTGTATATGTGCATATTTGAGATATAAATCTGTATAGGAAATATTAATGAATTATTAACTTTGTTTCTAAAATAATACTTTTTTTGTTGTTGTTACTGTTGCATGTCTTCTTCCTAGGGAGATTATGGTGGCCCACTTGTTTGTGAACAACATAAAATGAGAATGGTTCTTGGTGTCATTGTTCCCGGTCGTGGATGTGCCATTCCAAATCGTCCTGGCATTTTTGTCCGAGTAGCATATTATGCAAAATGGATACACAAAATTATATTAACGTATAAGATACCACAGTCATAGCTGATGTAACTGTGTCTGAATCTTCCGTCAATAGAATTCTCTTTTACCTGAAGATTTCAGAGAACATGGAATTAAAATGTCACTTAAAGCAATCCTAAGACAACTACTTGAGTGTCATGTTTGTTAAGATACTCATTAATATTTATGGGTGTTTTCTGTTGTTTTGTTTGTCAGTGTTATTTTGTAAATGTTGAAGTGAATTAAGGTACATGCAAGTGTAGTAACATATCTCCTGAAGATACTTGAATGGATTAAAAACTGCAAAGGTATAATTGCTGGATGATAAAAGATTTAATGGAAAAGTTCAATTAATCTCTACGCTGCTTTCCAAAGTTAGTTTATGAATAAACCATAAGTTAAACATTATTTTAACCTCACAAAGACAATTTATGCCTTTGTCCTTAAGTTGTAACTCTGTATTAAATTATATTACCTTTCATATACCATACATTATATTTCATTCATTCCTCCTCACTGTGTATCCTCTAATACTGGTCTACATCCTTTCTACAAAATTATGTGCCCATCTATGCAGACCTTGGTACACATGTGCATGCACTAGAGTTCAAATCATGGTATATCTAATGTAACCTCTAAATATTCTGAAAGTGTGTACCTGTAGTTTTTCCTTAAGAGAAAAATAGAAATTTTTAAAGACCAGTAGAAATTTTAAGGAAAGGTGCAAGATAGAAGTGACCAGCTCATTCTCTATATGTAATCTGCAGATGACCTCTACTGGTTGACATTTAAGGTGTGGTCATGACCCACAAAGTTAAGTAACACCAAATCTAGGTGTTTAAATATATTTATCATCCTAGTCATCTTGTAGTTTCTAATTCTTAAAGGGAAGAGGGTAATATGTGTATTAGTATTATTTCTTTCCTTCAAATTTAGGGACCTTATTTATGTAAGATATTTTTAGATCTACTTTCCTGAAGTATTTTCTTTATTATTCTTACGTAATTGTCCAATTGAAGCTTAAAAAATTATTTAAGTAGGTTAATTCTAAGACTTGCTGCTGTGATTGGCTTGAGGTCATCGTCTTTAAATTTTTAAAAATTATTTCAGAGGAAAATTTCCATATGTCCCCAAAGATTTGTAAATGGACTTTCATCAAACTATGAATTAAAGTATATGTTGAAGAAAAAAAAATCAGGATACCTTTCTCAACCTGAAAGTTTTTTCGCCTAATGAGACTTTACTCAAGTAAAGGAAAAAAAAAAAAAAAAAAGGAAATGAAAGGAACTAGCTTGTCTAAACTCTGAATTCAGTTATGTTTTAAAGGGGAGTTATATCTGCAGAATGAAATATTTTGTGAAAATATCTTCATTTTATCTTATTTCATTTTACATAAATCTTTCAAATGCCATGGGGGAATATCTATTCAAATTTTGTATTCTGTCTCATAATACCAAATTATCATATTTATTATTGTATTTGGCATGATTAACTAAAAACCCTGGATCTGTCAAGAAATGAGACACAAAGTTCTAATAGGATAGGCTGTGAATTTTCACAAAATCACCCTGTACAAATTTAAAAATAATTATTTGAGTGATTCCAAACCAGTATCCCCATTTCTCTAATTTGTTTCTCTTGACTGACATCAATTAAGGCCAGAGATCCAAACAATGCTCTCAAAGCTTCATAGGACACAGTACAATCTTGAGTAAAATGCTCTTAAATTTACTTGAAAGCTTAGTCCACAGAGTACAGGACAGCAAATCCAGAAATACCTATGCAAACCCAGAAATATCTATCCAAATTGTGCCATACAAATTGAACATATTGTAATAAGATACGTTCTGGTATCAAGAAACAGTGAAAGCGAAGAGAGATCCGAAAAGTTGTCAGTCCACATCATCTTCTTTGTATTTTTCTTTCCTTATGGGATATATCATTTTAATCAAAACACTAGGAATTTCAAAGGTATATTGTCCCAAAATTAAATAATTTTTCAGTTTTTTCTTGATGAACTGGCAAAATTTGATCAAATCATATATTGATGTTTGTAAAATATTTATGAAATTCTAGTATGTCTAAATACTCACACTTTAAGATTTCCTTTCTTGTCTTTTCCTCTAAATTTCCATGGAAAGAGAGATAGGGATTACCTAGACACAAGATGCAGCTAACTTTTTAGATATTTTGAACTCAGTGTTTTCCATTTTATTAAAGTGTGAAAACATACCACCAATAAAACATCAGACATGGTGCACAAAGCAGTCCTAGCTTTGAGAAGTTCCCTTTGTAATAAGGGGAGATCAGTAGAATTGATGATAAAAGCAAGATGAACAGGATCCATGTGATTTTAGGTGGTAGGACAATGAATAATCATGTCATTTTTCTCTGGTGAAAGATACTATTTCCTGGGCATTCTTTTCTTATTCAATCAAAAAATGAAAAATCCAACTTAGCCAAAATCGATTGTATTTTGAGTAATGGACAAAAAGATCTTTTAAATTAGAAGTTTTCAATGTTATTTTTGTTTGGGCTGTTTGAATAATGGTTATGTGCTGTTGTAATTGTGGACATTTTCTTATGTCTGCCAGGAATAGTAATGTAAAATTAAAATATTTGTCATAATGCCTCTGCCGTGCAGAAGGGATGATAGTCCTTTTGTATACTTCTTTAATTTTATTGTAAAATATGTAATGAGTTTTACCTATTTGCTGTGGGCAGGTCCTCAGTAAAATGGTTTATATTGAGTCAATCTCTAGTATTAACAGGCTCTTGCTTGCTATCTAAGTGTTTCAAACTATGAGAAACATGAGACACTGGAAGGCAAGAAAAATAACAATAATGGCATGTGATAGCAAAATTGTATTTCACTTATTCCTGTGAATATTTCTTGTTGGTACCAATGGTACTGTACAAAGTGAATGTTATAGCCACAACATTCTCTTGGAAAAAAAAAAAAAAAAAACTGTCAAGAAGTGAGAAATTGTTGTCAGACATTTTGTTGTTTCTAAATATTTTCTTTCTTTTTTAAAAGAAATACTGGTATTGCAATATAGAAATCATGAGGTAAAGAGTTTTAATAAACTCTCATACTAAAAAAAACTTTAAATTGATTTACTAAGGTTCCAAAGATAACTTTTAATTTTATCTTGTATTTATAGACAAACTCATTTGAATGATAAAGTTAACTTGAATAAAAAGACAGTCTTTGTGGAAATACTTTTCACAATAAAGTTCAAAAAGAAGTTCTCTTTCAACGTTCAACTGAGTTTCGTACTAAGAATTTACTAATACAAAAAAAAGTTAAAATTTTCTGGTCACAAAAATCTTGACAGTGTAATTTTAAGTAGGTTCATTTCCATTTGCACAGAAAGTTTCTGTCTTTAGGAAACTGAAAATGGAATACTATGGATGTTATGACTGTTTGTCTTGGTTGAAATAGGAAATTGATAAGCTGCCTGTTTAGTGGTATAGCTGGATGCTTACCCAAAAAGGGAACACTGTGGTTATGACTTGTATATAAAGTTTCTGTAGGTAATAAAGTTGCTATTTTTATAACCATGATGATATTATTATTATTAATAATAATAAAATATTTTATCAAAATGCTTCCTTTCTCTTATTATAATTATCTATACAGACATGTTTGAATCTGCTCTAGTGCTTAACGCAGAAAACAACAATGATCTCACTGACAGAAATTACGTATACTTTGTTGCAAGAAATACTAGAACTAAGACAAATAATCATTCTTTTTTTCCAACTTCTATCCATGGCATTATCAGTGGTCTTCACTAAACCATTAATCTCTACACACTTTGATTTCTCCCACCATAATATACAATTATTTAGTCATTTTCATATTTGCTAGAATGGTACTGTGATATAACTTGCTAATATAAATAATATAAAACATTGTCATGAAGGATCATCTAAATTCCTTTATTATATCACTATATATCACAAAAGTAATTGTAAATGATCCAATTAATCAATTAATCACTCAATATACCTTTTAAAATATGCATTAAATTCAGAATAAATATGAGTCCAACAGACTCACCTAATTCAAATGGAAAGCAAGTTTGGAAGAAAAAATTATCAATTAATCTAAACAAACAGAGCTCTGTAACACTATTGATTATTTCAAGTTATATTGTCTCTTGCCAAAAGTTAATTTTTGGCATAGATACCTATCTCAAGTGATGACTAATATATCTAACTCTAGAGCCCCTGATAGTATCTGATCTTCCTAATGGTTATTATCTAAGCAGAATATATGCATTTATTCAGTTCTGATAGCAGTATTTCTGGTAGTAGTATCAAAGAATATTTCCAATACATATATTGCTGGTTTTTCTAAATTTTTGTTTTTTTTCTCCTTTTTAAGAACTCCATTCCTTTCTAAACCTATATTCAGCTATTTTAAGTAGAATACTCCAGGACAGCTTCTCTAAGAGGTGGTATTTGAACAGGCGTGAAAGAGCAAGCTAGGTAAATATCTGGGGTCTAATAAATAAAACTTGGACAATATTTTTGTCCATTATGCCATTTGTCAATGTCCTGAATAGAATCATCTTAGTTTGCCTTTCCTCAATGTTTTAGTCCAGAAGGTTCATTGCTATTCTATTTCATTATTTTCCGACACAGGCCCCATCCTTAATCTATACAACCCTAAAAGTGCTTTCTATGTCATTTTACCAAATTGCAACCCTTTCGTGTAAAATCCAGATTAAAAGTCTTATTCTACACAGTCTATATCTAGCTGTTTATCTATCTGGTTCCTTATATTTATAAATATCTCAGTTGCATGTGTTGCTTAGGAGAGCGAAATTTAAAAGATTGTTTGTAGTAATTTGGTTAAAGTTTACAGTCCTATGAAGAATATGTTATTGCCTGAAGCACATCTAAGCAAGACAGAAAATAATGGGAAAAGGAAATAATTCAAAAGAAGTGTGTGAGTATAGATTATACATATTATTTTATGCTTTTTAAAAAGGTAGAGAACAACATCAAAATAAAACAAAACCTATCAATCTGACATATTAGCTAATTCCAAACTGACTTTGGGCCCTTATTTCTCTCAATAAACACCTATCACTTTATTTTCATTATTTTATTTCACATTGTAAATGTCTTCACTTTTAAACTTCATGCCATGGGATACCTGGGTGGCTCAGTCAGTTAAGCCTCTGCCTTTGGCTCAAGTCATGATCCCAGGGTCCTGGGATCGGGTCCCCCAGTGAGCTCCTTGCTCAGCGGGGAGCCTTCCTCTCCCTCTACCTACTCCTCCCCCTGCTTGTGCCCCCCCCGATAAATAAATAAAATCTTTAAAAAAGAATAAACTTCATGCCTGTGTTCAAACAGTCCCTGTGAATACCAGGCTTCTCTTTAATACCCCCAACCTTCAAATGTCACATAATTTCCCTTGTGAATCCATCGTCAACATCTTTTATCTAGAAGTCATTACTTCTTTAGCTCTAGGCTGGGTTTGCTGATGGTTCCTTCCACTTGTTATCAGAGTCTGCCTATGACTGCATGAGATTTACTTTGTTTTGTTTTATTCTGCTTTGTTTTTAATGTGCAAACTGCCTCCACTCAGTTTGAGCTGCTCCGAGACATCAGCAATGTCTTGCTATTAATATTTGTATATTCTTTACTTTGCACAGTGCTTCACCTGTAATGATACCCTATAAATATTTCATAATTATTAATATTCTATAATCTACCCTCTTTTTGAAGGTTTACTAGTATTACACAGAGAAATGCAATTTTTGTTAAAATTAGGGCACTCTCAGCAAGGTTTAAGAATTTTAGGGTTTAATATTTAATTACATTATTTAGATTTGAATTAGTAAGTGGGACTATTTTTCAATGGTCTATTGTATTTCATACATTGGGGCATGCAGCTGGAAAAGAGAGGAGTTATTAACTCTGAAGAGTTTATACCTTCATATTTGTAAATGCGGTTATTAAAAATAAAAATGGAGAACTAGATTGTGGCTTGCTAATGGATTCAGGTGTTTACTTCATACAGCCTGATACAGTTTTGATTATGTCTGTGAATGTTTTCCTATCTGAGTTTTTCCACAAAGCACTGATGTCATAACACTGAGGGGGAAAGGATCATTATCAATTACTGCAAAATTATTCTGAGGCAACAATGGTCTACTCATTACATATGTGCAAATATGCCATCTGATGTACATCGAGAAGTTTCACAATATTGTTACTCACTTAGCAAAAGGTTTTTATCTGATGAATTTTCTTAACTGAGAGAAATCAACTTGGGGAACATGGTGCAATGAAATGAAGTGGGGAAAAGGCAGACGAATTTTCATATTTTTTTCATATGTTTTTGAAGCTTTACAAAGATATTGTCCAGTTTTCAGGACTCTGATTTTTTTAAGTGGCTAAAATTCAAATGCAGTGATAATTTAGAATACAGGACTATACCCTAAGACGAAGACTTTATAGCTTATAAAAGAAAAATAATGAAAATTTGACACTATGGAATGATAAAAGTGATCAAGGATCTTTAGAGGAGAAAGGAAAAGCTGCACTTTGATTGTTTAAAGAGTTATTCTGAGAGGAAATGCTCAGGTCCTTCAGGTTAAGAGAGTAAGAATTTGAGGAAAATAAGATTGATGTTTCAGTCAGATAGTTTAGGTACGAAGCAGAACCTTCTCGTTCATGAACTCATGGAAGCTCTTACTATGTATATTTCTTAAAATGGAAATATTTCTTCAATGACTTAGGTAAGCTTTACCCAAACTGGTCTCTCATGGAACACTATTCTGCAGGACACTTTAAAGCTGTAATGAAAACAAAATGGGACTTGAATAAACTTTTAGAGATGCTGGGATACTTTATACAGGTCACTTTGTTGCAGAGTTTTCAAGGACCTTTGGATGATTGTGTGTATTTTGAAGCTCCATGAGAGAGCATGGTATGGCATATTCTTTAAATCTGCTATACTACAGAACCCCCTTAAAATTATGTAGACAATAGTTACATGTTTAGCACAACAGATCTGCTAAATACTGTCTAGGAAAACTTGATTTACTTTTTTATTTTCTGAATTGGAGTCAGTGGTAACTATAAGATTTCTATTGTCTTTTATAATCTACAATGATTTTTCTTTTCTAAAAAAAAAAAAAATCTACCAGCAATCTTGCCTTTGGCAAATTTTTGCTTTTTTATATACTCAGTTTGAGTAAAATTCAGACACTTAGGAAGAGTTGAGGCATATTTTTCCTGACATGTGTATTCCATCTATTTGACCTCTCATATAATATTATTAACATAAGGGGCGCCTGGGTGGCTCAGATGGTTAAGCATCTGCCTTCGGCTCAGATCATGAGCCCAGGGTCCTGGCACTGAGCCCCGCGTTGGGCTCTCTGCTCAGCAGGGAGTCTGCTTCTCCCTCTCCCTCTACTGCTCCCCCTGCGTGTACTCTCTTGCTCTCTCTGTCGGATAAAATCTAAAAAAAAAAAAAAAAAGACTTAAAAGATATTATTAACATGAAAACAAAGTTGATGACACAAAAATATGAAGGTGATACTATTTTACCCACCGAAAACTAAAAAAAAAAAAAAAAAGACAAAACAGTGCAATATTTTCCCATGTTACTAGCCCCCATAATGTCCCCTTATAAGCTGAAATTTCCAGTTGGAAATGGGAGAGCTAAGGAGGAAAAAGATGAGTAAAAGTTACAAAAGAGAAGATAATAAAAAGAGGAAAAGGAAGGGAAAAAGAAAACCTGGAGGGGAGCTGGGGGAAATTTTCTGGGTGTCTTTACATGTACCCAGAAGTAAAGTCAACAGAAAGATCTAAAGCATTATTCTTTATTAGCCTCTTTCCTTCTTAGTCATAACTATCTGCATTTCCCAGATCCACTCGTAATCACTAAGTGTAATGAGTCATCCTAAAATAAACAAACATAGAGTCTGAGCATAGATCATTGGCATTCACAGTCAATGTCCCATTTTTATTCTCTCATTTTCTCCATTCCTTTTTTATTTGCTGCCTCCATCAATTATATCTTAACTGTGATCCAAAGTAACAAGGAAAAACAAAGCTTTCTCTGTATTAATGTCACTCTCTAATGCATTACAACACTCTTCTCAGCTTTGAGGGCTTCAGCATCTTTTCATTGCTAAAACTTAGAGGTGAACTTGGCTGGAACTTCGGCACGACAGCTAAACAGGGAGGAACTGAAGTACTGGATGGAGGTACAAAGGCAAGAGCTTAACTGTCTACTTGACATAACTGCTTGGATGTGCTGTCACCGTCTAAACCGAATGTATCCCAAACTAAATACCAATCCCTTCCCTCCCTTCAATCTTCTCCTCCATAAAAGGCACGTTAATCTGGTTTACTCAATCCAGAGTCCAGAGAGTTAGATTTTACCTATTTTGTGTCTCCCTGTCTATATCCAAACAAACTCCAAGAGATGGATTTTATTTCCTGAATATATGCTGCATCATTCACATGTCTTCATCTCCAGGGGCTCCACCCTGACCCAAGCCATAATTCTCTTTTGCCTTCATTACTACAATAATAATAAAACATTTCTTCATATATACTCCAAACCGTTCTCTATCCAGCTTCTAAAGTACATGTTTTAAAATAGAGATGTGTCATTCTAGTGCTTAAAATCCTTCAGTGATTTCTCAGTGGCCTACCGATACCTATATGGCCTGTCCTTGACCGTTCAGCTCATCCACCACCTCTTTTCCTTTCGCTCGCTACATTCTAGCCATTTCAGACTCCTTCCATCCTAAAACTAGGTTAAGCTCTTTCCTTCCTTGAAGCCTTTGCATCTGCTATTCTTTCTGCCTGGAATTACCTCCTCCCCAAGCTGACTAATACCTATTTCATCCTTCAGCTTAAATGTCACCAATTGTCCCCCCACCTACTCTCCTGACCCAGTTACACACTGCACATCTGAAAGTATGATACACTTCTATTTCAGAGCACTTACCTCAGTTAATCAAATTGCTATTTCCATATATATATACACTCTCTCCTGTTAGACCGTAACTCCATGAGAACATGGGTTAGGTCGAAATTCTTCAGTATTGGCTAAGCCCTATATGGTAAATATTTGTTACATGGATGTACCAGTAATTATCTGCTTGCAAGTTTCTTTTTCCCCCCCTCTGTTCAATTCCAAAATATAATGACATATACAATCTCTAAATTTTATTTACTATTGAAATTGTAACATCTTCAAATTCTTTTCATGGTAGTGTTGGGGAGGTGGATTCTACCAGCTTTTGTCATACACTTTTGTTTTCTGTGAGCAAATATTTATCAATCATTTACTATGATTGTGCTAGGCACTGGAAATGTAGTAGTGAATAAAATTTGGTCCCTACCCTCATTATAAATACAGACAACTGTGGGAGACAAGCACAAAACAAGAACGAGAAAGTGGTAACTGAGAAGTGCAAAGAGCTTCTGGGACATACAGCAATATTTGGTTGCGCTTTTTGGCTCATCTTTCCTTAATCCTCTATACTGTGGTAGTCTTATATCCTGCCAATGTGAATATCATTTTTCCATGTTTTGAACACTTCCATCATTGCATTACTAATTGTTTAAGTTTAGAGTTACTTTTCTTTTATCTTCCCCTTTCTTTGTTCAGTTTTTCCAGGTTCCTAATCTTTTAAATCCTGCCCCTTCTTCCTCACATTCCCAAGAATCTTATGACACTTTTAGTAGATTCAGAGAGGTTTATACATTTATTATCAAGAAAATAATAAAACTTCTCAAATGGTGAGAACACTAGCAATTTTTTGAGATGAAATTATAAAGGTTTCTTTTGCTAGCTCAAGACTGATAAATGTTTTATCATCGTAAGTTTTTAATTATATTTGAAGATCTAATAATAATACATAATGCTTATTCAGTGCTTCTATTTGCCAGGCTCTGTTTTATCTAATTTAATCATCATTACGATGTTACATAGGCAAATTTTATAACTATATCCATTTTAGAGAAAAGGAAGTGTTCAAATAATTTGTAATAAGAACGCACTTGGGGCATATTTTTAATATTAAATTGGCTTGACCCTTTCCTTCCATTCTGTTGAATGAACATTTAATTTAATTATTTTCCTGAAAAGTAGGGGAAAAGGGGAAATTCTTACTTAAACAAGAAAACGTTGCCATCATCTGTGCAGGATATGAGCAAGAAGCTATTCAGAGGTCAAACTGTTTTTCAAGTACGCCTGGCCCAGAGTTCTGTGAGGCATCAACTAAAGGACCATGGCCTCCTCACCTTCAGATATGACTGGCTAAGGTATGGTTACTTGTAATGTTAATTACTATAGAATTGAAGGTTAGGAAGGTAAGGGGGCTAGTTTAGAAGGGGAGGCTTCTATATCTTCGATGGGAGAGGGGGGTATAGCTATTGACAAAAAAAAAAACAACAGGCTTGTGAGATAGAAATAGTAAGAACCTTAGAGAAACATGTAGTACAGTAAGAATTTGAAGGGGGCCCATATGGGGGCAACAAAGCCCAGAATTTATTCTGAAGCAAAGAAAAGAAGTAATGGTGCCTGCCCTTTATTGTTATAAACTTTTATGTAGGGCCACTGCAGTCCCAGAAAAAATATGATTTACATATTTATTTTTTGCATTATATTACATGGAATCAGAGACTTTGACAGTTACAAAGACATGCTAAAAACCACCTCTTTGATTTACAGAGGGGGAAAAAATAGTGAAATGACTTGTTCATGGTCACACAGCCAGAGGCAGAGCCAGTCCTGGAAACAAAATCTCCTCCTTTTTTTAATTCAACACCTTGATTTTATTATTTACTTAGTTTTAAACTGAGATCATAAATATAAAGAACATAAGAGTCAAAACCTGAAAAGAACTGCAGTACTTAAAAAGAATTATAAAAGAATACTAAAAAAAAAACAACTTAAAATGCTGCTCAAGCAAAAGTGAGGTCCAATTTACTTTAGAGCCTAAAGGGATGTGGACAAAGGTCTGGTAGAGAGAGCCAATCCCAGGTAGAGATCTAGCAGACTCCTCCGTAAGGAGTGAGCCAAGGTGGATGTCACTTGGCTTCCTTCCCCAGGGCAGTTTGTGAACCCACCCCATCCCTGACTGGGAAGAAGTCTTCTATGGACAAGCTGGGGGATTAATTTTCTTTTCTTTTTTTTTTTTTTAAAGATTTTATTTATTTATTTGACAGAGAAAGACACAGCGAGAGAGGGAACACAAACGGGGAGTGGGAGAGGGAGAAGCAGACTCCCTGCCGAGCAGGGAGCCCGATGCGGGACTCGATCCCGGGACTCCAGGATCATGACCCGAGCCGAAGGCAGTCGCTTAACCAACTGAGCCACCCAGGCGCCCGGATTAATTTTCTTGCAAAAATGGAATGACAGTAGGACCATCCTTCCCAACCTGTGGGAAATAAACCTGCTGGGGCTAACCAACTAAGGAATCTGCAAGAGCTCCTGACCCAGAGAGGATTGGATTCTATTTATTAAAGCAGCTTTAGAAGATTGGTTCTGTTGCAGACTAAAATTACTTACAATTCCTCAAATCAAACAAATGTGGTTGGGCAACCTGTGACTTTGAAACTCTAGCTCTAAGTTTCCCAAATATAGGGTTACACATTGGGATTAAAAGCTTATTAAATAGTACTTACAGTTCCTGATATTATACACATGATCTATATATTCCTCAGCCACCTTCATTCATCAGTTTGACTCTTTAAACTCTGTCTCTATGTACCTTGGAATATCATGAGCATTCTCAGGACATTTACATGTCTAAAAACATAATAAAAAGCCCACCGTAGTCCAGTGATCCTGTCTGGAAATTGTGGTGTCCTTCTTTCATGAATAGTTCTGATGGGGAAGAGGTAGGGTTGTTAATGTCTCATTTGAAGTTTTATCACTTCAGCATGTAGTTAAAAGTGTACGGTTGCATAAAACTGATTTTGTGTCTTTTTTAAAGTAAAGACAAACTGAAAAAATGTTGTTTTTATTAACTGCACAATAATGTGACATGCATTTAAGTCAACTGAATTTTTTGGACTTTTCTCACAGTGTTATGCTTAGAGTGTAGTGTATCTAGAATCCAACATTCTCTCCTGGGTTTTACTCATAAAGACAAACACTCCTGTGCCTCTCTCCACCCGGATGTCCAAGAGGTATTTCAAATAATTTTTTCCAAATCATGTGGTTTCCCTCTAAACTGATTTGCCTCTAATAGTGTCTGTTTTGTATTCCAGCTGTGGCAGCACCATCTGAAAAACACCAAAACTAGAGGGAGAGCCATGGTCCATCCCATCCTTCTCTCGCTTCTCAGCTCAGACAGCCAGGTCTTCTGATTTTGACACCTAATTATGCCTTGGAAATCATCATTCCTCTTCTTTGTTTAACCTCCTTTTCCCTGGGTTAAGCCCTCCTTATGTCCCTCGACTGTTTAGTGTCCTAAAATGCTAAATCCACATTGGTTCTCCCCTTGAATGATCATGGTCTGTGCTATTTTAGTGGTCTACAGAAAAGACACATATGAAACAGGCAGCCCACACCTCCAGTCATTATTTGGCTCTCCATCTGCCAGGATACAGACCCCCAGCCACTTAGTGATCTCAGAGCTCACTGAATACCTCTTTCCTCCTTGCTAACTGTGCTTCAGACAAAGAGATACCATGTTAACTACTTGAAAGAACAGTGATTTGTTCTGTTTTATTGTTTGTTTCTTTTCATTTGTCCCTTTGTCTCTTGCCTCGATGACTTTGTCAGGGATGTTCTCTCTTCCTGAAATGGTTCTGCCTCCCATCTCCATTTTTTGCTATATTCTACTTAAGTTTTTGAGTTTAACCCTAGGTGTAATCTCTTTTTGGCCTTTATCCCAACCAGCTGGCTGGCTGGATCCCACGTTCTTGTTCAGTTCCTGCCAGCCTGTTTGTCTGGGAGCAAAACACTGCTCTAGATCTGTTCCATCTGTTTTTAGATGGATATCCTTAAAGAACCTATTTTCCTTGTAGCAACAGGGTGGGGAGATAACAAACCAGTCTTATTACAATACACACTTAAAGCAAGGATTGATAGAATTATCTAACTCACCTAGTGATAGTAGTATTTTATTGAAAGGACAGGGTAAGGCTACGTGCTAAGTATTCTCCTCAAAGTTGTAAACAGTTCTGAGTAGTTGGTAAGAAGGGAAAAGAAGACTTAAAGATTTTCTTCAGAAGAGTAAATCTCCTTTATCACAGAGTTTGCTAGTGTTCCCCCAAATCCATTCCCCACTTTTTCCTTAGTAACAGAATCCCCACTATTTAGCGGGGCACATAGAGCCTGAGATGTCATGTATCCCAGCGACACTTGCAGTGTGGTTTGCCGTGTGACTGAGTTATGGCCAAGGCTCTCCCGGGAAGCGTTACTAAAGGGAGAGGGCTCTCTGTCATTTCTTCTTCCTCCTTCCTGCTGTTTAAATGTATTTTACCTATTGTTATATATGCTCTTATTGTAACCAATTTTGTATACTTTGTGGGAAGAAAATGTACAATGAACTAATGAGTTTTAAAGAAGACAAGAAAAAAAATCAAAATAATATCTTGTTGAAATTAGGAAGACAAAATTATATTTATCTCATCATGAGTACTTCAGGTAACAATCGTGATTTGAAGATATACCGGATAGTTATGAGAGAGTTGGATTTTATGCAGGAGAGAAAGTGAAATAGTACTTCAATTTAAATTGACATATTTATATTCTTGTGATAAAGAATACAGTATATAAAAAAATACCACTAAAGCCTGATATTCCATACGAATTTCTTATATGGATTCTATGTACTTATGAGAAAGGGGTTTTTATTTTACAATGGCCAAATTCTTACATTAAAATGTATATCTAATGTAATGTCTACTTTTTCATTATTAAGTTGACATTTCATTTGGAAAATATTTATGATTAGTTAATCTACTTCTGGATAATGGTGTGTTATATACCCAAAATTTAAAACATATTTATTAAAGATAATATATAACAGCTAATATTTTTGAGCATTTTCTATATGCCACTATACTAAGAAAGGAGTATAGATTTCTAATTTCATCTTCAGAAAAATCTGTATATCTTCATTTTACCTACAAATTAATGGAATATTAAGAGCCAGGTGTGGTGATAACTATTAAGTAACTACATCCAACCTGTGCTCTTTACCACAGGTTTTTTATTTTGCTCTGCCATGACATTTATTTTATTCACATTTTTTATAATATCAGGATGAAATAGCTAAAACATCTATCATGATAGATAGACTAGTGTTGTTGCTGTATTTGTATGTTCTGCCTTCCTGGTTTTTAAGTATATAATTCAAGGAGTTAATTCATTTTCTGCTTGTTAATATTTACGGAAATTCCTTGCAGCAAGACAACAAACCATTTATTCAAGAATGTAAAACTTGGCCCTGCTCTAAGTTATAATATTTGTTAATTAATTTAACCTGCACATATTTATTGAACAGATGTTATGTGTCAGGTACTTTTCTAAGCACTAAGAACATAGCAGTGAATAATTCAGGCAGTAAACTAGTAAGGGAATTCTAAAAATATAAAAACAGTGGTTTTAGAAGTGAAAACAAAAGAGTAGGGAGACAAGTCAGAAGACGTTTTAGATCTATGATCAGGGAAGACCTCTTCCTTCCTAAAGGCCATATTTGAGTAGAGACAGAAAACATAACAAGGGGGGAGAAAAAAACAAAACAAAAAACATGCTCCATGGGGAGGGAAGTGCGAATAAAGGACACATGGAGTGGCCTTTGTTTGGTGAACGAAAGCAACAAAGAGGCCTGGTACCCGGAGGAGAGTTTGAAGAGTAGTAGAAGATGAGGTTCAGAGGTAGACAGGAGCCAGATCATATATGGAGAGCTCTGTAGGCCTTGGTTAGGAGTTTGTTTTGTTTTGGTTTTCCTTTTCTAAATGTACTAGGAAGCTCTGCTTGCTCAGCTTGATGGAAAAGCCTTAGTCTGGACCACGGCCAGACATCACTGCAGAAAGGCCTTAAAGCTTCTGCCCAGAGGCAACACATATCACTTCTGAGTTCAGTTCATTGATGAGCGTGTGTCATGTGGCCAAGTCTGCATCTGTGAGACAGACAGTGTAATCCTTCCTCAGGGAGGGGGAGGGAACATTCGTGAGTAATAACATAACCTACCACAATCAACGTCTGTTACTTGGACAGTCCTTTGGACTCCTTGAATAAACTTCATATACTTCATATAACAAAATTTAAATCATACCATTTAAAAGATACTTTCCCAATTTGGGGAAGAAAAAGCTCCAACTATTTCACTGAAACAAACAGATCCACCAAACAGGTCGAAATCTCCATTTATTTAAAGCCCCAGAAGAAAAATTACTGGATTATTGAGATGACTATTCCTGAAGCTCTTTACACATATAATCAAATTCTTGAAAATAGGGTTGTATGAATTTAAACTTCCAACAACTACATATGAAAACTTAAGCGTCATCGGAGCATCACTAGTAGTTAGTTTTCTGGCTTCGTATATTTTGGTTTCTTCTTATTGTATAACAGGGACACTTTCTCCGGCTTTGGCTTCCAAGAGGAGCTAGAATTTGGATACAAGGCTGTCTAGCTCTGAAGATGGCCCTTTCCCTGCTCTCTCCACTAGCAGTGGATATGTGGGGTAAAAAGAATAAAGCTTTTGTCTCAGAAATCACTAGGATATTCATGTTGTTTATTGCCATGACACTACTATACCCTAGCCTATCTTGATCAATAGAATTATGTTTCTGAGGATTACAACTAAGATACACTACAACTCCTACATGAAGGTCAGTAAGTACCAGCACACAATAGGCATTAAGATTCTATGACACCAGAGATAGAAAAAATAATTCTATAGGGAAAAAATGGTGCTTTCACATATGAGCCAAAATTAAAATTAAGACTGGCAGACATTTCAAATGAAGACATGTTAATTAAAAGTTGACCTGCCACTCACTCTATAAGCAAGTCTGGTTTAGGGCAGGGTGAGTGGTGTCAGGGATTTATTTATTACAAGTATTATTACTGATTCTTGAGAGTGTGGCCAAGAAGGCTAATTCATCTAGTATAAGGAAACAATTACATATACAGAGGAAAAAAATGCAAATATGTTTATCAAAGTAATTTTATAATATTTAAACACCGCAAAATGTAGATATCCAGCTTTACAATGATGTATAGTACAAACTCAGATACATCTTACTGCCATCAAAATTTGCTGAGGTTACATAAAACATACTTGTGCTTACTGTGAAAATAAAAGGGAAAAAGGAAACTGTAGAATGGCAAGAAACCAAAATGGCAGCATCTATAATCATAAGATGATGGACAAGTGATTTTAAATTATTCTTGCTACTTTACTAAATTGTATATGCATGCGCCCACATTTAATACAGATAAAAATAGGGGCAATGGGTTTGGCAGACAGTGTTATGGTTGATCTTAGAAGGACAAGATTCATTTAAGGGAGAAAATAAATTAAACATGATGTATTGGATTAGCAGGTAATTTGAGTTTGTGTTTTTCCAAATGTTCTCTCTCAGCCTTGGGCTTATCTAAGCAGAAAACATAATCTATACAAATGCGAAATGTTCACAAAGTGTTTAAAAGAAAAAATCTGAGTTCTCCTCTACATGAAAAATAACACTTTTCCCCTCACCATTGCCAACATTTTTTTGTGCGACGTAGAATAAAACTTTTTAGGACTCCATATTAATCCATTGCAAAATCTTATATTTCCAATTTATCACTTGAAAATGACACAAACTTTCTTAATTCTAGCTGGATTCTTCGAAAAGTCTCTGAGCGGCTGTAGGTGCCGTAGGCTGAAGTTTAGCTTTACACTATTTATCATCTCAGTCCCTGACTCCTTTTGCTTCTCATTCTGTGTAGAATAAAGGGTGAGATTTATCTTTATTTACTTAATTATGAGCCTCACAGATTGCGTCTGCTGTCCGTGCACTGCAGCAGTGTTGGTAGTGAGTAACCACACATGAGTGGAGGCATACCTCTGCGTGTCTCTTCAATTACCCTCCCCTGGACTTTCTCTACGTCAGCTTTATCTTCATTAAGGTAAAACCACCACTTCCCCTTTGCATTTTTGTGAGCTGGGTTGCTGCATAAAAGGAACTGCTATTCTGTTCTTTAATGCTATCTTTCGTGTATTATCTTAGTGCACAATAAACAAATAGTTTGTTGAGGGTTGTGTGTGTATGCATTACAAAGTTTTGTATTTATAATAAAAATGTGATACATGCCTATAACTATAAAAAATGCAAAGAATGCATAACAACATAACAATATAAGCTAAAATTGAAAGTAACTCATCATCATAGAAATATCAATGGTCTGGCACAGATCTTTCAAATAGTATTCTATTTATAATAATATATATTTGTGTCTAAAATTTGATCAGCCTGTACATATTATTTTATAATTTGTTTTGCGTGTTCAACACTATGTCATGTGCATCTTTCCATGATCACCTTTATAGGCTATTTCTCTCCCTCATATCTGAAATCATTCTATATTTTAGCGGTGCATACAGAGGTCAGCATTCCATTTGAAAAACTATTATTTTTGGTGTGAATGGATATCACATAACTTCATTTTTATCACTTTGTTTTTTAATCACACTGTTTAATCCCTAAGATTTTTTTTTTTAAAGATTTTATTTATTTATTTGACAGAGAGAGACACCGCGAGAGAGGGAACACAAGCCGGGGGAGTGGGAGAGGGAGAAGCAGGCTTCCTGCCGAGCAGGGAGCCTGATGTGGGGCTCGATCCCAGGACCCTGGGATCATTACCTGAGCCGAAGGCAGTCGCTTAACCAACTGAGCCACCCAGGCGCCCTTGGTTATTTTTCAATGCAATAGGGAAACTGACTTCATGACCTAACGGAAGTGATTTCTGGGCAAATGGGTGAGCCACTAGCTGAACTGCCAATGATAGCTTTCTATTCCTGCTCAGGTGGGTCACTTTTTCTTTTTTTTTTAAGATTTTATTTATTTATTTGACAGAGAGAGACACAACAAAGAGAAAACACAAGTAGGGGGAGTGGGAGAGGGAGAAGCGGGCTTCCTGATGAGCAGGGAGCCTGATGCGGGGCTCGATCCCAGGACCCTGAGATCATGACCTGAGCTGAAGGCAGATGCTTAACGACTGAGCCACCTAGGCGCCCCCTTTTTTGCCTTTCCTCGTAAAACTAACATCAAGAAATACTTATTTCTGTTTAAACATAAAGAGAAGGGGAAATGAGACGGCGTGCCTCATACGTGCCAGGGTCAATAGGAGGAACTTCAAATGTATAAAAGTATACATTATTCTTTATCTTCCTAACAACCCCATGAATAAAACCACTGGTGGTAAAATATTTTTTGAATACCTACCATGTGAACTTTGTCAAGCTATCACGGAAGTCAGATATGCTGTCACTGTACAAAATTGATATAATGATACATGATTATATGATACGTAATGATATATTATCATTTTACAAAATGAGGGAAAAGCGGTTCTAATGGTTAAAAAGTAAAGGTGATAAATGGTTGCCAAAGTATTTGAGCATGGCTCCATAAATACATTGCCTTTATTCTTTCCATTAAACCATTTAATGTCACTTATTTAAGTGTATGTCATGAATAATATTTGTTTTACATCGCTCCACAATTTATCTTTCTAAAAATAAAATTTAGTAATCCTACTTAAGCACCACAATGGCTTCAAATTCTCTAAAGGATCTAGTCTTAAATCATCAACAATGTTTAAAAGCCAAACTCCTTTGTCCCCTGCTTTCCAATACCACGATTATGCTGACCTAACTTTCATTCAAACCAGACACATTGTTTCACAACTTTGCATATGGTTTCTCAGATGCTAGCCCACCTCACTTCTACAAATGTTGAATTTATATTCATATTCACATCCCATTAAATTGTTACCATCCCTGGAAAGCCCTCCTACTTCCTCATAGAATAATCACTTTCTACTATGAGCTGCTAAAGCAATTTGGACATGCCTTTACCACAGTGCATATTAAAATATCATAATATAGTACAATTATGTTTTTATTTCCACTAGAACACAAACTTTTGGAAAGTAAAATTTGGGTTTGAAGCTTCAGTTTGTCTTCCCCACTGCCTAGCCCATTGGCTAGCAAATAATCAGTGCTCAAGAAATGAGAGCTAAATAAAAATCATAAAATAGTTACTTGACGGATATACACCAACACTGACCACAGAATTAATTACCAAATCTACAAAGAGAATATTGATCAGCTTTAATATAAATCTGTATCTTTGTGGGGAGAGTATTTTTGTGTCCTGTGGATGATACTAATTATGGTCTAAACCTTATCACTTTTGTGGCCTGTTCCTCTCCAGAGTTGATATGAAGAAGATGAGAATTCAGGACAGACATCTCTTTTCACTGTACAACAATTCAAAGAAGCCAACAGATATTGCCAGAGTTTACTATAATTTGAAGTCTAAATCATGTATATTGCTTTGTTGGCCACAAGAGGAAGATAGGAAGGAAGACTACTTTGACCTCTTTTTTTAAAGGCACCAGAACCTGCTGTAGCTTCATGATAGCCATACCTTATCTATTTATAAACTTCTCTTTCTGGTAAAGTCAACATTGGAAAGTCATGCTTGGTGTCTCTTTTATTGGATTTCACTGACATTTGAGGGGCTTTTGATTCATTTTTATAAGCATCCTCTTCCTATGATTTTAGAAGCAGAATCATTCCAGTGGGAGATATAAGAAATACCTTTCAATAATATCTTGTATTTGGAGTTTGCCTCCCACTGATGAGAAGCTTTACTTTGAATTCATGTTTATACTATCATAAAATTATTTTCCAATGAAGTACTGATTTCTATAAACTGAAAGTCAATACTTCATTAAAAATAAATTACATTTAAATGAGTGAGCTCTAACAAAATCGTTATTAGTTACATTATTATGATGTTTAAACGTCTAATTATTCCATAATGACTTAGAAACCAGCTGTTGTATTTAAGCATAGTATTGGCTTTATTTCAGCAATGAATTAAGTGAGGTAGATACGTACATGATGATAACACAGGGATATCAGCTTGAAAAAGCAATCCTTTGAACATAATCTGGCATGCACTTGAGTTATTTGTACAAAGATCCTCTATTCACTATCAATAATCGAAGACCAGCATTGGGGAAAACTTTTGCCCTTTTCTCATGCCTTCTTCTGTTAAACCCTTTCCTGGATTGCTTCAAGGAAGAGCTTGTTGCTGGTCTGATTGATCAGAGCTCAAGTTATCATAAACCACAACATCCAGCAAATGGACTCACTATAACTTAAAGGGTGGTTGTCATTGTTTGGATCTTTATCCTCCTCTTCCTCTTTATAGGCTAAGATCCTAGCTGAGACTTCCAGCTTTCGGTCTTTACCTCTGCAAAGAATACTTTTACTTCAGTTATTTCATGATTTCAGGTCTTTGTTAAAGTACAAAGATCTCAATGAGACGTTTTCTTGCCCACATTATTACAAACTGTATTCCCATCTTTCTGGCTTTCCCTATTGTTGTTCCCTGCTTTATTTATTCCCACATACCACTTACGACCATCCAACAGACTAAAAATCTAACTTAATTGTTAATTGTCTCTCTTCTATCAATTAAATATAAACTCCAGGAGGTAGAGAGGTGTATATTCAATTCCGTAATTCTAGTACCTCCCACAGCATAGGTATCCAATATTTATTTACCAAATGAGTGTGTGTGGGGGAGAGGATAGGTGGGCAGAAGGTAGGATGTAAGCCCAAACTATACATTCCAACTCAGTTTCACCAGCGTTTTCCCTTGGGATTATGGAATCCTGTCTCAATGGGCACTTAAATCCTCCCTTTGTTGTCATTCGTTAAGAATAATTCCACAGGGAATTGTACATAGTACTGGAAGACAAGAGGTTAGTTTTTATGAACAGGGGAGAATATGGTTATTTTTTTCTGCCTAGACTTAATGTCACTAAATACCATCGAAATCCCATTAAAATATCTAATAATAATATACAAGTGCCTAATAAATGTTGGCTTATTCACAAAAATACTGATTTTTTTTATTTTATCCACCTGAGTCTTTAGAGAAAACTGACTACCATCCTACTAGATTCTATGCATCATTTCCCATCCATAACTCCATAAAATAGGGAGTAATAAAATCCTCATAAGATAAAGTGCTTCAGGATATATAAAGTTTCCAACATAAAGTTAGCTAATTTTACCACCATTACCCAATCAGTTCCAGGCCTTGGTGATTCTCTTAGTGTCTATCTTTTCTGTTTTGTTACCACTGATTATGATGGAGGGTATTGTTTTCCAAGTTGTTCATGTGCTGCTAGTAGTACAGAAGATTATTTCACATGGCATGGAAGAATAATTCACAAAAATAAAGTTAATTAATTTATTTTTTATTTTCATTTTTTAGTTATTTAAGATAACAAACTTTCATTCTGAATGAATAGGCTTGAATTTTAAAGCAAGTTGATACAAAATAAGGCATTAAGTCGAGACATATGTAGGTAATATGTTGATATGCAAAACATTCTGATGACTTATGGGAATGACTGATGTTTGAAAAATGTTACCTGGACTGTCTTTTTTATCCCAGCCTTATTCTGTACTTCTTTTTATACTGTCCTCTGAGTTACCTTTCTAAACAAAATTCTGATCCTGTAGCCCCTTGCCTTAAGTGTCCTCCACTCCTAAGACTCTCTATAGGACAAATCTCAATCTTAGGAATGTACAAACTCTCCATGATCTGCTTTTGTCCCTTACCTCATTGTTTTCATCCCTGTCCTCATTGATTACAACTTCCACAGCACAATTTGTGCTCCTGCAAAATCAAGATAATTAAATTCCTTGATTATATTCCCTATAATTTGACAACTCTGTGCTTTCAGGCAAATTAGTTTTTGTTTTGTTTTGTTTTTTTGTTTGTTTGCTTTGCCTGGGTGATTATTTTTTTGTTTATCCAAATGGAGAATTTATATTCCCACTTTAAAAACCAATTCATATGTGGGGCACCCGGGTGGCTCAGTTGGTTAAGTTTCTAAGCTTCTGACTCTTGATTCCAGCTCAGGTCATGATCGCAGGGTTGTGAGCTCCACGCTCCGCACAAATTCTGCTTGAGATTCTCTCTCTCCCTTTCCCTCTACCCCTCCCCTACCCTCAAATAAATAAATAAATAAATAAAATCTTAAAAAAAACCAATTCGTATGTTATGTTTCTGGAAGCCTTATGAAAGGTAGAGTTGGTTATTTCTAACTCTGTGATAATCTGGCATTTTATAATATTTAATGTTTTCCTTTATTTTTAGTGTTTTTCATGTATATGTACACATATTATCTCCTTCACTGGACTATGATCAGAGACTCTACCTCCATCCCTAGCTAAAAACATGACAAGGACAGGGCCATTTTAATTACAAATCACCCAATTTTTCTAGATTGAAATCTAAACATCATGTTTAATAATGCTCCCTTTGTCCCAAACCATATCCAATTGTATAACAAGTTTTGTGCATTACCTATCAGACTGGTTTTCAATATTAATGGCTTGCGTACTCCATAGTTTTTAGGCTTCAGCTCTCTTCTAGGTGCCAAAGTGCCTTCTTAACCAATCATATTAGGGTTCATTTAGTCATGTCAGAATCTCAAATCCAGTTAACTTATTCAAAAAGGGAACATTTATTAGTTTATTGTATTAATCATGTACTGCCACAACAACGCTGTATCAGAAACAATCATAAAATCTCGATGGAATGTAACACAAAAATGTATTTTGCTCTGAAGTCTGAGTTAGGCAAGCAATTCTACTGATATGAACTGGGTTTGGCTGGGCTAGCTTGTGTATCTGAGGTAGGCTGGCAGGTGGGCTACCAACTGGCTAGGTTGACTCAGCTCTTTTCCATGTGGTCTCTTAACCTTCAGCAGATTGCCCTGGGTTTGTTCTCACGGGAATGGCAAGGTTGTAAGAGAGCGACTTGCCCTATGCCTCTTGAGGCCCAGGCTCAAAACTGGCACACAGTCCCTTCCACCTCATTCTATTGGCCAAAGCAAGTCACAAGGTTTTCCCAATTCAAAGGGTGGAGAAATAGACTCACTTCTTAATGAAAGGGGCTGAAAATTCACATTGCAAAGGCACAGGTAAAGGCAGAGGAAGAATGGGTGCTATTTTCACACTCCATCTGTTATACTCACATACACAAAATTGAGAAATGGAATGGGGCTGTTTTCAGAGGAGATTGGCTATGAAGATACAATTCTACCAGGAATCAGTCCCTCTCTTCCTCTCCTCAGCTCTAATCTATAATTCTCAGGCAGCTATTCCCACAAGGGCTGGTTCTAAGGTTGCAAGTGGCTTTGTCCTTACAATGAAAGCAAATTCTTCCCTAGCAGCAACAGATAAAATAATAAGCAGCAACAGATAAAATAATAATAATAATTTGGAGGGAAACCCAAATTTCTTCTGCAAGGCATCTATACCTATTGCTGGCCCTTTCACTGTAGCCAGAGATAAAGGATACTATAATTAAAACAGCCAAAGTAAGATAGGATGCTCTTTACTCCCAGAATCAGAAAAAAAGCAAAAGCTGATTTTACTAAAAGGGGAGGAAGAGTGATGCAAAGGCCAAATTAACATGCCCTTGGTCTTCGATTCCTTCACATTCTTATACTCTACAGTATCACAGTAATTTCCCAGTGACGGATCTCATTGTTATTTGCTAGCTTAAATTCAGTGGTATTTCATTGACTGAAGTTAAATACAAAGTTTTTAGTATGATGTGATGTGCAAAACTCTTCTCAATTTGTTCTCTCTCTCTCTCTGTGTATATACCTATCTCTCCAGCCTTTTTTTTTTAAAAGATTTTATTTATTCATTTAAGACACAGAGATACAGAGAGAGAGAGAGCATGAGCAGGGAGAGAGGCAGAGGGAGAGGGAGAAGCAGGCTCCCTGCTGAGCAGGGAGCCCGATGCGGGGCTCGATCCCAGGACGCTGGGATCATGACCTGAGCTGAAGGCAGACGCTTAACCATCTGAGCCACCCAGGCGCCCCTCTCCAGCCTTTTTATCTACCTCTTTTTCCCTTGGCTACCTGAAGATATTTTAGCCATAGTGGCCTATTTACCATGACATAAATTTACCATGCTGTTCTGCCACAGGTTCAGTTAAATTACCTTCATTACCTGGCCCAAATCTCTATCTCCTACATTGTTTCCCACCAGACCATTTCAGCACCTGGTCATCCTTTTATGATTCAGTGCCTTTGATTATGCCCCTTAAACAGAATGCCTTTCTTTTTCTCATTCTTTATTTGGTATAATCCTGCTTATTTTCCAAGTCCCAGATTTAAAGTCCTCCTTTCCATGAATCTTGCCTTATCCATAAATTGATCACTTATTTTTCTCTGTAATCCCTACCTTACTACATTCTGATTGTGTTTTTAAAAAATATCCCCTCCCTCTGGAATTCTTTATTTGTTGTCTTTTAATTCTTTGTGTTTAACATCATGCCTAGACTATACGTTCTATACAATAATTCCCAAGAATTATTTTGTCTCTAATAATGAATAATTGTCAGTAATTTATTTAAGTGTATGCAAATGTTAGTGGCTGAGCAAAAAGGATACTATGTAGATACCAAAAATATTTGCAATCTTCTTGTGTAAAAAAAAAATCACTATGCTTTAATCCTGAGCAATAGAATAAAAATAAGTGACTGTTTTAAAACAGTCTTCAAAGACCCTAAAAACACCTGAGTGTAATGAAGTTCAAAACTAATTTATCAACTTTATCTTTAAATTTTCATTATTGTATTAGTTATGAATTATATTCTCTCCTTTTGTACAAAAACTGTGCCATTATCTTTTGAAATTAAATATCTGATGTTTCCTTCTTGGTCTAATTCAAATGTATCCTCTTTCTAAGAGGAGATAGACACATTTTTACTTTGTTCTGTAAAACCATACATGCTAGTGATAAATGAGCAGTGTCTGTGGTTACATTTGTTCTTATCTCTTTTGAAGCAGAAAATCTGGCAGTCTCTTATCTAAACTTTAACAAGTGGAGATAAACCTTGATAGAAAAATGTTTCTGGACTGCCATCGCTTTTAGCAAGAGTAAACAATTTAAACTAAAAGCAGCTGTTTGATTTTTTCAAAAAATAAATCTAAAAGTAAAATTCTCTCCAAAGAATGGCATATAATTCAATATAGCTTTCAATCAAGTGTAAATGCAGCTATACTGCACATTTATCTGTTATAAATATAAGGCCATTTTATTAAGTTCTTTTGGCCTTGGAACTAAGATGGTTATTGCAATAATGTCCAGTCTATGCTATTAATACGATCAAGGAAGTGATGCTAATGTTGTAATGGCTATTAAGCTTATAAACATCTTTTTTTATTTTTGTAACAATTGATAAATCCATTTGCTGGATTTTAATTTATGTTCCAGCAACCAGGAGTTCTCCAGAAAGTTCTTAGAGTGTATCTTGCTCCTTGGAGGAAGGCAATTCAAGAGCGGAATTTCTGTTCCCTTTCAGAAGGGGTGGAAAATGAAAAAAAGAAACCCAAAGAAGAAGAGAAAAATATAAATCCTAACAGTGATGAAGGCAGCAAATAAACAAATATCTCTGCATTATGAGGGCCACAGTGTATATCTTAAATTTTAAGATTGCCACTTCAATTTGTTTTCCTTGGCTCCAATTAGCTCACTGCTCTGATTTTCCTGATTGAATTTCAGGCACTAATTAAACCCTTTCCTTTCCTTTTCCTTTCCTTTTTCCTTTCCTTTCCTTTTCCTTTTCCTTTTCCTTTTCCTTTTCCTTTCCTTTCCTTTCCTTTCCTTCTTCCCTTCCTTTCCTTTCCTTTTCCCTTCCCTTCCCTTTCTTTTCCTACCCTTTTCCTTTCCCTTTCCTTTCCCCTTCCCTTCCCTTCCCTTTCCTTTCCTTCCTTCTTGTGTTTACCTTTTGAGATATTTTAGCAAAAAAGTTTTCATTTACACAAATACTGGGCTGATATATAATGAAATCTAGTATGTTTTCAAGTTGTTTAATTAACACAATTTTCAAATTTCTTTCCCTCTTCCTCCCTCCCGTTCTCCTCCTTTACTTTTTCTTTGTCAGGACAAAAGAGAACATTACCATAGTTGAGCAAAAGTTATTTTCCTTCAGAAATAAATTAATATAAAAATATATGTATATATCTTAACTAAATCATATTAAGATCAAATGGCAAATTAAGCTAAATTGCCTTAAACCATAATATGACAGGCATATTCAAATGTATTGCAGGTTCAGTTCTACACCACTACAAGAAAATGAGTCAAATGAATTTTTTGGTTTCCTACTGCATATAAAAGTTATGTCTACAGTATACTGTAGTCTATTAAGTGTTTAATAGCATTGTGTCTAAAAAATGTACATATACCTTAATTTAAGAATACTTTATTGCTAAAAGATGCTAACCATCATGTATGTGAGCTTTCAGCAAGTTGAAATCTCTTTTACTTGATGTTGATGGCTATTGACTGATTAGGGTGGTGGTTGCTGAACGTTGCAGTAAATGCGGCAATTTCTCAAAATCAGACAACAATGAAGTTTGCCACTCAATTGACTCTTCCTTTCACAAACGATTTCTCTGTAGAATGGGATGCTGTTTTAAAGCACTTGACCCACAGTAGAACTTCTTTCAAAATCAGATTCGATCCTCTCAAAACCTACTGCTGCTTTATCCACTAAGTTTCTGTAGTTTTCTAAATCTTTTGTTATCATTACAACAATCCTCACAGCATCTCAACCAGTCGCTTTCATCTCAAGAAGCCACTTTTCTTTGCTCATCCCCAAGAAGCAACTTCTCACCCATGGAAGTTTTATCATGAGATTGCAGCCATTCATTCTCATCTCCAGGCTCCACTTCTAATCCTACTTCTCCAGCTGTTTCCACTGCATATGCAGTTACTTCCTTTACTGAAGTCTTGACCCCTTCAAAGTCATCCATGAGGGTTGGAATCAACTTCTTCAAATTCCTGTTCGTGTTGATATTTTGACCTTTTCCCACAAATCACGAATGTTCTTAATGGCTTCCAAAATGATGAGTCCTTTCCAGAAGATTTTCAGTTTATTTCAACCATCGGCAGAATCACTATGTACAGCAGCCATGGCTTTACAAAATGTATTTCTTAAATAATACAACATGAAGGTCAAAATTACTATTTGATCCATGCACTCCAGAATGGATGTTGTATTAGCAGGCATGAAAACAACATTAATCTTGCTGTACATCTCCATCAGAGCTCTTGTGACCAGTTGCATTGTCAATGAGCAGTCATATTTTGAAAGGAATCTTTTTTCTGAGAGGTAGGTCTCAACAGCAGGCTTAAAATATTCAGTAAACCAAGTTGCAAACAGAGGTGCTGCCATCCAAACTTTATTGTTCCACTGACAGAACACAGGCAGAGTAGATTTAATGAAATTCTTAAGGGCCCTAGGATTTTCAGAATGGACGATGGACATGGGCTTCAGCTTAACTTACCAGCTGCATTAGCCCCTAATGGGAGAGTCAGCCTATCCTTCAAACCTTTGAAGCCAGGCATTGACTTGTCCTCTCTAGCTATGAAAGAACTAGATGACATCTTTTTCCAATAGAAGACTTTTCATCTATATTGAAATTTGTTTCTCAGTGTAAATGCCTTCATTAATTACCTTAGCTAGATCTTCTGGTTAACTTGCTGCAGCTTCTACATCAGCACTTACTGATTCATCTTGCACTTTTATATTGTGGAGATAACCTCCTTCCTTAAATCTCATGAACCAACCTCTGCTAGCTTCAAACATTTCTTCTGCAGCTTCCTCATCACTCTTGGCTTTCATAGAATTGAGGAGAGTTAGGACCTTATTCTGGGGTAGGCTTTGGCTTAAAGGTATATCATGGCTGGTTTGACCTTCTATCCAGACCACTAAAAGTTTCTCCATGTCAGCAATAATGCTGTTTTGCTTTCTTTTTTCTTTTTTTTTTTTTACACTGTTTTGCTTTCTTATTATTTGTGTGTTCACTGAAGTAGCACTTTAAATTTCTTTCAAGAACCTTTCCTTTATATACACAACTTGGCTCACTGTTTGGTTCAAGAGACCTAGATTTTGGCCCATCTCAGCTTTTGACATGCCTTCCTTACTAAGGTTAATAATTTCTAGTTTTTGATTTAAAGTGAGAGATGTGTAAGTTTTCCTTTCACTCAAACAGTTAGAGATCATTATAAGGTTAATAACTGACCTAATTTCAACATTGTTGCACTTCAGAAATTAGGGAGGCCAAAGGAGATGGAGAGAGATGAAGAAATGGCTGGTTGGTGGTGCAGTCAGAACACACACATTTATAGATTAAGTTCACCATCTTATATGGGCACAGTTTGTGACATCCCAAAACAATTACAATAATAATCTCGAAGATTTGATCACAAATTACCATAGCATATAATAATAATGAAAAACTTGAAATATTGCCAGAATTACCAAAATGTGACACTGAGACATGAAGTTAGCAAATGCTATTGGAAAAATAGCACTGACAGACTACCTCAATGCAGGGTTGCCACATACCTTCAGTTTGTTTAAAAAACACAAGATCTGAGAAGCACAATAAAGCAATCACAGTAAAATGAGGTATGTCTGTACCTAAGAATCATTTTTCTGTCCTTTCAGAGAATAGAAATCACCAAGTTTGACTTCCAAGTTCTTGTAGTACTTTCTAACTCTTTCACCTTTGGCTTAAAGGCATACATTTTATCTTCAGCTCCAGAGTTTACTTTAAAATTAGAGTTAAATTTTTCTAGAAATTTGAAATGTGAGGATTCTGAACTGTGCATGTTAACCACTAACTTTCACTTTAGTGGCTTTCTTGTGTAAATTTAGCTGCTTCGCTTCCTAACCAGTCTTTCTCATAGCTGATGTGGTTAAACTTATCAATTTGCCTCACCTTTGTCCTTTAGGAGACTATAATCCTTGAATAAGAGTTTGTAGCTGATATTGTATTTTAGCTGTGGTCCCACTTTTCACAGAATAGAAATAAACACACAAAGATGAATTTAAGTAATACCACTACTTAAAAATTATGAAATATTTTTCATGGCCCAACCATGCATTCATAGTTATGATTGTTCCAAATCAAATTATTAGTGACAAGAGATAGAAGTGAAGTGGCAGGGCACTCTAATCCAGTAGGACTGGGCAGAGTAACTGAAAGCTGACTGTAAGGCAATTAAACTTATGTGAGAAAAAGAAAGCTAGAATCATTCCTTAAAAGAGAAGTCTTTAAGATTGACTGTCACAAATATTGCAGCTGTTGAAGTAATTCTCCTCTTTAAATTGTGGCATCTCCCCCAAAACACATGGATTTGGTTTTCCTGAGATTTTGCCTCCATACTTTGAATAATCACACTCTCAGTAGGCATTAAATGTACACAAATTATCACAAAATATATCTTGGAAGAGGAGAATTGGACATGGATTACAAGTGAATTATAAGTAAATATAGTTTAAAGAGGTGTTTCATCCAACCTAATGGATTGGCCAACTTTCTCTTAGTCCTTCAAGCCAGTTCAAAGTTAAAGCTTGATAGAAAAAGGTACTTTTTGTCAGTTACTATGTAAATCCTTGGACATAAACCAAAATTACTCTTGGAAATGTTACATACTAATTGTTATCTTCTGCATAGTTATAACACCCAGAAATTCCTTGAATTAGACTCCTGAGTTAGCTAACACAGGACAATTTAGCAATATGATTCTTTAAACATTGATATTAATTTTCTCATTCTTTTCCCTCTTTCTGTACAAATTTTTATTTATTCTTTTAATCTTTACTGGTTACCTTTCATGCTTATATTATTGTATCAGTTATACCCAGATAAAATCCCAACCTTAAATGACTGTCAAATGGCTATTTCCTCCTATCTCTTTATTATTTAATCTATAATCAGTAGATACTTTAATGAATTGAATTAATGCCTTTCCTCCATGAAAATACAAAATAAAACATCACCTTTCACACTTACTGCATTTTGGTAGTGGATTTATGTTGAGAATGGGCTTGGTGACTGATTGATGCCTACAAAGGCATCTCAGTATTAATTCCACTTAGTCAAAAATGGTTGTATTCCATATGTGTTCTCCAACATTCAAATCAGTAGACTGTAAATGATAGCATCAAACTTTCTTTCAGCTTTATGGTTTAATTCACCATGGCCGGATATAATTCTTTGTACAATTTAGATATTTTGTGAGTTATACAGAGCTACTAACACTTTCCTAATTTTTTGTTTCACACTGTGATATCTTCTGTGGTTTAAAGTTCATACTTCTGACATTTTCTCATAGCACTTAAAACCCAAAGCTCTGAACTGAGTACAAACTTACATCCAACTACTGACACCTAATATCAGCAACAATTCTGAATTATCTTTGAGATTAAATATCTAATTCTTAAAAATTTAAAGTAGAACGATGACTTTCTCTCCCTTGCTTCTGCTACATATAGCATATTAATTTCACATTAGCAACATATCTAAATGAAATATAATTATCAGAGAATTCAGTCATGTCTTGACTGCCATCTAATACCTGCCAGAGGTTCTTTTAAGACACTGATATTTGAGGACAGCCTAATGGACATTTTTACTACCCATTGAATACATTTTCCAAGTTCTATTCCAGTATTAAGTAAGAGTACATAAAAAAAGTAATGTCTGGACCTTAGTCTCCTATGTTGATTTAGTATCATATCCTCTACTTCATAGAATTTCTATTAAATGGAAGAATTTCCATAAAAACAGTGATTCTACCTTCTGGAAAATTTTAAACAGGTATCACTGGAATAATAAAAATTAATTTTAAGATAACTTTGTTGTAGTTAAAGATATTTTGTATTCTATTTTTAAATGTCATAGAAGGTAAATTCCCAGTTGAATTCTGGAAAAAATACATATATACATGTGAATTAGTATACTTGTGAGTGATACAGTATTTGCTTCTTTGGCCTTAATTTTCGGGAAATGTATAAAAATTAATTATCACTTAATATTGGTAATTAGTTTGTCTAGGGCTTGACAATTCCTATATCTGTAGTATTGCTTATTTTAAAATTTCATTTTCCCTTTTCCTGTATACTTAATTTTATACCTTCCAAAATATTATTGGTAGATGTGGAGTATACATCATAAGTAAACTGAGATGAGAGAAATTCATGCATTGTAAAAAAAGAAATGCTGCATTGCAATATATACCACAATTATTAAATAGCAATCTGCAAAACTTTAGCTTTGCTTTGAAGGAGGAGAGAGTTTTTGCCTCAAAAGTTTAAAATTATAATTTATAATAATTACTGATTTTTATTTTGATAATTACTATTTAGCAAAATGGAGAGTAGTTGCCTCTGTCAATATATTTATTACATAAAGGTTTGTGTAGAGGAAAAAAATCAGTGCTGCCTGTTGAGACAGGCAGTTTGTGGTGTGAATGTCACATAAATATTTAACAAAAGGAAACCCGAGGTCTCCGATGGACGTACATCTGCTACTGAAGAGTTACAACTCACACATCACATGTTTTTTCTTGACATATGGCATGTCACAAAGGAATGTTAAAAAAAAAAGAAAAAGAAAAAAATGTAAACTCTTAACAAAGCATTAAAATCATGTATATATAATAATACAAGTATGTCTCATTAAAGGATTCTGAAAAAAAAATCTGGAGTACATATGGAATAAGACAGCTGTTAGGTTGCTGTAAGGTTAAACAGATTTATAATATCTCCATTATACTCCCCACATGTTAATATCAGGAACTTCTAGGAATGATTAATATTAATGACATTAAAAAGAAACAAGTGTGTCTTTCTTTGAAAAACTCAGATTTTGCACATCATTTTTGAATTGACTCAAAGTGTAAGAGTATGTAAGCAAGAAATGTTATTTTAGGCAAGACTGAAGAATGCTGAAAATAAATCCAAATGAGAAATGGAAAGTATTATAAGATTGCAGCTACTTTCAGGATCATGTAAAAACAGTTAATCTTTTCATAAGCTAGATTTCTTAACATTCTCTCACAACAACCTTATAAAGAATATGAAGAAAGCAAAAATGAATTTAAAAACCTAATGAATTGCAAAGAGTCTGAATAATGCAACTCTGAAAACAATTATGCCATAGACATCTATGTATAACCAAATGGGGAATACCTTGTCCCTGTCTCTGTCTCTCTGTCCCCCTGCCACCATCACCGTATCTCCCCCCACTACTATCCATCTGCCTATCCCCTCTCCCTATCTACCCAGACTCTGCTGTGTTCCAACAGGATTTAAGTTACCTTATATGGAAATACATGAAATTCAACAAGATAACTATTAGGATCTACCAGGAAAACTGAAATTGCTCTAATCGTGTTTTAATAAAGTGAATTTAATAGAAGAAATTGTTTATGCCGGTGATAACCCAAAAAAGTGGCCAAATAGGGGACAGTGAGGCAGCACAGAAATTGGCAACAGCAGGAAGCAGCTGCCACCCTCAGCTAAAAGGACACGGTGATGAGATATGTTAGTGGGATGGAAGGACTGGAGTCTTATCATAGAAGCTGGACCCACTGCAGGCCCATCTGGCAGGAACCAGGGCCACAGGGAGGAAGGGTCACTGAGTAGATACCTGGAGAAAGAGAGACATGTGGAGAAGTACTCTGGCTTCTCTCATCCTCTGGATTCCATTTAGTCTTCCAAAAGTGCCTCTCATAGGTTGAACACAGTGGGGACTAGGAAGTACAGTCTGCAGGGGTCAGCCCTGCTCTGAAGAACAGAGCAAGGGGAGGTAATAATGGATCTGTGTGAGAGCCCCACACAGGCGCATCCAGCTTCTAGCTGCCAGACTGGCTGTGCTGGCTGGAGTCATTATGTTCATTTACAAGAAACATGGTAACATCTACTGGGTGAATTCAGAGAAGGGCAGAAGTTGAAACCCAGCTCAGAAGCTGAAAGCCACCCAAGCCTCCTGCCCTCTCACACACAGTATCTATGCCTCTCTCTCTCTCTCTTTTCCCTTCGGTTGGGCTCCAGGGAAGACTAAATCACCAAGGTCTCTCTGTCTTTTCTCATAACCAGGCCCTTCTGAAGACCCTGCTCTATCTGGCAGCTTTCTCCAGGACATTGCTGCTATCATAATTGGGGCTGGCAATTTCTATGAGCACCACTCCTCTGATGGAGACTGTATCTGTGATATCTCCCCTTGGAGGGGCTTGCACAACCCACCCAGGGTGGTGATGGTGGTAAAGAATGTATGAGAGAGAATTCCAAAGGAAAAAAATGAGAACAACATAACAGCAAAGATGAGGTTGGTGTAATGTAGTATAAATGCCTGACAATTAGCTTTTTTGATTATAATGTAAGTGCTTGACATTAAGCTTTAGATTGCAGAGGCATCCATTTCAAACACATCCATCTCAAATAAATACATTGCCAGCTGTACAACTAGATAAACAACCAGGCCACCCCACCCATGAAGTCCCTTTCAGAAAGCCCTGGATGACCTAGATAATTGACCCCTTGAGTGACCCCCACTTACCCATTCCCACATTTTAATTCCTGTTCTTAGGTTTTAAATTCACCAATAAAAAGTAAACCCACAAAATCCTAGGCACCCCACCCTTGACCCCAATAAAAGCAGAACTCCAGGTCAGAGCCCTCTCTGTCTTTCTACCCATGACTTTCCACTGTGTGAAACTGGGTGTGCCATGCACCCTCCAGGATTTGTGAGTAATAAAACTTTTTTCAAAGTTCCCTGATGGTTATTACTGAGGTCCATCTTGTAATAGTAATAAGAACTACAAGGGCTGGCCTAGCCACAACATTGTCTCCTGTTGGAGAAATGTCTATGGGGACTCACCACAAGTAGTACAGGCCCAAGTGAGTGCCCCAGGCATTCCGAGCCAATGGCTGAGAACAACATAAAACATATACAAAACTCTGCCTGATAAATGGCATTTTTTAAGCTTCCTAATAAACAACTCAAAGAGGAACAGAACATATAAGTAGACATATAGTTTAGTCTCAAAAATTACTCAGAAGAGACAGAGCTTTCTTGATGCCAAAACCAGAAAAGAATTTGTTCTAACTATTCTAATAAAGAAAACTTAGCTTAAAGTAATGCACACTATTCTCAAAATCCTTGTAGTAATGAGTTTCATTCCTCACAATATTTTAAGATCTAAACAAATACTGTTGAATAAAAAACATTTCGGGGAAACTTTTCCAAGGGGAAAATGCATCCAATAAGACCCAAGTAGACTGTTCCCTCATCATCTAGATTCTAGATTAATCAAGGGATAGACTTAGAAAGGGGAATGGGATGCAAATTCATCAGCTACTATTCAATCATAATAGACTTTTGATAAACATTAAGTAAAAGGAATTCAAGATTAAACGTCCAAACACCTTTGTAGAACTAATCAGTTTGTCGGTCAAGTCAGGTGATTTTTTTGCTTTGGCAAGTAATTGACCTATATTCAGGGCCAGTCATAGAGTATGTGATAATGATATAACAAAGTGTTATCAGCGAGCCCCAACAGTTAAAACCAGAAATAGACAAGACCATTTAACTCACTGTGCTTATTTCTTACTGTACTTTCTTGACACCTTGACAAAGATGTTTTACAATGATGGGGACATCCGAACAGTTAGAAAGAGAGACCAGAAAATTAGGCCAGAAAAACCCTAATAGCAATGGAATACCTAGAAGACCACACCCCACATATCCCTTTCCCTGCCCATGATCAAGGACTGAACACATACCAATCCCTGCACATGATCATGTGCTCTCTGCCTGCTCTCTTGCATGTAGCCTCCTGAACCTCTTCTTATAAAACTCTAGGTACCCATTTTGCTGGCATATAGATCGGTTCTTAAGGCTTGAGCCTGCCATCTCCCCCAGCTGGTGACACCCAAAAAAATTTCTCCCTTTCTCTTTTCCAAACCCTGGTTTCTTGAGTTATTGGCTTCTCTTGTGATGAGTTTATCCAAGTTTGTTTGGCAACGGTGTTGGCAAACCCAGCCAGGAGCTAAGCTTTTGATTTGTCCAGTGCCTCTGGGATTCCCCAGGATGGAGTAGTTGGCAAGGGCAATGTGCTAGGGCTTACCCATTCATTTCCTGAGTTAGCGGCTGTGATAGATCATTGGCTAACAGCATGATGTCCCAAAGTGAGGACATGGTGGCATATGATTAATGGTGTATCTACATTACCATGCTAAAAATGCCAAGGTATTAATAGCTAATGTTGATTTCATTCCTATTTAGTATAGGGGCCAAGGGCAGGCTGTCCCCAAATGAGCCATGTTGGTATGAAGATTATTCTGAGCTGACAGGAACTGAGACCCTATGGACTCAAAAGAAACTTTTGCCCCTCCCTTCACAGCATAAAAGAGTCTAAATTGGGGTCTTTCCCACAATAAGTGTTATTAGCAGAGATAAGTTTTATCTGAGTGACCCATCTGTACATCAGGGCAAACATCTAATTACCAAGCATCTGCTCTTATTGCTCTGTGAACTGCATTCCTTTCCCCTGAAGTCCCAGGCCCTACTCCCTACTCCTTAGTTCAGGATAACATATATGCTTCATTTTGCCTGAGTGTCTTTGGAATTTCCATGCCTGTGTGAATTCCCCATACATACACTATTAAATTTGATTTTCTCTTGTTAATTTGTCTCATGTCAATTTGATACTTAGTTCAGATAGAAGGACCTTGAAGGAGACAGGATGACCTTGCCCCCACCCTTTTGCCAATAGAATGCCAAAATTATCCAGATTAGTGCGACATATAATTTATTCAATAATCCTTAGCTTTTGATTTATTAATTAGTTGAGATACGTCCTTTCTTTGACATTTTTTTCTTTTCTTCTTTTCCAGAGTTTTCAGCTAATTGGTGTATGGATCAGGGTTAAAAAACCCTCTGGTGTCTAATATAAGCAATTGATCTTATTATATTATTGCTAATAACTGTACTTCATGATGTGGGAAACAAAGGCAGAAGAAAAAATATTAAATTTCCTCACTACCTACAGCCCATTGACAAGTCTTTGAAACAGGCAGAGTGACATTCCTCTAGGGGCTCAACTGCTTCAATGTTAATACTTTGCTAAGGGCAAAAGGCAATCCTAGCCTGAGCCCCTCCCCCTCCCAGGGTCCTGTAAGTCTACTCTAATGTATAAAATTCCTTTGGAAACTGCCTTTATCTCTAAACCCCCCAATACACGTGTTGACAATCATCCCCCAAGCATATGGCCCACTGATATATATCTGAAGCGTCTCACGACTAGGGTTTTATTATATGATAATAAATGACCTTTTCCCAACAATACCTAGCCCTCTCAAGTCCTGGAAACCTTGCTTCCAAAATTCCTTAGAGACTTACACTATCCCTAACCCCCTCCCAACTTGAAAGTATATAATGGGCCACTCCTCATGACCCCGCTGCAGCTCTTTCTGCCCATGGGTCCTGTCCCCGTGCTTTAGTAGAATCACCTTTTTGCACCAAAGATGTCTCAAGAATTCTTTCTTGGCCATTGGCTTTGAACTCTAAGATCTTTCCTACATCACTTCATAGCTAAAATATGCCAGGGAACTATGATGAGCCACAAAATTAAGGAAAAAAAAAAAGAATTGAACTTTAAAAGTCAATATCCAAGCATATGCAATCTTCCTTTGGATATAGTATTTGTGAAATAAATTAGCTTGTGTAGGGGTGGAAACATTTTTCTTTCTTCCCTCCTAGGTTCTTTTGGCTGCTCTATTAATTAAATTGACATAAGACAGATTAGTAGGAGAAACATAACCAAAATTACATACGGCAGAGGCCCATACGGAAAGGAAGACTCAAAGGGCAGTCAGGTAATTGAAGTTTATATAACATACTGAATTAAGGAAAGAAGTAGGGGTTTGGGGTTACAAAGGGGAGGAAAGTCATTCACAGGAAGGCAGAGGAGATGTTTAGAAAACAAAGTTTCACCTGTTATGCAGGTAAGTTTCTCAGGTGAAAAGGTATCTCTGGTAACAGTTTCTTCTTGGTATTGACTCCCTTTCCAATGTAAATGTAGGCAGTTGAGGAGGGAGGTAAATAGTTTTTTTCTCAATCTGCTGGATTTTGATTGCCTTTGGCTCAAAATAATCCTCACGCCGGAGTTACATATTTTGGATTGATAAATTCTGCTCCCCTTTACTTATAATTACAGTTGTCTACACATTATATGAATATCTCAGAGAATACTATTTGCCAATTCTCACAAAATGCATTTTTTTATTTGGTGTTACATATAAAATTCTTACATCCTACACTTTTTTTTTTTACCAAGAATATAAAAAGTCTGATAAAAGATATCTGAACATTCTAATTAGTGGTGCTGTATCAGTCCATTCACAATTGAACAATCATGCTGTCACCAGCTAGCCCCCTAGACCTGATCTTTACTGATCATCTGCTTGTGCCCACAGAACTTTGTCCCCCCAGAACTTTGTCCCCCATTTTTCCTTAAACTCTTCTTTCCAGCTTATCTCTTAACTCAGGCAAAATACCCTCCAAGCATAGCATCCTGTGATGGAAACCAAAACCATCCTTTAAGCAATAACAACTGCCCAAAGAGTTCTGGCCTGCCCAGACCACCCAGACTGGTTTGAACTTAACCCCTGACTCACACCTGCACAGATAGTCCATGGAGTGACCCACGGAGTGACCAACAGTTACCTTTACCTCATTATAATATTAATATCTCCATCCAAGGAGAAGCACAACCCTCATTTAGGTAACATACTATGTACTTATAGGCATGTTTCCTTAAGGCACTTGAGCCACCTTATGCCCGCCTCTACATACGATAACAAGGCTCCCCTATCTAAATATTCACTCTAACCTTAAATAAAAGAAACCCATTTATGCTTCCTTGGGGAGTCAGGGCTTTGGAAGTTACTCCCCATGATCTCCTTATTTGCTGCAAATAAAGTTTCCTTTGTATGACAACTCCACCTGATGTTGTTTCTATCTGTGTCTTACCAAGGAAGAAACTCAAGTTAGTTCAGTAACAATGTCAAATTCAGTAACTATGTAGATCAAATGATAGCTCTTGAAAATGTAGGGGCCAAGGAAGGCTGCCCCAAGATAGATCACTTTTATATAAAGATTATTTTTGAATTGAAAGCAACCAAAACCCAGCAAATTCAGAAAAAGCTCTTTACCTCTTCCACAACTGCCTAAGCATGGATCACTACATCAAAAACTAATGATGTACTGTATGGTGATTAACATAACATAATAAAATAAAATAAAAAAAAGAATTTAGATAGTGCACTTACTCCAGGAAAACAGGTATCACCATGGATAACTACATTATACTATGAACTAGGTCAGGTAGACAGGCAGGAACTTAGCAAGGCCTGTTTGATCACAGTCCTCTATGTTCCATTGTTTGTGAGTCAGAAGCCAACATTTGTTTACCAAACATTTACTCTTTTTCATCGTCCTGTGAATCGAATTCCTTCCATTTGAAGTCCCAGGCCCTTATCCACTTCTCCTTAGTCTCTGATATATATTCCTCATTTTGTCAGACTGTCTTTGAAATTTCTTATCTGTGTGGATTCCATATACATAAGCTATTACATTTTTCTCTTTTTACTCTGTCTCATGCCAATTTGATTCTTAGTCCAGCTAGAAGGACCTAGAAGGGCAAAGGAAACCCTTCTTCCCCAACAAGAAATACAAGAATTATCTTAGAATACTATTACTATTGGAATTAATAATATTTTTAAAAAGGGATAGTGAATGTTCAGGGATTTATAATATAAAATAAAACAAGCTTTGACTTTTCTTTTACTACCCATAAGTGACCTGCCACTTTTCAAGTGAAAGGCAGCAGAAGGCTGTGGTTAAAACCTCTCCTCAGAAACGCATTTGCTGGTGCTGAATCTGGCTTGGCTACTTATTAGATGTGTAACCTTGGAAAATTTATTTCTCTTGCTTCAGTTTCTTTATCTATAAAATAGGGGCTATATTAGAACTTTCTTTATTAGGTTCTTATTATGATTAATTCTTAAATGAGTTAATATTTGTAAATTGTTCAAAACATTGTCTGGCACATATGAAGTGTCATAAAATGACTGTTTAATAAATAAAACCTTTAGTATATCTGTTTTAAAAATGAACAATAAAATTATCTGCTTACTTATAATGAGTAAACTTACAGTACTTTGTATAATTCTGACCAGGATAAAGTAACTTTAGGAATATCTTACAATTCACTATGTTTTTATATTCATAAATAAACAACCATATGACATAGATAGTTCCCCATGAGCAATGCCATTTATCAGATTAAAGCAAATTTACTGAGTTTTCTTTACTATGTTTTAACTACATATACTATCTCTACCAAAAGCTGTTAAAGCCAAAAAAAAAAAAAAAAAGAAAGAGGGAGAGAGAGTCAAAATAGATGGTAGATGCTTGAAGCTCTCTATATGCATAGAGTTAGAAAAAAATGTGTCAAGACAAAAATACAGCTGAAGTATGGTTATGGCTAAATGCCTCTAATATAAACTCTTTGTTAAGTACTAAGTAAGTTCTACATCTGGCTGGCCATTTATTATTCATTCTACTTCCTAGGGGGACTATCACAAATGACAAAGCATATGTTGATTTGGGATCATTTCAATAAAAACTCTTTCTTATGCAAATATTTATCTTAAATTCCATAAAGTTACTAATGAAGGCAACAATTTTGAACAGACAACAGAATATTGCAAACCCTGGGGACACTGAGGGCCTAGAATTTCAAAGGTAAACTGAGATTTCTATTGTATAATACTTAAGAAAGTCAGTTATATTGTATAAATCTTGTTAAAGTATGCATGCGTTGCTTTGTAAGCAGAAAAAAGCTATATACAGAGAGAGATTCAAACAAAAGTTAAATATGTATTTCTATAATGGCCACAGTAGAGCTGTAATTTTTCCTGTACTAAATGCTTTTTCCACATATTATTTAACTCAGCAATAGCCATAAAGTAGGTAATTTTTTTAAATTCACTAAAAAAGAAATTAAGGAAAAGAAGTATTAACTATCTAAAATTATTTTACTGTATTTTTGTATTATTTTACTGTATGTTTGCCTGATTGCTATGCATCTCCTTCACTAGAATGTAGTCTCCAAGAGAGCAGTGACCTTGTCCTGTCTTTTCAAGACCATTTCCTCAGTGCTTATAATACCTTCTTGCATAAAAGTATTGAAGAAAGAAAGAATATTAAATTCATGAGCTTGCTAAGATCTCACAACTAGTAATTTGTTAGAGAGATGCACACTAAATCACCCAAGATGATTTTTCTTTTTCGTGACCATATATTAAAAAACAAAACAACAACAACAACAAAAGCAGCATAGAACAGCACTGTTAGAAATTTCTAGCCAGGCTCTGAGAATTACAATGTCTTTTATCAAGTTTTACACAAAGCAAAGACAGTGTCCTAAGCTAATATTCATCTTCTCAATCAAAAACAGCTGCATGACTTTGGGTAAGATACTTCACCACTCATGAATAAGAGTGAAACTTTAATATTGGTGTAATGAAGATTTGATATGTTAGTATTTGTAAAGCTCTTAAAATAGAATTTGGCATTTATTGAGTGCTTTAATAAATGTTAGCAATTATTGTCATTATTGTTGTTTGAAATTAATTTCAGGTAGATTTCTTACCTTTCCAACTTTGTACTAGGAAACATTGAAAATATAACTATGTCCAACTGGTCATCTTTTAAAAGAGAAGAAGTTTGCTTCAACTTGTCTACACTAAAAAAAAAAAAAAAAAAAGACTGGTAAGAGAGCAGGAAAAAATTTGATTTTTTTAAAAAAATTGATTTTTAAACATTTTTTGAGCAGGAAAAAAAAAACAAAAAAAAAACCCTGTATGCTTTACCAAACACTTCCTATCACAAACATGTAAGAGTAGAATCTTTTTGGCCAATTTTCTGGAGCCTAAGGTGGCTGACTTTAGCTGAGTTGTCAATTACTACTTGGAAGAGTAGGAATGGCTGGAGGAAAAAAAAAAAAGAATGGCTAAAGAAAAAATTAAATTCTTTGACGATGTGAAGTGAAGTTTGAAATTAAAGTTTAAAACTCATTCTCTCTGATTTTTTATTTTGCTCTCTCTCAGCCAAATATGTTCTTAATGTCTGCATAGATGTGAGCATCTCTAAGATCTGTAGTCTGGGTTTTCTTCCATGGCAATCACAAGGGTCCGTCCAGTACCTCAGAGTCCTAATTAGTTTCTCAGGTGCCTCACTTTAAAAGAGCTGAGGAATTAGCAGAATAAATAAGATGGTCATCACACTGGCCCCTCGCCCACTAAATTAAAAAAAGTAAAAATAAAAATAAAAAAGTCAAACCCTAGCACCTGAAGTTATTAATTCAGGCAAACATAGGACTTCAGAATAATTCCAAAATATAAAGTGGAGATGCAGAGTGTCTCACATAAGGAAAGTAAATGGAGAAAATTGTTTTTTCTGGACCTAAGTTTGCTTTGGACTTTGTTCCAACAGAGATTCAGTATAATTTAGTAACACCTAACACATTTTCCTCCTTTATTTATCTCTTTAAGAGTAATTTGATCTGGAAACTTCAAATTTTCTCTTCAGTATGTAATTTTTCCAGTCTATATCTCCAATGGTATCTTTTACTAAATGATACCTCTCTTTTCTTGCAACTGAATCACCCTATCTTCTTCACAGACATTCTCTCTTTCCAACTTTTTTTCTCTTCACAGTATCTTTTATAAACCATTACATTTTCTCTTCGAGGAAACCTGGTTCCTAGGCATAGTGTTACATCAAAGCCCCATTTAATTATCTTCTTAGATGTAGGTTTGGGTAATTTCTCTCAGTTCTATCAGAAGACTGTCTATTCCTTTAAAATATAGACCTATTTTTTTTTCATTTGTTCATTGATAAAAACTATAATGTTTCTCTGAGTGGAGCTGAGACCTAAAGGTCTCTGATTTCGAGAATGTTATCAGAATTTTTGTAATCAACAAATCCAGGGCCCACTTGAGACCATAAGATGGATGGTAAACCTTAAAATCCTGTAGACAAGTCGCATGAATCTAAGGGTTTAGCTCCCACTTCTCTGCAGATTAAAATGCAGAATGGAATGTGGAGCAGTTAGTCTAGCATTGCCTGCCAAGTCGGACACTAATGACTGAAACTAGAACTTGACTCAGAGTGCCCGATAGCGCACATGGGAATTGGGTAGAGTCTAAAATCCTGGCCTGCACAATCCAGAGATACGGTATTGCTTTTGTTTTTTGACTCAGGGGTGACTGGAGTGGGAGTGGGGGTGGTTCCAGTAGATGTCACTTTTTTGTTTGCTATCATAATGGTCCTCATTCCATGCAGCAAGAAACAAATGTGGACATTCTGCTAATTATTAAGTATATCTATTTCCATTATACATTCTGGGTAATTAATTTTCCTTGGTTATGTAGTGTTCAATGTTGAGGTATTGTGAATATCTTATTGATATGTTGTACACGGTATCATTTTTTAAGTTTATATTCTAATTGTTTAAGTATATATTAGATTATAACAATATAAGCAATATATTTGATTTTTATATTAACCTTGTATCATCAACCTTTCTAATTGATTAATTCCAATAGTAAAATTGTAATTATAGAAAAGTAGTATAATAGTACATTACAGATTCTTTTAGATTTTTTATCTATACAATCATGTTGACTATAAATAATAACAGTATTATTGTTTCTCTTCCTTATTTTACTGGCTAAGATAATCAGAACAATGATCAGTAGAAATGGTGATAATGGATACTCTTGTCTCATTTCTAAACTTGGACTGTGAGGGATACTTCTAATATTTTATAAATGTATATGTATGTCTGTTTTTGGAAACAAATATATAAACATACATATTTATAATGTTATATGTCATATGTCATAATAAATATATAAATATGTATGTTTTCTGTAGGTTTTTGTGTTATTCATACCTTATCTCAGGCTAAGAATATACCCTTTAATTACTTGATTTTGGATATTCAGAAATTCTCATATATGACTGTATTCAATTAGCAGGTATTTGTTTTGAGTTTTTGTGATGATGCTTATGAGAAAGACTGACTCATAATTTTCTTTTCTTGTGATGTTCTTGTCAGGGTTTGGTACCTCACTTATGCATATCTTATAAAGCATGATGAGAAGTTTTCCCTTTTTTTATATTCTTTGAAAAAAATATATAAGATTTTTGTTATCATCTTGTTTTTATTGTTTTCTTGTTTAAATTCAGTTGATTTACAAATATACGCTATACTATTTACATACTTAAGAATGTATTCAGACTTGCTTCCAGCATTTTGGTAAATGTTTCAACTGCACATGAAAATAGTGAGTTTGCTACAATTATTGGAGGTGGTATTCTATACATATCAAGTAGAGATAGTTTGTTAATGTTATTCAAATCTACAGTGATTATTTTTTCTACACGTTCCATCAATTATTTGGACTAGCTATTAAAATTTCCCACAATAATTATTGATTTTTCTATTTGTTTTTTTATAATTACACTGATTTTTGCTTTATATATTTTGTGACTGTTATTAGCTGCAAACTTAGAATTTCATATCTTTCAGTAGATTGACCCTTTTATCATTGTTAAAATCCATTGCCATCTCAGATAAGGTTTTTTTTTTGCCACAAGTCTGTCTGACATTGTATAGCTTCTCAAGTTTTCAGTAGCTGGTACTAGTGTTTGCATGGAAATTTTTTAAATATTTCTTTTTGAATTGTAAATGTTTCTGCATCTTTAGTTTTTGAGGTTTTTTTTTCTTTTTTCTTTTCCATACCCAGCACAGAGTCTGATGTGAGGCTGTATCTCAACCCTGAGATCATGACCTGAGCCAAAATCAAGAGTGGGACACTTAACCGACTGAGCCACCCAGGTGCCCCTCTGCATCTTTAGATTTAAGGTGTATCTCCTGCAAGCAACATGTAGTTGTTATTGATTATTTAGGGCAATCTGAGAATTTTGCTTTTTTATTGGACTTTTTAATCTATTTATTTGTAATGCAATTAGTGATACATTTAGTTGTATAGTTACCACTTTGCTATTTTTATCTCCTTGCACCATTTTTTTTCTTTGCTCCTTTTTTCCTCCTTTCTTGTGAAGGTTTTCTTTTAATTGTCTTCTTACTCTGCCCTCTGATAGCTATTAATTACACAGTCTTTTCAATATTTGTTTTGATGGTTACCTTGGGGATAGGCAGTATAAATCTTTGGCTTACTACAATGTGAAGTACATTGGTATTTTCATCATTTCCAAGACAATCAAGGACCTTGATCAGTTACATCTCCTTTTACTTCCCACTTGTCTTTTGTGCTTTCTTTGCCAGGTATATTGACTCTTATGTTATTATTTTATACAATTAAAATTAACTCAGAGTTGCTTACCTATTTCCCCTTCCTGAAGTTTTTTATTCCTTCCTGAATTTTTATGCTTCCATCACAGGTGATTTTTCCTCTGCCATAAGAACTACCTTAGAAGAGGTCTACTTGACCAAATTTTCACAGGTTTTTTTTTTTTTTTTTTAGAAATCCTTATTTTGCCTTCAATTTTTAAAAGAGATTTATTTTATTTATTTGAGAGAGAGAGCAGGAAGGAGAGGGAGAGAGAATCTGAAGCAGACTCCACGCTGAGCACAGAGCCTGACATGGGGCTCACTCCCACGACCCTGAGATCATCACCTGAGATGAAATCAAGAGTCAGATGCTTAACTGACTGAGCCACCCACGCTCCCCTTCAATTTTTTTTTCATAACACAGGGTATGAGACATAACCATTTTCAAACATATAAAAACATCTGCAATAAATTTTATGCATGTAATTTTTTTAAAAGTTACAAATATCCTATTTGAAAGTAGATCTATCCACTTTGCAAGGCACTAACCTTCCCTGAAACATTGCCGTGTAATCTCAAACATTAACTACTACAAAGTAAATAACGGCCTCCTACAAAGAAAAGATAAATCCTATTGCTAAAATATTTACTATTTCCCTTTTGGAAGAAAGCAGTATCATTCCATTCCTCTACTAAAATCAAAAGAGAAAATTTATATTCAGGAATGAACAATAAAATTCTTCTTTCTATTATATATGGATATTTCATCATATTCCTTAGGAACAGAATTGCATAATATTACTGCGAAAAAATCACAGATTCTGAAAAGATAATGTTGCATAGTGCTATAAAACTTGCTCAAAAAGGCCCAAATGAAAACTGCAGCCTCTTTCTTGCATGACAGGCTTCATGTGAAATAGGCTTAGGTCTTTATTTACTCTGTTCACACACAAAAAAGCCAACTCAGAACTAAAGTTGAAGGTTTCTGACTCAGTTTACACAATTGACTCCCGACTTAAATTCTTCCTGACAGATTTTATCAACGATTATGTGAAACTGAGGAAGTCTACCAAAGAAAACTCTGACCAGGGGGCATTTCACATTTACTAGTTCTTATGGCAAAACAAAACTAAGAGACACAACTCACTCCAATCTTTTCTCCTGGGTCTTAGATAACAACTTAAGAAATTACTTATACCTGCAAGCAAACATATATATGTTCAAAATGTTCCCCAGCCCGTAGTCTCTCTATATAATAGAAAGTATTTAAACAAAATAATTAAACAAAAATTTTAGAATTAGCGGACATAATGTTCTCTTTTTCTTTTGAAATTCGGTCTTCGATAGAGTCTGTGTTCAAACCATAGTGAGTGGGACAGAGTTTCCATCTTCCTAACAGAGACATCTATAGCTTCATTTTGTAGGTCTGAGGATAACCATTAGCTTAGGAATCCTCTGCAACTTCCACTGCCTAAATTTCCCTGGAAACCAATTTTGGTCATAGCAAGAGCTTCTATTCCTTTGAGGGTCTTGAGAAAGTATTCTGGTTTCCTCATGGCAACTGGCCTGGCTTTGGGAGGGACAGAACACCATGTTTCTGAAATCCTCAAGGTATTATTATAATCTCCCTGTCATGTTCCTTGGAAAACATGAATCTTCAGTGTTCATTCAGAACTTTTTTATAAAGTGCTAAATGATGTTTGAACTAAGAACAGCTCACTAGCACTGAACAGATCATTCCATGCTGATCACAAGAATTATCTGTCTGCATCATTTAAGCAGGCCATACCTGTGCCGAGTGCATGTTCCATTGAAAATATTGTATCTGGAGCATCTTTTTCCAGTAACATGCTAATGATATCCACATCAGGTACAGAAGCATTATGGAAATTTCCATCTAATTATTTGAGAAGTGGAAAGAAGTGCTGCACATAGAGTGCTAAGGGTAACTATGCGATGAATCTCCATGGTACACAGCTATCATATCTTTTTATGTATCATATGGATCAAAATGCTTATCAAATCCAGAGATTAATTGATTTCCACATTTGTCAGCTTTACTGAAACAGAACTTGGCAGTCTACTTATTCAAACTAGGCAGTTTCTCACAGAACACCACATTCCTGCTGATAAAGCACCTATTACCATTTCAGAAAGAACCTTGGTGTTGACCAGACTACTGGAGCTGTCAAAGAGGATGATATCTCTATATTTGAAGTACCAGTTTTAGCCATACATTCAGTTCTGAATGCTTGTTCCACATCAAACAGCTGATCTTCAACTGTGTAAAGCTAACAACAGTTGTTTTTATCCAATGAAATCTTTGCTGCCATACCCTGCGCAAAAGACAGACAGGTCAAGGCTGCTGGTTGCCTAATCTCTGTAAGCAACAAACCATCCTATGCCACTGCTAGACACCACACTGTTGGATCCTTCTGAAGTAGGACTTCAGTCAGTCTTCTTTGAGGAGGCTGAAGGGCTTCTCATGTGGAAGGTAGGAAATGCTGAAAGCCTAGGCAGATGGCATTTGGTCCTCTTGGAGGGTCATGACCTTGCTGCACTGGGATGGGCAATGAACAGAGATGTGTGGCTAGGAGGAATGGAGGGCACATGCTAAAACTGCTGGTGATAGCACTGGTGATGCTGGGATTGCCTGACTGATGCAGGCAGAGAAAGTAAAGATGAATGCTTCAGTTGTATAGGGAGGTTGACTGTAGGAAGGTCTGAATCCGGCAAAATGAGAATCTGTATTCAGAGGTCATCCCACCTAGAGAAACTTTGTCAGTGAGGACAATATCTTCTCTAAGCTGGTGCAGGCAGGGTCTCCTCCAGGAGGTGATTGAAGGGATTCCATGCTTATGGAAAATGGGGAGAGTGAGAGTGTCTCTTTTCAGTGGACAACTGGATGGGAACTCTCTGTACTGTATTATCTAGGGCCAGAACGCTGGCTCAGGAGGTCCCCTTGTGGCCAGTGCCTTAGGACAGATAGAGGAGTGAGGGTCTATGCAGACTGTGAAGGCTGATGCAGCCTCCCTCCACTAAGTCCAGCCTCTGTTGCCACTTGCTTCACAATCTCAGTGTTGGTGCCAAGAACCCCCAGCCATCCACAGTTTCCCTCCATATTCTGTGAGACCCCATTTGGATAAAGTCTTAGATTGGCAGTTATTTTCTTTTATCATTTTGAAATGTCAATTTTCTTTTGTCTTCTACTGTTTCTATTAAACTGTCAGCAGTTAGTCTTATTACTGGCCCATTAGAGATAATGGGTGCTTTTGAGATTTTTCTCTTAGTTTTGATTTTGATTTCTGATTTAATTTTTGAAATATTTTTGGCCAAATTCTTTTCAAATATTCCCTTTGCCCTTTATTTCTTTTTTGAGTTTCTAGGATTCCAGTTATCTGTATGTCAGAACTTTTTACTGTGATCCAAATATCTCTTAAACTCTTGCGTTTTTCTTTTTTCTCACCTTTCTTGAGTTTGAACAATTCCTACTGATCAGACTTTCAGTTTATTAATTGTCTTTTTGCAGTGTCTATTTGGCTTTAGACCCATCTACTGGATTCCTATTTAAAATTACTGTATTTTTCAATTCTAGAATTTCTATTTGATTATTTTTAACAGTCTAAAGTTCCCTGGAGAAATTTTTTAGTTTTAAAAAATCTATTTTCTTGAACACATCTAAAATTCATGATTGAAAATTAGAATATATGGATCACCTTTCCAATGACTTTAAGGTCTTCCCTTTTTTTTTTTTTTGAATGATTGATCCTCCTCAGAAGTCTATAATTATTATTTTAGTAACTATTGTATATACAAATTATTCATTCTCTAAGTTCTATCTTATTTCAGGGAAGATTTTGTTTGTCTGGCATTTTATCAGGATAGGTTCAGATTAACATCAAAGGACTTGAGGCTATATTTCAGCATTATGAAGAGTGATCCTGTTTGTCTTTTCTCTTAAGGTAAGGTCCTTCAGAAGTCTCAGATAAAGGTCTGGGTTGTGTTCCAGGTATCTTCTTTTCTATTAGGTCCTTTGTCTCCTTGAAACTGTTACTGCTAAAGTTTTGCTTAGCTTTTTAGCTTCTACTGCTTTAACCCTGACTTCCTGGCCACTTAACTATATGCAACATAAGGCTTAGGAAATACCTCCAGAAAAAAGTTGTGCAGTATTCCATGCTGATTTCCCTATAGTCATGTTTTCTCTGTAATCTCAGCCCTTCAGTTGTACTTAATAACTTGTAGCACTAATTTGTAGTTCTTAATTTCATTTTTTGCTTACCTATTCCTTCATGCTTCCAAAAGGGCTGAGCTACTGATCAGCCTGTATACATTACATATATATACAAATACCTTGGGTTGAAACTCAGTGAAGAATTTGGACCTTACCTTAATGTATTTTCCTGTCTCAACAGCTTAGCCCTTCAAATCCTGTCTGCTTTAGTTGCTCTTTTAAATCCTCCTTACAGTTTTTAAAAATAATTTTATATAGCTTTTATAGTTATTCTCAACAACAGAATTTGTCTCTTATAAGCTATGCTATAACAGCTGGAAGGATAAGACAAAAAAAATTTAAAAAAAAAAGAAAACATCTAGTCATGTCTTGTTCTTTGGGGTCTGCCAGGATGTATAGGTAAAATGTGACTGATTAGGATGCTATTTTGTTAACTTGCATTCAAGACAAAGGAGGCAGGAAATTCATAATTTTTTTTCAGTAAGTGTTACTGAAAGACAACTACAGTGCTCAGAGGTTGGACACTCTTCTAAGTTCTGGAGATTCAGAAGTGAACAAAACGGTCAACAATTTCTGCCACATGGAGCTTTCTTACACTCTAGCAAAAGAGGACAGTTATAGTAGACATAGAAATGAGAAAATTTTAGTAACTTTGCAGAGGAATCTTGTAAAGTGCTTATAAATTTATGGTATGAGGATGTATGTTACCTATGAGAATATTTGAGAAATACCAATGGTCATTGGGCCATGTGCTTTCATGGTTATCTGTCACAGCGGTTATACAACTTCTGGAATCATGGCATTTAATTTCTAAGTTTTGCTTGCTAGCTTAAATACAGAATATGCTCTCTGGATTTTGGTTCTTGGGGTCACTCTACTCACACCAGGAGTTTTCTGCTATTGGATTAAATCCATGCTTCATTTTACTTTCAACACTGCTTTCATTATATGAACTAATTTCTGATGATCTAACATCTCTGGTGCCATCATCAAAATCTAAGCCACCATTATTACACCCAGAGATATACTGAGCTTCTTGACTCCACTCCTCAATGAATAATCAGAGTATTTTTAATATAAAATATTTATGTTGCTCTTCTCTCCTTGAAATTTTTTAGTAAATTCTCACGCCACTTTTTAAAATGCATTTAGAATAATGTAAACTTAAAATAATGTTAAACCCTTAGCATCACCCTGCAGTCCATCTAGTGAGACCATAAAACTCTTTGGCTAAGCAAGCAGCCTCTGGAGTCACTTCAAATTCTAGCTCTCCTGCTTACTAACTATGTAATTTTGGGCAAGTTATTTAATTCTCTGTGCCAAGTTTCTTCTTCTATACAGTGGGGACAAAATGTATCTACACAATGAAAATATTATGAAAATTAAATGATTTTAAAAAATAATAGATTTAGAACACTACCTAGCAATTACTCTTAACAGTTATTAAATATCAATAAATATCTTAACAGGTATTAAGTTTTGCATGATATGAATCCTTGTTTTCATCTCTATATTTACCTCACATACAATCCCAATTCTTGCCTACCAACCGAGATTTAATTCCAGTCTTCTTAACTTTTTTACAGCTCTATAAATACTTAAAGGTCATTATTCCTTAAGGTCTTCACACCTACTACTTCTGCTTTCACTTCCAGGATTTAGCTTTACTGTTTGATTTCAGGACAAGTTTAGGTCTTCTTATGCATTGCTTTCCTCATGCTTCATTAAAGAAATGTGATTATAATGATTTTAAATAATTACAGACATACTTTGTTTAACTGTGTCTCACTTTATTGCATATTTTAAAAATTGAAGGTTTGCAACAACACTGTGTTGAACACGATTATCAGCGTCATTTTCCCAACAGTATTTGGTCACTTTGTGTTTCTGTGTCACATTTTAGATAATACTTCAAAGTCACAATATTTTAAACTTTTTCATTATTATTATATGTATTATATTTCAATATTTCAAAATTTTCATTATTATTATATTTGTTATGGTGATCTGTGATCAGTGGTTACGACTCGCTGAAAGATCAGATGATTGTTAGCATTTTTTTAGCAATAAAATATTTTTTTTTTTTTTTTTTTTAAAGATTTTATTTATTTATTTGACAGAGAAAGACACAGCGAGAGAGGGAACACAAACGGGGAGTGGGAGAGGGAGAAGCAGACTCCCTGCCGAGCAGGGAGCCCGATACGGGACTCGATCCAGGGACTCCAGGATCATGACCTGAGCCGAAGGCAGTCGCTTAACCAACTGAGCCACCCAGGCGCCCAGCAATAAAATATTTTTAAATTAAGGCATGGACATTGCTTTTTTATACATAATGCTATTGCACACTTAATGAGACTACTGTATTATAAACATAACTTTTATATGCACTGGGGAACCAAGAAATTAATTTGATTTGCTTTATTGAGATATTTGCTTTATTATGGTAGTCTGGAACCAAACCTGAAATATCTCTGAGGTCTGCCTATATTGTTGACCTGACTACTCTCTAGGTTGAATGTCTCATAGTGGGTTTTGGATAGATTTTCTTCATCTCTCTGTCACCAGGACATATAAATAAAGTACAACATATATAAGCAACCCGATATTTTTGATCAAAATATTATAGAATAAAAGGAATCCTAAAACCCCCAAAGTGATAAAAATCCACTTATATAGGAGGAAATAGATTGGCACAATAGAGTTGATAATTATGTACTTGGAGGAATTGAGCTCAAAGATTGGGTGGGACAACTGTGGATTGCTCAGAAGAGATAAGAGTTTTTTTCATGTAAAGACAACTTTAACAGTAAGTTCTAGAAATAGAAAACTGAATAGCTGGGAGTAATACACCAAAGCAAATCAAGCTAAAATAAATATCAAGCTCAGCTTTCTCAAGTATGAACTGTACCTAATATGGGTATGTTGTTTAACATGAGTAAGAGACTAATTTTTTTTTTCCTCCTGGGATATCTTTTTGGGAATCCTTTATGTAGTCAGTTTTTTCTTGTCTGTTTCCCTTTCTACCTGCCAGCACCCCACAAAGATATTTTTGACCATGTTAAGCCAATCTCTTTTCCCACAAAGAGGCTCAAACCATAAGAAACCACAAATAGGCATGTATGTCTTTGAGGCTGAAGGTTTGCCAAAGAAAAGTGTTCATGCCAAATCAAACTTGAAACTCTAATGCTTTCACACTTAAAACATTGCAGTTTCATGGTAATGTAATGTCCAAGAAAACCGCAACATTAAAAAAAATTTTCAGCACTTCATGATGTTAAAGGATAAATAAATGAAACATAACATTTTGATTAAACTGGAAACCAAATAAAATAAAGGTACAATTTTTCATCTTACTATTTTTTTTAATTAGGAAAGTTTAAATGTTTTAAGCCTAAGTAAAACTAAGATGTAAAATTAAAGGCATGATACAGGATGCATTTTAAAATGACAAATGCTAAAGTTAAGTATGCACAAGAAATATTATAAAGGCTCTTTGAAGGGAACATGATTTTAAAGTTAAAAACAAACAGTTTTGTGAAGTCGAAGTATACAACATAATTAAATTTTCTGCAGTCTGTTTCTGCTTAATGATAAACAATTTTTAAAGATATTTGCAGAGTTTATATTTCTTCCTTCTTCTCCAATAAATAGATTTAAAAATATAGAGATGCTCTTTTTGATTGTTGTGTGTCTATTACCAGTAAGTTATTATAAAAATATGTGATCAGAGTGTATCTTTTTTTTTAAGATTTATTATTTATTTATTTATTTGTCAGAGTGAGAGAGAGCACAAGCAGGGGGAGTGGCAGGCAAGGGAGAGACGCAGGTTCCCCGCGGAGCAAGGAGCCCAATGTGGGACTTGATTCCAGGACTCTGGGATCATGACCTGAGCTGAAGGCAGACACTTAACCAACTGAGCCACCCAGACATCCCTCAGAGTATATCTTTTAAAAAAAAAAAGTTTATTAAGTGTTTATTCGGTGCCAGGTAATGTCCTAAGCACCTCACATGCATTAACTCATTTCTTCTTCAGAACAATACTTTACGGTTTAAGTACCATTATCAAACCTATTATACAGTTGACGAAAGCACAGAGACACTGAATAAATTTCCAAGTGTACCTCGTTTTCAAATAGCAGAATTGAGATTTAAATGTTGACAAGCTTGAATGTATATGCTTGATCATAAATAGGCCACCTAGAATTTCTTAACATTTGTTTCCCTCCCAATCTAAACCAATCTGGCTTTCATGACAGTGAAACACTCTTTGTTAGGGTCACCAAATTCCTTCCTAATTGCCAAATCTCTTGGGTGTCTTCCTGAGCTTAACTTGTTTCACTTCTTTGCCGTAATTAACTTTATTGTCCACTTCTTCTCTCTTATTTAGCTTCTACAAAATGCTTTCCACTTCCTTCTTACTATTCTATTTTTTGTTTGTTTCTTTCACATATTCTTCTACCTCCTTCAACCTCTTAGTTTTATTTTGCTTTGTTTTTGTTTGTTTTGTTTTTAATTCAGGCCTTCGTTTCCTCCACATAGTTAAATTTTATCTAAAAGTTGATTCACAGGCATAAATGTTTTCTGAAAATCTACACCTGGATATCCTATATAGGCAACTAAAACTCAACCTGGTGAAGGAGTTTAAAACTCACCAGCCCAAAATATGCCACTCTGGTATATTGACTATAATGAGTTAAAGGTATTTGGAAAACAGCAGATGTAAGAAGGACACTCTGAACTTCCTTCTTTTTCTTAAAAGCAGATGAAATTCCCATGTGACACATGCTTTCCCTATACCATAATGACCTTTTCACCAAGGATGGGAAGCTGAGACCAAGATAAATCTATACAAACCAATTTTATTAAACTAAACTTTATCTTTCATCTTTCTAGTCATTTCTCCATCTAGTTAACTACTCAGCCCAAGCCCCTTTTTGCTTTATTATGTTTTCAAAATTTACTACTCTTTGTTCCATTCACTGTAAGCATTCAATTTTAATTGCCTCTTTGAGTCTTTATAATTGTGATAAATTTTCTCAAGTATATAGGAAATATATAATATTATATATGGGAAATATATAATAGTAATAGTAATAATGATAATAATAATAACTTTTACAGTTCCTGCAAATCTGTCTTATGTCTAATTCTTAAAACCTAAAAGAATAGAGGAAAAAAATTTTCTCCTCTATACTAGTCAAAATTAATTCCCCATTTTTTCCCTCTTGAAACTGCCTTTAATTGTTGTCTCAGTACATAACACCTCTGACACCAGAAAGTCAAATTTGATTCCTCCTTCTCATTTATCCTTCACCCTGAATCAGTCATCCCTTCACATCATTCCATTGTCACTTTCTTTTTTTTCGGCCTTACAATTTCTTACCAGGATTAGTACCATAGCTTCTGAACAGTCTCCAAGTTCTTTCTCACCACTTTTCTCACCCCACCACACATAAAGTGATCATTATAAAACCAAAAATACAGTCTTTTTGCTCCTCAGTTTAATTCTTGAATGCTCCTCCCTCATGCCCAAATTCCTCTAGGTTAATACTCCTAAGCTATAATCCAACCTATGATCACCCTTCCCCACTCTTCCAACATCATGTCTCGTCCCTTTCTATATGTTACCTATGAATCTTTCACATACAGCCAATCTTCAGTGTTCATAGATTCCACATTTGAGAATCCATCTACTCATTAAAATTTATTTGCAACCCCAAAACCAGTACTTAAAGATCTTTTACAGTCATTCACAGATGTGCACAGAGTGGCAAAAAAATTTGAGTTGCCTAATGTGCAATCACCCAGTGAAGGCCAAAGAAGGCAATGCTCTGCTTTGTTTCAGCTCTGTTACTCTAAACGAGTGCTCTCTTCACGGTCTCTTAGTGCCACATTTTTCACATTTCTGTGCTTTTTTGTTGGTGGTTTTGCTGTTTACAATGGACCCCAAGCACGGTGATAAAGTGCTGTGTAGAGTGCTCCTAAGTGTAAGCAGGCTATGATGGGCCTTATGGAGAAAATGTGTCTGTTAGATAAGCTTCATTTAGGAATAAGTGATACTGCTGTTTGTTGTGAGTTCAAGGTTAATGAATCAACAATATTTATTAAATCAAGTGAAATACACATAAAACAAGGTTACATAATTTAAAATTGTAGGTCATCAATATTATTACTTTGTAACATATTATAAATAAAACAAATAAGAAATTGTGTTAATGTTACAAATTCAGATTTCAGCATAAAAGAAAAGAGATATTAAATCAGCTAAATTAAGAAAAATCCCTTGGGACGCTTGGGTGGCTCAGATGGCTGGGCATGTGCCCTTGGCTTAGGTCATGGTCTCAGTGTCCTGGGATTGAGTCCCACTTTGGGCTCCCTGCTCAGTGGGGAGTCTGCTTCTCTCTCTTCCTCTATCTGCTGCTCCCTCTGCTTGTGCTCTCTCTCTCTCTATCTCTCTGACAAATAAATAAATAAAATCTTAAAAAAAAAAGGAAAGAAAAATCTCCATACTTTTAAAGGTGATTTGGAAATATCAGAAATATTTAGCAATTAATTTTTATATATCTAAAATGTATTCTCAAGCTCTGTTCATTTAAAAGGCTTAGAAAAACAACAACCTAGTCTACAAGCAGAGACAATTTAGTAGCAGTCATCACCTCTAACATCCAGATTTGTGTCTTTAAATATGATTTCTCACTAAAACAAACAAACAAATAAACTTAAAACAAAACAAAAACAAGTCTCCTTGAAAACATGGTTAATTCTAAGTCTAGGGCAAGAAAAGTACAAAATGGTTCTGGAACATTTTGTGTCAGAAACAAAGGAAACTTTCAAATATCACTAGAGTCCAATTAAAATTAAAACAACAACAACAACAAAACCCAACTAACTGAACAAATCTAAGAAACCACTTAATAGTGTTACCACTGGACACAAATAAGACAGCTATAGCATCAAAGAAAATAATAACTTGAGTGACTGAAACCGCAAGTTATGCTAAAGTCCATGAGTATATTAAAAAAAAATACTTATTGGTTATCTTTATCTTTGGAGATTTGCTAGGACACAAATTCTCAAGCTCCTTATTCTAAGACAGGAGTTGGCAAACTTCCTGTAAAAAAACCCACATAGTTAATATTTTAGGGTCTGGGGTCCATATCTAGTCTCTTTCTTCCTCTTCTCATTCTCCTCTTCCTCTTCTTTATGCTCCCTCAATAAATCCACATACATTCTCCATTGCTTGTTCTTATTAATACCCACTAAAAATATAAAGATGAAGTTCAGCTTATCAGTCATACAAAAAGAGGCCTTAAGCCATATGTGGTCGGTGGAACTTAGTTAGCCAACACTACTTCTAAAATAACGTAAGTCAAGGTAAATAGGCATCCTTTCTCTTTACTTTTTGATAAGTCACAATTGAGAGAGGAGAAATTACAACCAATACCATAGAAATACAAACAATTATAAGAGAATATTATGAAAAATTATATGTGAAAAAATTAGACAACCTGGAAAAATAGACAAATTCCTAGACACATATCAACTACCAAAACTGAAACGGGAAGAAATAGAAGAGTTGAATAGACCAATAACAAGCAAAGAAATTGAATCAGTAATCAATAAACTCCTAAGAAACAAAAGTCCAGGACCAAATGGCTTCACAGGTGAATTCTACGAAACATTTAAAGAAGAATTAATATCTATTCTCAAACTATTCCAAAAAAAGGAAAGGAAGAAAAACTTCCAAATGCATTCTATGAGGGCAGCATTACTCTGATACCAAAATCAAATACAGACTCCACTAAAAAACAGAACTACAGGCCAATATCCCTGTTGAACATGGATGCAAAAATTCTCAATAATTCTCAACTAGCAAACCAAATCCAACAATACATTAAAAGAAATCAAGTGGGATTTATTCCTGGTTTGCAAGGGTAGCTCAATATTCCCAAATAAATCAATGTATCAGTGATACACTACACTAATAAAAAGAAAGGATAAAAATCGTATTATCCTTTCAAAAGATAAAGCATTTGACAAAGAAATGACATCCATTCATGTTAAAAACCCTCAACAAAGTAGGTTTAAAGGGAACATACCTCAACATAAAAAGGCAATCTATGAAAAACCCATAGCTAATATCCTCCTCAATGGGGAAAAACTGAGAGCTTTTCCTATATGGTCAGGAATAAGACAGGGATGTCCACTCTCACCACTGTTATTTAATATAGTACTGGAAGTCCTAGCTACAGCAATGAGACAAAAAAGAGATATCAAAGGCATCCAAATCATCAAGGAAGAAGTAAAACTTACACTATTTGCAAATGACACGATACTCTATATAGAAAATCCTAAAGACCCAACCAAAAAACTGAGAGAACTGATACCTGAATTCAGTAAAGTCACAGGATAAAAAATCAACATATAGAAATGTGTTCCATTTCTGTACACCACTAATGAAGTAGCAGAAAGAAAAATTAAGGAATCAATTCCACTTATAATTGCACCAAAACCAATGAGATACCTAGGAATAAACCTAACTCAAGAGATAAAAGATCTGTACACTGAAAACTATAAAACGTTGATGAAAGAAATTGAAGATAACACAAAGAAATGGAAAAACATACCATGCTCATGGATTTGAAGAACAAATATTATTAAAATGTCTATACTACCCAAAGCGATTTACACATGTAATGCAATCCCTATCAAAATACAAAAGCATTTTTCACAGAACTAGAAAAAATGACCCTAAAATTTGTATGGAACCACAAAAGACCCCGAATAACCAAAGCAGTCTTGAAGAAGAAAAACAAAGTTGGAGGCATCACAATTCTGGACTTAGTTATATTACAAATAGTAGTAGCAACCAAAAGAATAGTAGTAATCAAGGGGTACCTGGCTGGCTCAGTCAGAAAAGCATGTGACTCTTGATTTTGGGATTGTGAGTATGTGCCCCATGTTGGGTACAGATATTACTTAAATAAACAAAACCTAAAAAAATTAAAAAACCAGTATGGTACTGACACAAAATACACATATAGATCAACAGAACAGAATAGAAAACCCAGAAATAAACCCACAACTATATGTTTAATTAATCTTCAACAAAGCAGGAAAGAATATCCAATGGGAAAAATAGTCTTCAACAAATAGTGTTGAGAAAACTGGACACCTACATGCAAAAGAATGAAACTGGAACACTTTCTAACACCATACACAAAAATAAATTCAAAATGGATTAAAGACCTAAATGTGAGACTTGAAACCACAAAAATCCTAGAGGAGAACACAGGCAGCAACCTCTTTGACATCAGCCATAGCAACTTCTTTCTAGATGTCTCCAGAGGCAAGGGAAACAAGCAAAAATAAACTATTGGGACTTCATCAAAATAAAAAGCTTCTGCACAGTGAAGGAAACAATCCGCAAAACTAAAAGGCAACCTACAGAATGGGAGAAGACATTTACCAATGATGTATCTGATAAACGGTTAGTATCCAAAATATATAAAGAACTTCTAAAGCTCAACACCCCAAAAACAAATAATCCAATTAAAAATGGGCAGAAGGGGGGCATCTGGGTGGCTCAGTTGGTTAAGCATCTGCCTTTGGCTCAGGTCATGATCCCCTGCTCAGCGGGGAGCCTGCTTCTCCCTCTCCCTTTGCCTCTCCCCGTGTTGGTGCACGTGCATGCGTGCTCTCTCTCTCTGTCAAATAAATAAACAAAAATCTTTTAAACAATGGGCAGAAGACATGAATAGACATTTTTCCAGAGAAAACATCCAGACTGTCAACAGACACATGAAAAGATGCTCAACATCACCGATCAGCAAGGAAACACAAATCAAAACTACCATGAGATATTACCTCACACCTGTCAGAATGCCTAAAATCAACAATACAAGAAACAACAAGCGTTGGCAAGGATGTGGAGAAAGGGGAACCCTCTTACTGTTGGTGGGAATGTAAATTGGTACAATCACTATGGAAAACAGTATGGAGGTTCCTCAGAAAGTTACAAATAAAACTACCGTACAATCCAGCAATTGCACTACTACATATTTACCCAAAGAATATGAAAATATGGGGCTCCTCAGTGGCTCAATTGGAGAGCATGTGATTCTACAATAGCCAAATTATGGAAATAGCCCAAATGTCCATCAATTGATGAATGGATAAACAAGATGTGTCATATATACAATAGAATATTACTCCGCCATAAAAAAGGATGAAATCTTGCCATTTACACTAACAGAGATGGAGCTAGAGAGAATTAGCTAGGTGAAATAAGTCAGAGAGACACAAATACCATATGATTTCACTCATGGAATTTAGGAAACAAAACAAACGTACAAAGAGAAAAAAAGAGAGAGAGAAGGAGGCAAACCAAGAAATGGACTCTTTATTTATTTATTTAAAAAAAATTTTTTTTCAAGATTTTATTTATTTATTTGACAGAGAGAGAGACACAGTGAGAGAGGGAACACAAGCAGGGGGAGTGGGAGAGGGAGAAGCAGGCTTCCCGCGGAGCAGGGAGCCCGATGTGGGGCTCAATCCCAGGACCCCAGGATCACGCGACCTGAGCTGAAGGCAGATGCTTAACAACTGAGCCACCCAAGAGCCCCAAGAAATGGATTCTTAACTTAGAGAACAGACTGATGGTTACCAGAGGGGAGGTGGGTGGGGGGATGGGTAAAATAGGGGATGGGGATTTAGGAGTGCACTTGCTGAGATAAGCACCAGGTGTTGTATGGAAGCGTTGAATCACTATATTGTAAACCTGAAACTAATATTACACTGTATGTTAACCGGAATTTAAATAAAAACTTTAAAAAAAGGTAAATATGACAAACTTATTCTGGATTTCTTGTGAAAACTGTATTTTATAGTAACCAAATAGTTGATGAAGAATGTTTCTTTATAGAAGTCCAGCTAATGAATTCAGAAATAATGTTAGAATTTAAAAAGTCATCATTTACATACCCCAAAGAAATAAGGCATCAATGATGATTATACTAAAACCATTAATTAAAAGGTAAATGGGGAAGTATGTAAAAAGACAGATTAGCTTAGTATCGATTTACTTCAGAAGTTCCCAAACTGGGGTGCTTGGGTGGCTCAGTCGTTAAGCATCTGCCTTCGGCTCAGGTCGTGATCTCGGGGTCCTGGGATCGAGCCCCACACTGGGCTCCCAGCTCTGTGGGAAGCCTGCTTCTCCCTCTCCCACTCCCTCTGCTTGTGTTCCCTCTCTCGCTGTGCCTCTCTCTGTCAAATAAATAAATAAAATCTTAAAAAAAAAAAAAAGAAGTTCCCAAACTTTATCACATATTGTCATCACCTGGGGAATTTTAAAAACTACTGATGCCTGACACCTACCCAGCCTGGAAATTCAGATTTAATTGGTAAGTCTTGCACTGGGGTCTCAGATATTTTCACAACTCCTACAATCAGTACTAAATTCATTAAAATTGGAACAACCTAGTATTATATGACTGCTGATGAGATGAAACAGAAAATACACAGCATTGACATAATACATAGCATTGCCACCTATGCATAAAAAAAGACATTGCAAGAAATGTACTATCTTTATATCACTGCCCATATAATATCCCACCATTCTAAGTAAGCTTCATTAAATATCACAAACCTAAAAAAGCTATTTAAAAGTAATGTTCATTATAAGCTAAGAATATTTTTCTTTTCTATTCACTGATTTCATTCAAATTTTAAGTGGACACCAAATTTATAATTCAATAAAACTAAATCTAATCTCATTCTATGTTGCTCACATCTAAAATTTTCTTGTAATACAATTGTTTCTGATATATTTAAATTGCTCTACCTGAATAACATTTTTAATTGATAAAGTCCATATTTTCTTTTATAAGAAACTTTCTCTACATACACCTGTTCTTCTCAAACCAGATATTATTTTAGCTTCAACCGTACTTAAAAACTATCTGCATCAAAAAAAATCACTTTGAACTTAAAGGCAAATTTATAATTTTGTATCTATAAAATAATTCCTATATAAGCTTTTTTATTAAGAATATCTTATTCATCATTTAATCATTATCTGTTGAGATTTGATCTTTCTAAATAAAATATTATGTAATGAAATGTTCACTTATGCTGCTCTTTCATTACTGGTTGTTTCCTGATTTTGAAAATAAACTTGTTATTTATATTGGATAAGTTGTATATTGGTAAGGAAATAGTTGCTATGCTGCCTTGGTTTTTTAAATACATTTAACTTGCTTTAGCTTTTATTAATATTAATGGCTAAATAAAATATCTTTGGCAAAATGTTCACACATGGAGGGATAATTTCATATGAATATTTGGGAGGGAACACAAAAGAAATAATTTGGGAGAATTGCTCAGGGTGTGGGCTGGGAAAGATACATTTCTAATTGTCTAGTATGGGTTATTTTCATTAATTTTACCGATAACTGAGTGGACCCTTTTAATCAATATCATTCAGGAGTATTTGAGTACTTCCTCCCTTACATTGTCTCTGGACTTTTTAAATTTCTTGATTTATCCTCCATTACTTCCAAATTTTCTCAGATATCTTGCATGTCTTTGTCTGATTTATGTCTGGGAGGATTACTAGATTTTATCTTGTATATCACTAGCTTAATTCATTTTACTATATAATTAACTATTATTTATTCTTATTTTAATTTCAATCATATAGCTATAATATGAATATAGATTAACATATATACATAGATCATATGTATACATATATAAATGTAAAATATACTTATACATATACATATGAATAAGATATATATGTATATATATAACGCTTATAATCACTTGACACTGTGGCCAGCTCATAGCTATCCCTCAATTAATGTTCAGTATTATTTTAATTATCAGTCTAATGTTATACGAATAAAAAATGAAACAATTTTTTTTCCTTTTCCTTGAATTATTTTGTTTTCCAGGTCAATTTCTTTATTTTGGTCCCTTTCAATTAGATTTTTCTTTTCTTTATTTGATGATCTGTGGCAGTTGTTCATATTTTAAAATGAAGGACTAGGTTAATTATCTAAGTAGCTTGTGTGGTTTTCCTCTGTCTTGATTTATGTAAATTTCTCCAATAGAGTAGTTTTCAATAGAGTGCTGCTGAGGGCTCTACAGCGGACTCACTGCCAGTCAGGATTCAGTGTGGTGTATGTGAGTATGTAGCAAGCAAAAAGGCCAGGGTCTCCACCTTTACCAAAACAGGAAGGGGTTTGCACTTGGCATTTTAGGGTTTTAACTTCACTCTCTGATAAGGCTGTCTTTGTTTTAGAGAGCCTTTTGTGTGATAGTCTAGATTCTAGAGCTAACTACTTCGAGGTCTGTTTTGAAGATTCCTTAGTGTGTGACCCCCCATATTTGAGTAATTACCTTGGAAGATGCTTCATTTTGCTCCCAGAGCAGTCTTGGCTTGTAGGCTAAGGGCAAAATCCCCCGGGCCCCTTTGGTTCAGCAATTTGGAATGAAGTTCCCTTTCTAAACTCTGATGATTAACCTAAAGTCTACTCAAAGATTTGAATTTATTGACTCCCAGATTGAAGCTTCTTAAGGGCTCTGTTGCTCTTAGGTTAGATTTTGAGCTGCAGTATTCCTTCTTCCATTTCTCCTGTTACTCAATTCCATTTATTTTACATCTTCCCACATTTTCTCATAATTTCTGTATTGCTTAGGGTTCCCTTTTCTATTTTCTAATTATAGTTCCTTTCATTTGTGTGTGTGTGTTTATATATATAATGACTGTATATAATTATATGTACATTATATACATCACAAAATTATCCTTTGGGTGGATGGAGTATGCTGAATTTGACATTAAGAATCAAAAGTCATAACTAAAAATATATAATAGAGAAATTAACATCCATGAAATCCTGTTTCTTTACCTTTTTATGTTTTGTTAGCTCCCTTGTCATATTTTCATTGCTTTCTGTTTTTATTATGTTATGTTAATCACCATACACTACATCATTAGTTTTTGATGTAGTGTTCCATGATTCATTGTTTGTGCATAACACCCAGTGCTCCATGAAGTACATGCCCTCTTTAATACCCATCACCAGGCTAACCCATCCCCCCACCCCCCTCCCCTCTAGAACCTTCGGTTTGTTTCTCAGAGTCCATAGTCTCTCATGGTTCGCCTCCCCCTCCGATTTCCCCCCCTTCATTTTTCCCTTCCTGCTATCTTCTTCTTCTTCTTCTTTTTTTTTTTTAACATATAATGTATTATTTGTTTCAGAGGTACAGGTCTGTGATTCATCAGTCTTACACAATTCACAGCACTCACCATAACACATACCCTCCCCAATGTCTATCACTCAGCCACCCCATCCCTCCCACCCCCCACCACTCCAGCAACCCTCACTCTGTTTCCTGAGATTAAGAATTCCTCATATTAAAATACTCATGAAAGAAATTGAGGAAGACACAAAGAAATGGAAAAACGTTCCATGCTCATGGATTGGAAGAACAAATATTGTGACGATGTCAATACTACCTAGAGCAATCTACACATTCAATGCAATCCCTATCAAAATACCATCCACTTTTTTCAAAGAAATGGAACAAATAATCCTATAATTTGTATGGAACCAGAAGAGACCCCGAATAGCCAGAGGAATGTTGAAAAAGAAAAGCAAAGCTGGCGGCATCACAATTCCGGACTTCCAGCTCGATTACAAAGCTGTCATCATCAAGACAGTATGGTACTGGCACAAAAACAGACACACAGATCAGTGGAACAGAATAGAGAGCCCAGAAATGGACCCTCAACTCTATGGTCAACTAATTTGACAAAACAGGAAAGAATGTCCAATGGAAAACACAGTCTTTTCAACAAATGGTGTTGGGAAAATTGGACAGCCATATGCAGAAGAATGAAACTGGACCATTTCCTTACACCACACACAAAAATAGACTCAAAATGGTTGAAAGACCTAAATGTGACACAAGAGTCCATCAAAATCCTAAAGGAGAACACAGGCAGCCACCTCTTCGCCTTCAGCCGCAGCAACTTTTTCCTAGAAACATTGCCAAAGGCAAGGGAAGCAAAGGCAAAAATGAACTATTGGGGGAGACAAACCATGAGAGACTATGGACTCTGAAAAACAAACCGAGGGTTCTAGAGGGGAGGGGGCGGGGGGATGGGTTAGCCTGGTGATGGGTATTAAAGAGGGCACATTCTGCATGGAGCACTGGGTGTTATATGCAAACAATGAATCATGGAACACTACATCAAAAACTAATGATGTAATGTATGGTGATTAACATAACATAATAATAATAAAAAATAAGAAAGCAAAAAAAATATGAACTATTGGGACTTCATCAAGATTAGAAGCTTTTCATTGCTTTTTTTAAGCCCTCTACTCAAGCCTATTCTCTTCAACTTCTACGGTCTCTCTTGTTTTTCTTTAAGAAAATGAAATGCAGAATCACAAACAATTCAGCTTCACTCCCATTTCACAGGTCAATTTATCTACATTGCCCTAATGTAATATTTCTTTCTAGCCTCAGAACTTGAGGGGCCTTCCCCATGGAGGCCAATTTCTGTTTCTAAACTCTTGATTCTACTTTCTTTCATCTCAGGGAACATGAACCATTGCTCACTGTTCTCTTCTCTATTAGCTCCATTGTTAAGTTCCTCCTATTTTCAATAACTTGTTTCTACTCTTTACTTCTAAATACTGTTCTCTCTCTCCCTTTCTCTCATCCTCTCTTCCTTTTTAGATAAATTCTTTTGAGAGAGATTCAGCAATCATCCTTTCTGTTCACCATTCAAACCATCTTCACAAAGGAACTTTAGCCAATGATTTTCATGATGTCAAATTGAATGGCTGAACTCTTGTTCCTTAGCTTTTTGACAATCTTTCTTCTGATTCTTTTTATATATTTTTTTTATGTTTTTAAATCATATTTTCCCATTCTTCATTGTGGTGTGGTTTTACTAGGACTTCTTAAATAGTAGCCTGTCTTTCTTTCTTCTTTCTTTCTTTCTTCTTTCTTTTTCTTCTACTTTGGTCCATCTTACTTATACTCAAGATTTAAACTAACAAGCCTATGCTAATTTTTATGCCAGATATTTACTTCTTGACCAGATTTCTATTGTGACCTTTAGTAATATATATATACACATAGACATATAGTATACTATACCTATAATATAGTGTATATATATATGTTTATATATATATAATGAATATATAAACTAAATGAATAACCAATTGGATGTCTCACTTTTTTTTTATTATTATGTTATGTTAATCACCATACACTACATCATTAGTTTTTGATGTAGTGTTCCATGATTCATTATTTGCATATAACACCCAGTGCTCCATGAAGAACGTGCCCTCTTTAATACCCATCACTAGGCTAAGCCATCCTCCCATCCCCCTCCCCTCTAGAACCCTCGGTTTGTTTTTCAGAGTCCATCGTCTCTCATGGTTCATCTCCCCCTCCGATTCCCCCCCTTCATTCTTCCCCTCCTGCTATCTTCTTCTTCTTCATCTTTTTTTTTTAACTTATAATGTATTATTTGTTTCAGAGGTGCAGATCTGTGATTCAACAGTCTTGCACAATTCACAGCGCTTACCAGAGCACATACCCAGTGTCTATCACCCAGCTGCCCCATCCCTCCCACCCTCCACCACTTCAGCAACCCTCAGTTTGTTTCCTGAGATTAAGAATTCCTCATATCAGTGAGGTCATATGGATGTCTCACTTTTAACCCCCCAAACTCAAATCATCATTCACTGCTTTCCCCTCCCTCTCAATCATATGTTCCAGTGTTCTTGCATTTCCCATCTCACTTAATGGCACCTCCATCTGTATAACACCCAAGATAGGGACTTAGGGAGTCACTTAGGCTACACCTCACTCTTACAAGCCACATCTAATGAAGTATCAAGTCTCACTCTTTTCATCATTTGCATATGATAAAAAAGCTGTCTCCTTTTGTTCCACTTGTATTTCTGTTGGTTTAGCTTGGATCCTTATTATTTATCACCTGAATAACTGCAAAAGTGTCCTATGTGATTTGTGCATTGGATTGTACTCCTCAAAACTTTGCAACACACTCAAATCAATGAATCTAAAACAAATCTAATTATATTGACCCTTTTAAAAATCATCACTTAAAGTCATCATGGTTTGCTATGCATCACTTTTGCCCTTCCTCACATTTCTCTCATTATTTGTACTGACTCTCTCTTACACACACACACACACACACACACACACACACACACACACAAAAGTGCATGACTGCATTTCATACTTCTATGTCTTTGTTCATTTGTTTCCTCTCCTTGGGGGGGGACTTCCTTTCATTTCTAGTTTGGTTAGAACATATAATGAACGCACTTACACTCATCCCTGTATTACTTTCTCAGCAGGGAGTTTTGTAATTTTTTAAAAGACTTAAATATATTTATTCAATACAGATTTTTCTTATGTAAATTACCATAATTTATTTAAATTTTACTTTTTCATTTCTTCATGAAACTGTAATTCCCTTCAGGTAAGGATGATATTTTATTCATCTTTCTTCCCTTAAATGCCTAGTTCAGCAGTGAGGTAGGTAATGAGCCTTTAATAAGGGTTTTCATTATGAACTGAATATGAACAAAACAAAAATATGTGTTATATACTGCCTAGGTAAAAATACATAATTGAAGTATTCAGGCTTAGATGAAAAATGTTTATATTTGTTAATTAATCTTTCTTTGATGATAGATATTTTAATGATAATAAAGTTGACCCTTGAACACATGAGTTTGAGCTGCACAGGGCCCATTTATACACAGATTTTTTTCAATAAGTATTTTGGAAAATTTTTTGGAGATATGCAATGATTTGAAAAAATTTGCAAAGGAACCATGGTTGCCTAGAAACATCAACCCCCCCCCCAAAAAAAGAAAAAGAAAATTAGGTATGTAATGAATGCATAAAATATGTATAGATATTAGTCTATTTTATCTTTTACTGCCATAAAATATACAGAAATCTGTTATGGAAAGTTAAAATTTATGAAATCTTACACACACAAACATAGAGTGTACATGGTACCATTTGCCATCCAGACAAATAGAAATAAACATAAAGATGAAGTATTAAATTGTATTAAAATGATTACAGAATTAATATACTGTACTACTGCAATAATTTTGTAGTCACCTCCTGTTGCTATTGCAGTGAGCTCAAGTGTTACAAGTGTCCACTTAGAGTGCCATATGATGTTAATTATCTCTATGTGAGCAGTTCATCTTTCCAGTAAGTTGTATATCATATAAAAAGTGATCTCTTGTGGTTCTTGTGTAGTTTTTCATTGTGTTTAGTGCAATACAATAAACCTTGAATAACACCATGGGACTCATATGAAGGGCCACTAGTGATGCTGAATGTGCTCCCAAGAAGCAGAGAAAAGTCATGACATTACAAGAAAAAGCTTAATTGCTTGGTATGTATCATAGATGGAGGTCTGCAGCTGTGGTTGCCCATCATTTCAAGACAAATTCATGAAGGTGTCACTGCAGCTATGCCAGCTGGCAAAAATCCTTGCATTTTTTTGCAAAATTGTCATTATATGACTATATGACTATGATTACATTTATAGTCATTATGTGACATTTAAAGCTAAAGGAAGGTGAAGGATATAAAACTGGAGAATTTTATGCCAGTAAAGTTTGGTTTGGTAACTTTAGGAAGAGGTTTGGCTTAAAAAATGTCAATATAACAAGAGAAGCATCTACTCCTGACCAAGAGGCAGCAGACGAGTTCCCAGATGCCATTAAGAAAATTAATGAAGAAAAAAAAAAGAAAATAAGTGAGGAGAAAAGATATTTGCCTGTTGATGCAGACAGAAGTGTCCTAATTTTGTAAAAAAAAAAAAAGCCATAAAGTACATTTATTAGTAATGAAGAGAATCCTGAGCACCAGAATTTAAGGCAAAAAGGGATAAGCTAACTCTATTGTTTAATGCAAATGCAATTGGTTTTATGATCAATTCCCTTATCTGTAAAGCTGCTAACCCCTGAGCTTTGTGGGGAAAAGATAAACATCAGCTGTCATTCTTTTGGTTGCACAACAAGAAGGCCTGGGCATTGAGAACACTTTCTCCAGATTGATTCCATTGATGTTTTGTCACTGAAGTCAGGAAGTTCCTTGCCAGTAAGGGATTGCCTTTTAAAGTTCTTTTGATATTGGACAATTCCCCTAGCCACCCAGAACCCCATGAGTTCAACACCAAAGGTGTTGAAATGGTCTACTTGCCCTCAAACACAATGACTCTAATTTAGCCTCTACATCAGGGGGTAATAAGGACATTTAAAACTCATTATACACAATACTCTATGGAAAAAAAATTGTCAACACTTTGGAAGAGAACCCTGATAGAACATCATGCAATCCAGAAGGATTACATCATGAAGATGCCACCACTGTTATAGAAAATGCTGTGGGGGTGAGAAAAAGAGGCAGAGGAGTAGGGGACCCTATTCCACCTGGTTCCCCGAATTGAGATGGATATCTACCAGACCACTCTGAACACCCATGAAATCAGCCTGAGATGTAAGAAGATCTAGATCTCTACAGAATATCGCTGGTGGTTGGTTTCGAGGTCAGAAGCAGGGAGCCGAGATTCCGCGGGCAGATATCAGAGGATAAACGGCAGCGGGAGGGAGCCTGGCCAGAAGAAGAACTTAAACAATTAATGGAAACCAATGAGAATGAAAACACATCGGTCCAAAACCTATGGGATACTGCAAAGGCGGTCCTAAGGGGGAAATACATAGCCAACCAAGCCTCACTCAAAAAAAATAGAAAAATCCCAAATTCACCAACTAACTCTACCTCTTAAAGAACTACAGTAAAAGCAACAAATGAGGCCTAAACCATGCATTAGAAGAGAAGTAATTAAGATTAGAGCAGAGATCAATGAATTAGAAACCAGAAACACAGTAGATCAGATCAACAAAACTAGAAGCTGGTTCTTTGAAAGAATTAATAAGATCGATAAACCACTGGCCAGACTTATCCAAAAGAAAAGAGAAAGGACCCAAATTAATAAAATTATGAATGAAAGGGGAGAGATCACGACTAACACCAAGGAAGTAGAAACAATTATTATAAATTATTATCAACAACTATATGCCAATAAACTGAGCAATCTGGATGAAATGAATGCCCTCCTGGAAACCTATAAACTGCCAAGACTGAATCAGGAAGAAATTGACAACCGAATAGGCCAATAACCAGTAACGAGATTGAAGCCGTGATCAAAAACCTCCCCCCAAAAAAGAGTCCAGGGCCTGGGTATGGATTCCCTGGGGAATTCTACCAAACATTCAAAGAAGAAATAATACCAACTCTCCTGAAGCTGTTTAAAAAAATAGAAACAGAAGGAAAGCTTCCAGACTCATTCTAGGCCAGCATTACCTTAATCCCCAAACCAGGCAAAGACCCCATCAAAAAGGAGAATTTCAGACCGATATCCCTGATGAATATGGACTCCAAAATCCTCAACAAAATCCTAGCTAATAGGATCCAACAATACATTAAAAGGATCATCCACCACGAGCAAGTGGGATTTATCCTTGTGATGCAAGGGTGGTTCAACATTCGCAAATCAATGTGATAGAACACATTAATAAGAGGAGAGAGAAGAACCATATCGTCCTCTCAATTAATGCAGAAAAAGCATTTGACAAAATACAACATCCTTTCCTGATGAAAACTCTTCAGAGTATAGAGTAGAGGGAACATTCCTCGAGTTCATAAAATCCATCTATGAAAAACCCACAGTGAATATCATCCTCAATGGGGAAAAGCTGAGAGCCTTTCCCTTAAGATCAGGAACACATCAAGGGTGCCCACTCTCACCACTATTGTTCAACATAGTACTAGAAGTCCTAGCAACAGCAATCAGACAACAAAAAGAAATAAAAGGTATTCAAATTGGCAAAGAAGAAGTCAAACTTTCTCTTTTCACAGATGACATGATACTTGCTGTGGAAAACCCAAAAGACTCCACCCCCAAATTACCAGAACTCATACAGCAATTCAATAATGTGGCAGGATACAAAATCAGTGCACAGAAATCAGTTGTTTTCTTATACACTAAAAATGCAACTGTAGAAAGAGAAATTAGAGAAACAATTCCATTTACAATAGCACCAAAACCCATAAATACCTCGGAATAAACCTAACCAAAGAGGTAAAGGATCTATACTCTAGGAACTACAGAACACTCATGAAAAATTGAAGAAGACACAAAAAGATGGAAAAACATTCCATGCTCATGGATCGGAAGAATAAACATTATTAAAATGTCTATGCTACCCAGAACAATCTATACCTTCAGTGCCAATTCCAATGGCATTTTTAAAGTACTGGAACAAACAATCCTAAAATTTGTATGGAATCAGAAAAGACCCTGAATCGCCAAGGAAATGTTGAAAAAGAAAAACAAAGTTGGGGGCATCACGTTGCCCAATTTCAAGCTATATTACAAAGCAATGATCACCAAGACAGCATGGTACTGGCACAAAAACAGACATATTGACCAATGGAACAGAATAGAGAGCCCAGATATGGACCCTTAACTCTACACTTGATCTTAGCCAAAAGGCCGAGAAGCGATGGACCCTTAACTCTATGGTCAAATAATCTTCAACAAAACAGGAAAAAATATGCAATGGAAAAAAGACAGTCTCTTCAATAAATGATGCTGGGAAAATTGGACAGCCACATGCAGAAGAATGAAAACTCAACCATTCTCTAACACCATACACAAAGATAAACTCAAAATGGATGAAAGACTTCAATGTGAGACAGGAATCCATCAAAATCCTAGAGGAGAACATAGGCAATAACCTTTTTGACATCGGCCACAGCAACTTCTTTCAAGATACATCTCCAAAAGCCAGTGAAACAAAAGCAAAAATGAACTTTTGGGACTTCATCAAGATAAACAGCTTCTGCACAGCAAAGGAAACAGTCAACAAAACAAAGAGGCAACCCACAGAATGGGAGAAGATATTTGCAAATGACACTACAGATGAAGGGCTGATATCTAAGATCTATAAAGAACTTGTCAAACTCAACACCCAAAAAACAAATAATCAAGTCAAAAAGTGGGCAGAAGACATGAACAGACACTTCTCTGAAGAAGACATACAAATGGCTAACAGACACATGAAAAAATGTTCATCATCATTAGCCATCAGGGAAATTCATATCAAAACCACATTGAGATACCACCTTACACCAGTTAGAATGGCAAAAATTGACAAGGCAAGAAACAACAAATGTTGGAGAGGTTGTGGAGAAAGGGGAACCCTCTTACACTGTTGGTGGGAATGCAAGTTGGTATAGCCACTTTGGAAAACAGTGTGGAGGTGCCTCAAAAAATTAAAAATAGAGCTACCCTATGACCCAGCAATTGCACTACTGGGTATTTACCCCAAAGACACAGATGTAGTGAAAAGAAGGGCCATATGCATGCCAATGTTCATAGCAGCAATGTCCACAATAGCCAAACTGTGGAAAGAGCCGAGATGTCCTTCAACAGATGAATGGATAAAGAAGATGTGGTCCATATATACCATGCAATATTACTCAGCCATCAGAAAGGATGAATACCCAACTTTTACATCAACATGGATGGGACTGGAGGAGATTATGCTAAGTGAAATAAGTCAAGCAGAGAAAGTCAATTATCATATGGTTTCACTTATTTGTGGAACATAAGGAATAGCATGGAGGACATTAGGAGAAGGAAGGGAAAAATGGGCGGGGGAAATTGGAGGGAGAGATGAACCATGAGAGACTATGGACTCTGAGAAACAAACTGAGGGTTTTAGAGGGAAAGGGGGTGGCGGGATGGGTTAGACTGGTGATGGGTACTAAGGAGGGCACGTACTGCATGGAGCGCCGGTGTTATGCGAAAACAATGAATCGTGGATCACCACATCAAAAACTAATGATGTATTGTATGGTGACTAACATAACATAACAAAATAAAGTATTGTATGGTGACTAACATAACATAACAAAATAAAATAAAATAAATGCTGTGAAAGCTATTGAGCCTGAAACAAATTTCTATAGGTGGGGGGGAACCAACAACTGTGTCCAGATGTTGTGTATGACTTCACAGAATTTATAGACAGAGCCAATCAAGGAAATCATGAAAGAGATTGTGACTATGACAAAAAAAGGTGGGTGGTGAAGAGTTTCAAGATACAGATCTTGGAGAAACTCGAGAAACCACACCAGAGGAATTAACTGATGACTTGATGGAGATGAGTGCTCTCATACCAGTGCCAGATGATGAGGAAGAAGTCATAGAAGAAGCAGTGCCAGAAAACAAATGGACATTAGACAATCTGGCACAAGGGTTCTGACTATTCAAGACTGCTTTTGATTTCTTTTATGACATAGACTCTTCCATGATATGGGCACTGAAACTAAAGCAGATGGCGGAATAAACATTGGTATCACATAGAAACATTTTTAGATACATGAAAAAGCAAAAGAATGAAGACTTTTATGATGATGCACTTCCACTTAATGAGCAGTAAATAATCATCATGCTGTACAGTTAATAAACTTACCTGTTGTGTAGGTGTGAGTATCTTTGTGTGAAAATCTAATAACTGTAAGGCAAGGACTGTATGAGATGTTTCTGGGTCATCATCATTATCATCATCATCATCATCATCATCATCATCATCTTTATCACTTAACTATTCAGCATAGAAAATTGTGTGCAAGACTTGTATGGAAGTGGATAGCCTATTCTTATACAGACATAAGGTGAGTGATAGTTAATATAAAATTAAAAATGTGTTAGTTTACTTGCTATTTTATAACTCTGCTTTCAAAGAATTATATTATTGTACAATACGCATTTCTCTTAATAGGAAAACTTTCCTATTACTTGGAGAAACTGTGAATCAGCCTTACATCACAGCTACATTTTTTTCAATATAATATTGTTTCCAATACTATATTATGAGTGACTGTAATGATGTATGCCATAAAAATTTTATAAGGATTCACTCATTATTGTATAGGCTAGGCTACCTGAGCAATCATATAGATTACACTAGGCTACCATAAAGCAATCATATCACTTCTTCATTATCAATGCATGAATTGTTATACTTGTACATAAAAATTTTTTCACATTATCTTTTCATTTTTGATGTCTAATGTTAATTGTATGTGTAACATCTACAGTATTTTGTATCATATAACACAATATGGCTGTAGGTACTGACAGAGAGATGATTTATCTTGTAAACGGATGATGTAATTTAGAGCACTGATACAGTACAGTATTTTCTTACTTATTATTTTCTTAGTTACTTTATTTTCTTTAGCTTACTTAATTTTAAGAATAGAGTATATAATGCATATAACATGCAAAATATGTATTAATCAACTGTGTATGTTATGGGTAAGGCTTCCTTCCAGTCAACAGTAGACTATTAGAGGTTAAGTTTTGGGGGACTGAAAAATTGTAGATGGATTTTTGACTGCATGGGAGGTTGGCACCCAAACCCCTGTGTTGTTCAAAGGTGAATTGTATGTCGTTTGTCTTGTGGGTTATGATATTGTAATATTCAAAATAAAGTGAGGGGTACCTGGCTAGCTCAATTTGTAGAGCATGTGACTCTAGATCTCAAGGTTGTAACTTTGAGCCCCACACTGGGTATAGAGATTACTTAAAAAGAAAATTTATTTTTAAGATTTATATATTTATTTTAGAGAGGGAGAAAGCAGGAGCAGAAGGGATAGAGGGAGAGGGAGAGAGAATCTCAAGGAGACTCCATGCTGAGCATGGAGCCCAACACGGGGCTTGATATTATTTTGATAGAAAGCAATTGGTTTGAGGGTTTACCTAGCACATAGATATTATCTCAGATGATCTAGTCAACTTTCCTATTAATGTTCTGTGATAGGTATTTGGAATTTTCTTTTTTTAAAGATTTTTTTTAATTTATTTGACAGAGAGAGAGACACAGCAAGAGATGGAACACAAGCAGGGGGAGTGGGAGAGGGAGAAGGAGGCTTCCTACGGAGCAGGGAGCCCAATGCAGGCTCGATCCCAGGATCCCAGGATCATGACCTGAGCTGAAGGCAGATGCTGAATTACTGAGCCACTCAGGCGCCCCTGTATCTGGAATTTTCTTTCTTTTTTCTTATCTTAGATATTTAAATATATATATTTAATCAAGTAGTTAAGTATCTCATAAATGACCACTTCAACTAAGGTATTTTTTTTTTAAAGATTTTATTTATTTGAGAGCAAGAGAGAGCTCGAGTCGGGGGAGAGGCAGAGGGAGAGGGAGAAGCAGGCTCCCCGCTGAGCTGGGAACCTGATGTGGGGCTTGATCCTGGGACCCTGGGATCATGACCTGAGCCGAAGGCAGATGCTTAACCAAGTGGGCCACGCAGCACCCCACAACTAAGGTATTTTTAAAATTTGTACCCTGTGACATTCCACAAGGTTAAACACTGTAATTCTCTAATTGAAATGTTGTATCTTGAAATCCATAAAGACATAAATCCCTCTGTTTATTTGCAGTATTCTATTTGTGGATCTCTAAATAATCTGTACTATATCTTCCCAGGATGACTCCATGGCCTGATAGACACCAGAGTCCTTTAGACCATCTCCTTGTTAGACTGACATGTATATTAGAAGAGACACTCTTTAATCTATAACTGTATAGGATATCATATTTCCATTTATCTTGTGCATCACTATATTTTATTGATGCCTCCTGATGTGTTCAAATAAGTTATGCTCTCATGCCAAAAATGATTGTACTGTCTCTGTTTTTATTGGTTTACCATTTCCTCTAGGGAGTTGACTAAGAGGCATACTTTTGAGATTGCTGTTACGTGAAAGTTAATACTGGATCCTGACAGAAAATGTTGTAAGTATTGAAAGAAAGAAAGAAAGAAAGAAAGAAGAAAGAAAGAAAGAAAGAAAGAAAGAAAGAAAGAAAGAAAGAAAGAAAGAAAGAAAGAAAGAAA